>NW_026294562.1:39094155-39516655 GCF_007827085.1 Peromyscus californicus insignis
GTACTTAGAATGAGATGTTTATATCCCTGGTTTCTTATGACTATAAGCATTTGTTGGTGTTTTCTGCCTCTTTAGCTAAAGGTCTTGTTATATCTGAGATGATATTTCACAGTGTGCTATTCTTTGGCAAAGGGTAATAGAAGAATAATAAAATTTACATGCACTCTGGCTGTAAACTTCCCAACAGACGATGTCATTGTTTGTGTCTTTCCTTTTATAACTCCCTATTCTGAGAAATAAATACCAGGAACATTGTGTTAAGAAAAATATCCCAACTGTACTTGTTAAAACACAGTAGGGTAGACTTTACTCACAACCATCATGGTAAGAACCAGCATAGTGCCGTTTTTTTGGTGGAGAGGAGAGACTGGGCTCAACCTGAATACAACACGGCCAAGAGGGAATAGAGAAACAAGGAGCTGCATGAGATCAGGGCATGGAAAACTAGCAGGAAGAAATGTCAGGGGTAGGAAAGATTCTGGATGAGCGGACCTACCAGGATTCTTGCTGAAGGCAGCCCAGGGTTATCATGAGTCACCTCTGGGATGGTGGAAGGTGAAGGAAATGATCACATAGCTCCTTGTATTAGATATCAGGGGTGGGAGGCTCCTGACTTAGAAGCCTCTTATAAGATAAGATTTTGTGAGGAAAGCGTAGGCCTAGGGAAAGATTTAGGAGCTAAACTTGTGTCAAGCAAGAATCCTTGTAAACTCTGAGTATTAAAGTGCTACAATGTCTTCTTTTTATTCCCTTGTCAAAGAAGACACTTAGAAAACCATAGTACATTATTTAAAATGACTTATATAGTTAATATAATTTTGCTTAGGTAACACTGAAATCTTTCTTTAATGGGGAATATATCTTGAAATAATATATTTTGAAATTTTTCATTTACTCAGCAAATTAACAGCAGTTCATAGATTTTTAGGATGCTTGTGGTAGGCAGCCTATTACAAGTCAGCTAAAGAAACGTATACATTAAATATTATGGAAACTAATTAGTGAAGTTTTAATAATTATCTGCTGTTATCCTTAGGTAGCAACAATAAGCATTCTTGTTACTAAGTACACACTGTAAACAATAGTGAATTTCATCAAAAAAAGAGAGAGAGATAGTGCCTACGTGGGTGACTTTCTGCATTTAGTCCTCACAAACTTTTCTATGGCTCCTTTTAAAATCTAGGTCAGCTGGTCAGTGGTGGCACACACCTTTAATCCCAGCACTCGGGAGGCAGAGGCAGGTGGATCTCTGTGAGTTTGAGGTCAGCCTGGTCTATAGAGTGAGATCCAGGACAGACACCAAAACTACACAGAGAAATTCTGTCTCGAAAAATAAAAAAAATAAAAAATAAAAATCTAGGTCATGAGATAATGGTAGGAGCAACTTTAAAAGGTGGGGCTTCCTATTTTATACCTTGGAAAATGTTGCCCTGAGACTGGGGACCAGTAGCACAATGTGTTTCTCCTGAATGCCTACCATGTATAGTGGCCACAGGGCCCCTTTTTAATTAACAAAATGCAATCTGGAACTTTTGAAGGACATGCCTCTATCTGTAGACTGCATTCTGCCTTTTCACTTCCCATCCTTAAAGCCTGTCATTCTACAGTTGGAAGAGCATATAGAGGGAAAAAGAAGAAAGGAGAGAGGCCTCAAACCTGGTTTATAGATAACTGTATTAAACGGTAAGTCAATATAAATTCATTAAATAAAAAAGAAGCTCAAAAAGAAAGAAGAAAGGAAAACTCTATAAATATGCCAGGTAATTTTGTGCTTGTCAGGATCCATATATCATCATGTATAGCAGTTCCAAGGGAGATACAGCTTCTGCCTTCCTAAAAGACAATGCATAAAGACCTTTCCATATTCTGAGGTGCATGATACAGTCTAAGCATCCAGTGGTGAACTGGCCATGTCTTTGCTGCCCTGCACAGCCTGGGGCATGATTACATGGCCTCTGAGTCTGAGTTTCCTCATACATAAACCAGCAATAACAGTTAATGCCCTACTAGTCTCTTAGGGTTGCGGTGGTAATTAACTGATAATATATAAAAGCCACTGAAACATGTGGTGTTGTTATTTCTACAATTCATGAATCTTTTATTGAATCTGATGTCTGGCTCTGTAATACTTTCCTAGACTTGCTGTTTAACGCTATGTGTGCCTCTATAAAATAGAAAGCCATTGCCTGTGACCACTGGTAAACTTCCTTGGTAGAAAGCAGAAGACTTGATAGAGTCATTAAACCAAAATGCCCCCTTAATCACATTCTATCTACCTCCAGTATGTTAAGTGATAAGAGTATGGCTATTTTTAGGTTTGCCAGAAATACCCATGCAAATGAAAAATCCACAACCAGCATGCCAGAACTGTTATTTCATAGACTTATAGCTCATTTTCTGTTTTCATGCTAACATGAAGTTTCTTGTTTGAATAAATGTATCTGAGTAATAAAACCATTAAAAGAAAACTATTATAAGTAAACTATGAAAAGGAAAATATTAAATTCTAATAGCATATGATAGATAAAAAGTGTAATGAAGATAGAGTCTATATGATGAAAGCTTGGGGATTAGTTATCAATAAATCATTGTATAAAATAACAACCAAAAACTCTAGCCCTACCATTTCACTGCTGTTAAAAGAAAGAAAGCATTCTGTGACAGATGGAGCGTGACTGGCATTAAGGGGGCATGGACTTTGCAGTGTTTATCTCTCTGGTTCCTGCACCATCTGCATGAGTAGTTCTATCCTGCAGAACCAGAAAGTTTCCCAACACAGATGCCTCTGAGCTTCTTATTTACAAGACAGTGTCAGCAAATCATCACAAACTTCCCAGGGTTTTATTGCCATTTCTATGATGCCAGGCTGTCAGAATTCTTCATAAGCATTTGTTTTAGGGTTATTTTTTAATAGGGATTTTGTAGCCAAAATGATAATGAATAAATAAACCAACAGATAACTATCCGCTTTATGAGAAATCTGCCCTCTGTGCCCCCCCCCCCCCCCCGGCCTCCGTTGTCTCAGCTCTTGGCCCATTGAGTCTCCTGACAGGTGGAAGACTGTCATGGTCTTCCCACCCCATCTTTCATCCTCCCAGAAAAAACAGCTCCATTCTCCATCTTAACAACTCCAAAGAAAGCCACCATCAATCTCTTCTGGGATGCTCTTTGATGTTTGTTCTGGAAACTAAATTTTATTCCAGCAAGCTAAGAAGTAAAAAGTAGGAGTCTTCTTTATATCCAAGAACACACATCAAAGAATAGTTCATGTATGGAAATGTGCTCTTAACTGAAAACTATGTATTTGAAATGTTGTTTGGGTTTGGTTTCTTTGTTTCTTCTGTTTTGTTTGTTGAGGCAAGATCTTCGTAGCCAGGTGGCCTCAAACTTCTGATCTGGCAGGAATATGTGCATGTACATGTATGTGTGTGTGTGCGCATGGGTGTATCTGATTGAGGACCAGTTTACTTCAAGTCCTCGTCTTTAAGAACTTGGGTACTTGACACTCGGGTACATAACCTAGCTACTCCATCATTCTACACTGTCTGAGGAATTAGCTCCAGATTTGGAACTCTCCACAGTACAGCAGTCTTTCCACAGCTAAACTTCCATGACAGGGTCTGGTACCATCAGATCCCACTTTGCCAGAGAAGTCTTCCAAGAAAAGCCTTTAAAATGTGGTAAAATGTTTGAAAATACCAAAATGAAACCCATTACTCCATATTCTAACCTAAAGAACTAATTGATTAAAAAACTGCTAAAATGCTGGACATCTGGTAAGGCCAACTGGACAGACCCCTGACCCCCAATACCTCACCCTCATTTCTGCCAAAAGTCCTTTTAAAAAAAAACCCGGACTAACAGCCTGATGGTGCCTGTTGCCTGGGCCCTTCCTCCCTCTTAAGTTCTCACCTGTGACCTTAAACTTCTGTCTAAAACTTACCACAGTAGTCAGATGTACATGGTAAGTGGTTGGTGCTGTTAAGCACATTCATATCACTGTGCAGCCACCATCCCCATCCAGCTCCAGAAAATTTTCACCTTCTTAAACAGAAACGATACCCATTAAAGACTAACTCCTCATTTTTGACATGCTTTTGTTATTATTATTAATTAAATTTATTCATTTATTTTAAATCCCAACTGCAATTTCTTCTCCCTCCTCTCGTCCCTTTCCTTCCCCTACCATACTGATTTCCAAAGTGGCTGTACAAGTTTGCACTTCCACTAGCAGTGGAGGAGCGTTCCCCTTACTCCACAACCTCTCCAGCATAAGCTGACATCAGTGTTTTTTATCTTAGCCATTCTGACAAGTGTAAGAAGGTATCTCAGAGTCATTTTGATTTGCGTATCCCTGATAACCAAGAATGTTGAGCAATTCTTTAAATGTTGTTAGGCCATTTGAGACTCTTCTGTTGAGAATTCTCTGTTTAGATCTGTACCACATTTTTAATTGGATTATTTGGGGTTTTGTTGTCTAGTTTCTTGAGTTATTTTTATGTTTTGGAAATCAGTCTGTGGTTGATATATTGTGCACCCAAATAAACTTATCTGGGGGTCAGAGAACAGAATTATATTAAACATAGGTTTAGGCAGTGGTAGCACACACCTTTAATCCTAGCATTCTGGAGGCAAGATCTGTTTGGACCTCTGTGAGTTCAAAGCCATACTGGAAACAGGCAGGCATGGTGACACACACCTTTAATCCCAGGAAGTAATGGCAGGAAGCAGAAAGGTATATAAGGCGTGAGGACCAGGAACTAGAGCCTTTTTAAGCTTTTAGCTTTTAGCAGCAGTTCATCTGAGATCCATTTGGATGATGATTCAGAGGCTTTCAATCTGAGGAAACAAGATCAGCTGAGGAGTTGGCAAGGTGAGGTTGGATGTGGCTTGTTCTGTTTCTCTGATCATTCAGGGTTCACCCCAATACCTGACTCTGGGTTTGTTTTTACTAATAAGATTTTTTAAAATTTGTGTTACATCAGTCCTCTGTCAGATGTGGGGTTGATGAAGATGTTTTCCCAATCTGTAAGCTGCCATTTTTTCTTACTGACCATGTCCTTTCCTTATAGAAGCTTTTCAATTTCATGAGGTCCCATTTATTAATTGTTGATCTCAGTGTCTGTGCTACTGGTGTTCTATTCAGGAAGTGGTCCCCTGGGCCAAAGCATTTGAGGCTCTTTTTGACTTTCTCTTCTATTAGGCTCAGTGTATCTGGTTTTATGTTGAGGTCTTTGATCCACTTTGACTTGAGTTTTGTGCAGGGCTATAGATACGGACCTATTTGCAATCTTCTACATGTCACCATCCAGTTATGCCAGCACCATTTATTGCAGATGCTTTCTTTTTTTTTCCATTGTATAATTTTGGCTTCTTTGTCAAAAATCAGGTGTCCACAGGTGTATGAATTTATGTCAGGGTCTTTGATTCGATTCCATTGATACACCGTGTGACAGACTTTTTAACAAGGCTGAAGGAAATGGGTGGCATAACAAACTCAAGAGTCCTGAGTCTGGGAAGGGACAGGTAGGGAGTCAGGGGTGAGAGGAAGGTATTAACAGGTAGAAGGGGGATAAAAGAGGGTTGGGGAAGAGTAACCAGACTGCATTGGGTATGTAAGAAGTTACCGAAGAACTAGCCTGATAATAATAATAGGGTGATTTTCGAGGGACACTTTTTAACAGTTGTTTTTCCCAAAGCTTTGATGTTTCCCCCTGATTTTTAGGAGTCCTCTTCCAGTCTAATGAAAACAGCTTGCTGCTCCTTCCACACAGACTGTCAAAGACCCTTCCCAACCCTTTAAAAGAGAGCCAAAAGCCTAGAGGAGCAACTGTCTACCAGTTAAGGATTATGCGTACAGTGTGAGCCTCGGCTTCTCAGGGCATCACAGTTGCCTCACAAACAACAGATGGGGCTCCAAGCAACCAGCAGATCTGTGGGACTCCTGCATCCTAGATGTCAGACAGCACCCCACAGAAAGAAAGCACTTTGGCAACCCCGCCCCACCCAACAATCGTTCATGTGCAGGCAGTCATGAGCTAGGCCTCACGCATCAGTTCTGTGACATCCTGCTCCACTCTCAAGCTTTGTTGCCGAGACAGACAGAGCTTGAAGCTGTAACGTGGAAATGTCAGCACACTCAACTCTCCTCTGCTCTCCAAACACACGTGAGGCAGACTGGCCTCTGTGAAGTTCTCTGGTGGTTTCAGGAAAAGGAAGTATCATGTGCAAGTCAAGAAGGGAGAAATATTTGTAAACTAGAGGGGTAACTAGTTCATGCATAGGGGTGGGGGTTCCGATCAGCTAGCAAAGATGTTAAAACTCATTATTTAAGAATAGAAGTTGGTCTATATTCCTTTAAATAGTATTTCCATATATGTGTGTCCTTAGTACAAATTATATCCTGAAGTGATTTGCAAAGGTTGAAAATACTGAAGGTAGACTGAAGTTAGTATCCTAGAAAGTCACTCTCCATCCAGGCAGGACCCCTCTTCCAAAAGAAGCACAATCACACGGGTCAAGCAGTGTGGATTTCCTTTCATATCATACAGCACCAAGCCCAAAGCTCTCTGGAGCGGGTGGTCTTAACTAATAGCTTTCACCTGACATCCAAGACTCAGCAATGCAGGAATGGACAGCAGTTGCATCTGTAGGAGGAGTGTGTGGGCCAAAGCAAGGTGAGATGAGGGAGTGGGAGGCTGCACAGACAGCCCTGATTTAGTTAGAGCCCACCTGGCCTGCTGGGAAGAGCCTGGCATAGAGTAATACTTTCCCTTTCAATGCGGAAGAAACTAGTATCTTGTTCCCGTGAAGGAAAGAACTTCAACCAATACTCGGGGAATGACTGAGAGTTTGTTCATCTTGTAGGATCTCAGAATGGCCATGGCCAAGAATTATTATCACTAAGTGAAAGACAACCCTAGGCCATCTGTCACTCACGACGAATCCATTGCTTTCTATTTTATCTCTCAGCCCCTCACAGTCTTTTATTTGCACTTGCTCAGTGAAAGCGTTATTTCAAGGACAATGTCTTTCCTACTAGAGTCTCATCTCTAGCAAGGGTCTTTTATGTGGGATTTCAAGTGGCCTTTGGAAAACTCCAAAGCAAAGTACAAAAAAATTTTCATTGTGTGTGTGTTTTCTTGTTGCCTTGAAATTATTTCTTGAGATATTTTCTCTTGTTGTACAGCTCAGGCTGACATCTAACTCACAATCTTCCTCCCTCAGTCTCACAAGTACTAGGATTGCAGGTGTGTACTACTACACACACCTAACTCGGAATGCTTCTTAACTGAGTATGCCTTAAGGTATTATCAAAATCTACTATGCCACTAATTTGCACGTAGGACGCACAGAACTCCTTGGTACATGGTTTGATGACATACCATGGCCATTTTCATTCCTTAACCTTGTTTTTCATGGAACTAAATTAAACATACTTTTCCATTAGGATTGTGTGTGTATGTGTGTTTGCATGTACACCCACATGCATGTGTATTTGTTTACTTTGACAGTAGCTTAAGTGGTACATGTTATAGAAAATAAAATACAATAAAGCTTTCCTGGATTGCAGAATGTGACAAGACAACCATTGTAGCAATTTTTGTGCAGATGAACAATGAAAGTTACACAGTTAAAGGTTATCATACATGTGGAGTATTTTTCGAAACAAAGTCTCAGGTCGGTTTTTTTTTTTAAATATGGTTTCAAGAATTTTCTTGAGACAAGGTCTCAAGTAGCCCAGGCTGGCCTCAAACTCATTATGTAGTCAAGTGTGACCTTGAGTTCCAGTTTCTTCTACCTCTCCCTCCAAAGTGCTGAACTCACAGGCATGCACCACTACGCCCAGCTTTATGTATGTTCATTTTTAAAAATACCTCAGATGATTTGGAACTTGTTTTAGAACGTTTGCTTTAATAAGACTTGGATTTTATCACATCTTGGATTTGTAGTAGCTTTGCCTTAGAGCATCCAAGTCCAAATGCCTTTCTCATTGCCAGCAACCTCAACTTTCAGTGTGAACTTGGTGGAGCCATGTGTTCTAGAAATGATCAGACTTGTTTGTGGTTTAGTGCTATGAAAAAAAATATGTTCCTCCATCCGCTCACAAATTCTTCTGAACATCTCCCATGCCTAGAGCACTGCTCTAGGGACTGGGGATATGGTCCTGAACTAAACAAGGACACTCTGTGACATAGAGAAGAGGGAAACAGAGATTAAAGAGGAGAAAATGAGGTAACCCATTAAAAGGCAAAGTTACAGAAGCATAATAAATTAAGGTCGAAGGGATGAGGCGTGCTGAGGAAGCAGGTGAGAAGGGGAGGCAGCAACTTGCAATGTGAGGTCAGAATAGACCCAGTAGAAAAGATAGCATCTAAGGAGCCATTTAAAGGGGGAGAGTGAGACCCCAGAATATCTCCAGAAGAGCCAGGGTCAGCATGCACAACAGCCTGAGGTGACATCCAGGAACAGTAAAGTCCACTTAATGAGTGATAAGAAAGATCGCAGTGAAAGGCAGGGGGTGGGAGGCAGGTTGTCCGGGGCCCTGAAGCAATCCTGAGGCAGTCAGCCTGGACTCTGAACTAAACTAATGGAAACTTGAAACAAAGCCATGGTATGATTTAGCTTTTAGGGTCCGGAAAGATGCCCAGGAGGCAAAAGCACTTTTGTGAAATCATAATGACCTGAGTTTGGATCTCCAGAACCCATGGATGCAGTAGCATCAGCATCTGTAGGGAGAGGCAGAGACAGGAGGATCCCCAGAAGCTCACAGGATGGATAACCTATCACATACAATAGAAAAACAGCAAATACACCCTGCCTCAAACAAGATGGAAGGCAGGGATCAACATCCAAGGTTGTTCTGTGACCATCACACAATCATGGTGGCAGACAGAGGTTCACATTGACACACACAACTGGGTGTGAAAACACACGTGCACACACACACACACACACACACACGTGCGCGCGCGCGTACACACACTCACACACACACACACACACACACACACACACACACACACACACACATTAAGCATTTAGAAAGACTGCTATAGATACTGCTGAGGGTAGACTATATGGGATAAGGTAAGAGCAAACACATGAGCCAGGAATCTGTCACTTTAGTTCAAGCTGACATGACAGGAGCAGGACACTAGCCGTAGAGGAAGTGAGACAGGGCTCTGGATTTACTTTGAAGGTAGACCCACCAGGACTTCCTGACAGCCTGGAGGGAAAGGGGAGGGAGAATGCTGTGTGATTTACAGGTCCTAGCCTCAGCAACTGTAAGAGCTGGAATAGACTGGGGAGGCTGTGCTTCAGTTCTGTTGGACTGCTGGAAGCTTATAATCAACATATATTAGTTCATCACAGTTGTAGAAGCTGGGAAACCCAAGATCAAGCCACCAGCAGATTTAGTGTCAGGGGTGAGGGTGGGGGCTTCTCCTTCAGCTGTGGCCATCTCCTCATGCTCCTCTCTCGTGGCATGAAAGATGAGTTAGTTTCAGGAGTCCTTGATGAAGATGCTGACCTCATTTTGGGGTCACTGCCCTTGTGACGTAATCACCTCTCTAATGTGGATACCCAAGGCATTAGGATTTTAATGTATGAAGCTAAAGGGAGTATAAAAACATATGGAAGATTCACAGTATTATCTGTGAAGTAGTGAGATAAATTCTGATGTGATAATTATACCAGTGACGTAATACTGGTGCATTAATTCCTTTCTTTCTATTAAACTGAATTATAAACCATTAAATGAAAAGAATCATTTTGCAGTGTAATCCTCACAGTGTATCTATTTTTTTTTTGATCATACATACTCTCCAGAATTATATACCCTTTTCTCAGTACTACAGCCAAAGTGTCTATGTTACCAGGAAAACTACAAAAAAAAAAAAAAAAAGTGACTGGATCTTTTTTTAACCATGCTTGCTTTTCATTCCTCTCAAGGCTACTACATGTATATCGAGGCCTCCCACATGGTGTATGGACAAAAAGCACACCTCTTGTCCTGGCCCCTGAGAGGGGTCCCTGGGAAACACTGCTTGACTTTCTTCTACCACATGTATGGAGCAGGAACTGGCCTGCTGAGCGTTTTTTTGAAAACGGAAGAAGAGAGCAAAGAGTCCCTGTTGTGGAGAAGACAAGGGGAGCAGAGCATCTCCTGGCTGCGGGCGCTGGTTGAATACAGCTGCAGGCGGCAACACCAGGTAAGCCTGGAGGGATGAGAATCCACCAGGGAAACCTGAACCGAAACGCCTGGTGCTCTCCTGTTTCTTGCTACAAAAGAGAATATTTTGTCCCTTTTCAGGTCAGAGATAAAGGCAGGATTAGTTGAAGAGTAAACATAATTAGCCTGTTATTGATTAACTCTTAAGTGGTGAATGGAAAATTAGACAGGGAGCTAAAGCTTTGGCCATCCATGCATAAAGTGATTGTTTTTTACAAATCAAGGATGAAAGGGTTCCTAGTCTGTCTTAGTGTGTTGCGAATGTCAAGTACGTTCCTTCCAAAAGGAAGTCTCTTTTTTTCTAAATACACTAGTATTGCTCCTATTACCCATGATCCACTTGCATGTAAGGGCTTTTGTTCTCAGCTTCCACTTAAGAGTGTGTATAGCCCATGGCAAGTTCTTTAAAGCCTCTGTATGCATTACTATATTGTTGTAGAAGAAACTAGAGGTCTTAATCCCAAATCCACCGTCATCTCCACTGCAGCCCCCCAACTCCCCATGTGCTATAGAAAGCCCCTGCCTAGATGTATTCAATCATTCCAGTAGGTAGACCTAAGCAACTCCTCTAGCCTAGAAAGCCTAGTTTTACCTTCCTATAACCACACACTTCACACAGCCACCAAAGCTAAAGTTCTGGGGAGACAACCTCCAGGCTCCCAATTGTTCTTGAATTCACTCTGTAGAATTCTGGCGTGAGCATGCTCTCCAACTAATGCTCCAGCTTCCTCTGCAGCTTTGCTTTTGGGTGGTAAACTTCCTGGGTCCACTCAGCTTTTAACCACTGGGTAGGTGCCCTGGCCTAAGCTCAAGGCTTCCTGAGAAGAGGTATCCAAAATACGGGCTTTTTTTTTTTTAAGCACTCTACAACACAAACTGATTTTCTAAAGATCTAAACTAAGAAATTGCAGCTCAAGTGTCTGAATACAATGCCACTCAAGCTGCTACATTGATAAGCAACAAATGACAAATTCTACTGTCTAGGAGGGATCCATCAGTTAAGCATGAATAACTGTTTGGAGATGTATTAGAGAATGGCAAATTGCTCCGTGAAGATTTTTTTATGACTGTTCTAGAAGGTACATGAAGCAGATGAAAACTTACTAACATAGTTGATCATCATTCAAAGATGGTGGCTCAATCTTGTTAGAATCCAGGGAATTCAGACCCTTTTTCAAATAGTTCTCAAGGCATGGTACATATACCAGCAGCATCAGAAACACCTGAAATGTAAGTTCCCCAAAAATGCTAATTCTCAGACTCCACCTCAGAATACTAAATCAGAAACTCTGGAGGGCTTTGGAGTCTCAGAAATTTACTTTAATAAGCCCTCCAAGTGATTCTGATGCAAGCTAAAAATAGAAAATCTCCAAATTTAAATGAATATGACTTTGAGGATAGTATCCAAACACACACACACACACACACACACACACACACACACACACACACACACACCCCTCCATTTTGCAGTGCAGAAGATCAAAGCCATTACCTTCCATACGCCAGGCAAGTGTTCCATCACTGAGCTATACTCCCAGGCTAGCACTGGTTTGTTTTTTGGTTTTTTTTTTTTTTAACTTTCAAAGGACACATACATAAATGCTCTGAAATTTGAGTTCTGGGAATCAGCACACAGGGCCTTGCCTAAAATATATTATGATTGCTGCATAGGTAGTCTTTGAAACTGGTTTTGTTTTTGCTTTGAGAGGTCTGGTTATATAGCCCAGACTGGACTCCAACTCAGGATTCTCCTTCCTTAAATTCCCATTGCTGGGATTCTGGGCACGCACCACTACACCCAGCTTAAAATGCTTTTTAAATGTAGATTGGCAAACCATCTGGAGTGTCGATTTGGAAAGCTGCAGTTCAAAGAGTGCAGGATGGTTGGAATGACTAACTACAATCTAGAAGGAGGACTCTAGAGTAGACTGACCCCTTTGGCTGATAATAGAACAGGAAATCAATTTCTTCTTCTGGACCTAATGCTCACCTCAGGAATCCCAAACGACTGTAGGTGGTCTAGGATGCATTCTACTGTCGAATAAAATGCTGATACATTGCACACATAGCCTGGCCATCTGTTACGCAGTAGGTACTTACAGTGCTAAGAACTCTACATAAGTTGTTCCAATTAATGTCACAGCCCCGTTTTATAGATAGGGAAAAGCAAATGGCTTGTAGAGAACTTCCACTCAGACCTACCTAGTGCCAAAGTCTGTTTCCATAACCACAGTCCTACACTGCCCCCTGCCCTGCAGAACTCCCAAACTGTCCTCGTTCTCTTAGGGTCACAAGCACCAAGTGGCCTTGGACAAACCTTATCTGCTCTGGGATTATTTCTACGTATTCAAAATGGGAAAATAATTCCCATCATGCTGACCCTAGCAGAGTAAAAGTGGGCATCAAATAAGATTGTATGTGTGAAAGGGTTTTATAAACTTCAATATACTAAGTTATTTAAAAATGTTTCATTGTTTCTAAAAACTACATTTTTCCTCCCAGATGTGTGAAAGGGTTTTATAAACTTCAATATACTAAGTTATTTAAAAATGTTTCATTGTTTCTAAAAACTACATTTTTCCTCCCAGATTTCTCTGGTCTTTAATTCTCATCACCATGGCAAAACTGATATTCTCATTAGCTGTATCAGGCTTCCAGACTGAGTTCTTGTAGTCTAATATAAAGTATAACATTTTCATAAATATTTATTGACCACATGCATGTAATATATGCTAAAATTCTGCAATAACTGTAACATATGAAGTTCTTACTTCTTTTGGAGCTTATATTCATATGGGAGAGTAATTTTAAAAAAAAACACTAAACTGTAAGCTGGGACTAGAAATGTAGCTCAGTGGTTAAGAACACTTGTTCTTGTCCAGAGAACCTGAGTTTGCTTCCAGCACCTCTGTTGGGTGATTCACAACTTCCTGTTAACTCCAATTCCAGGAATCTGAGACCTTCTTCTAACTTCCATGGGTACCTACACACATGGCATAGACACACACAGACATATACACATACACATACACATAAATGAAAAACTTTAAACCATAAGCCAAAAATAGATAGTATAACACCAGTGCCAATAAAAACAAGGCAATTTGAACTCACAGAAATGGAGTTGAATAAAGGATAGCTGAGCCAGATGTGGCAAAGCGAGTGATGGAATGATAAGTTGTGATGGAATGATTGTAGACAGATTTTTCTGTCCCGCCTGCCAGCTCCCAAATAACCACACTGAGGCTTCTTATTAATTACGAAAGCTTGATCAATAGCTTAGGCTTGTTTCTAGCTAGCTCTATAACTTACATTAACCCATTTCTTTTCATCTATGTGCTGCCCTGAGGCTTGTTTACCTCATCTAGTACTGTCCATGGTGCTTGTTCTGCATCTGGCTGGCGACTCTGCCCTTCTTCTTCCCTACATTCTCTCTACCCTGAAAATACTGCCTAGCTATTGGCCATTCAGGTCTTTATTACACCAATCACCACAATACATTTTCACACTGTGTACAGGAATATTCCACAACAAATGATAAGTTGTGGGTCAAAGACTCTAACGCTTGAGGTAGACAGAAGGAATGAGTTTTGAGGTCTGATTGCACAACAAGATGACTGCAGTCAATAATAATGCATTACATATTTCAAAATGACTAGGCAAATAAATTTTAAATATCTCCTCACCAGAAAATGATGAACCATGGGTAATCTGCTTGATTTACTCTTTGTGTATTATTAATGTATATTAAAATATCATGTTGAGCCTTATAAATATATGAAAGTATGGTTTTCCCATTAAAAATAATATTAATTGGAGACAGGGAAGAGGAGATGAAGATGATTAGGTGATAAAGCCAAAGGAGTACTGGGATAATTTTGCAAAACTTCAGAGGACATGGTAAAAGTTATTAAATTATTCCAAAAGCAGTAAGAATCCATCAGATGGCTTTAAGGCGATGATCTGGTTTTAAACAGTAGCTCCAGCAACTACTTGGAAAACACAGTGTAGCAGGGTCAGGATATTTGGACCCCACAGCACTAGCCCTAGCAAGAAGATGGCCAGGAAGCAGCAGTAAGGAGAGAAGCCTACAGGGTCTTGCTTTGTATCCCCTTCTAAGATGCAGTCAAAGCTGGTCTTGAGTTCATCATCCTCCTTTCTCAGCCTCCCAAATGCTGTGATTGTGGGCATGAACCACCACGCCCACCTCGACTTTGTTGTCTTATAGATGCCTCAGTCTTAGTAATTTTGACCTTGTTTTCTTTCTCTTTTCTTTTGGATTTTCAAGACAGGATTGCTCTGTGTAGCCCTGGCTGTCCTGGAAATTTCTCTGTAGACCAGGCTGGCCTTGAACTCACATAGATCTGACTGCCTCTGCCTCCTTAGTGCTGGGACTAAAGGTGTGTACCACCATACCCGGCTTTTGGCCTGGTTTTCTAGACCAAAAGAAACACCTATCAGTTCCATTTATTAAGTATTTAGGTCCAAATAACTTAAGAAAAACTATATTCTAATGACTTAGTAGTCATCTCACATTTATGCATATATACAATATATACATAATTTTATGCACCTGCTTGGTATTGTGTAACTTCTCAAACCAGCCAAGGCTTCAGAGGTTGTGAAAGTTTGACCAGTTTAGATATACCACCTTCATTTAAAGTTTCTCACAGAGTTTTACATGGCACTTGCTTTAATTACAGCTGTTACCAAAACCCCAACTGTACAATGATAAGATGTTATCAAAAGGAATATAAGCCCACCTAATGTTGAATCTTTGGATGATTTTCAACTAGTAGTTCCCACAGTATTGCTAAATGTTGAATACTTCCATCTGAAATTTCAAACTATCCTACTGCACCCTTAGGAATACAATTGAATGTCTCAGCCCACAATTTGGGAATCAATATTATACCTAATTTAATCCCATATTTATTGCAGGTGTTCTGTAAATAAATCTTTGTTTATTGGTTGCTACAGGAGAGGGTTGGTTAGATGTAAAGCCCAAAGATAAGCCACAATAATCTTGTAAATGAAGAAGAAGAGGTGCTACCACGTATCTAAACTACAATGGTGAAGTCGTGGGCTGTAACATGGCTGCCACTCAAGGATTAAGGAAATTCACAAAAGGTTTATAAAGGCCAGAGTTTAGCCAAATCACAGATTTACTGTGAATGTCATTCCATCAGAACCTGGCTATTATAGTCTTTGGGATCTAAAAACCAGAGTGTTGTTGCTGTTCAGAAAACCGAAATGTTTATTAATTGCATTCATATATTCTCCTTTGCAGATGCATTGGACCATTTTACCCCCTTTTCTTACCACTTATTTTGATTCTTGCTTAGGGTTGTATATTCTAGAGAAATAGAATTCTGGATGGATGGACAGGCAGATGGACAGATGGATTGAAGAGGAGAGAAGTGTAGCTAAAGTTTTTCTGCCTGGCCCACAGTCAGGACAAATCTCTCTCACCCGCCAGTCCCACAGATGCTCAGACCCGACCAAGTAAACACAGAGACTTATACTGGTTACAAACTATATGGCCGTGGCAGGCTTCTTACTAACTGTTCTTACAGCTTAAATTAATCCATTTCCATTAATCTATACCTTGCCACATGACTCGTGGCTTACCAGCATCTTCACATGCTGTTTGTCATCGTGGTGGCTGGCAGTGTCTCTCTGACTCAGCCTTCCACTTCCCAGCTTTATTCTCTTCCTTGTCCCGCCTACACTTCCTGCCTAGCCAATGGCCAATCAGTGTTTTATTTATTGACTAATTAGCAACACATTTGCCATACAGAACATCCCACAGCACTTCCCCTTTTTTTTTCAAAAAGGAAGGTTTTAACCTTAACAAAGTAAAATTACATATAATTTGGGAATTTGGGCGTAGCTTCTCTTACTACTTCCTGCTGGAGGGGGGCGCTGTATCTTATGGGGAAACAAAGAAAATTTTAGGATTATGGAATAGTCCATGAGGCTGTATCATTTGAGCCAGTTGCCTTGAAACCATTCTGGATGTTGGATCATCTGGGCCATGGTGTCATCGGAGACCTATCAGGGGGTCTTGGCTGGTCAAACCTGATGTATCTTAATCTTGAACAAATCCATAGCCTCTGGCTTTCTGTGGGAACAAAAGCAGAGTCTCCTTTCCAAAGTAACATATCCTTACATCCAAATTTTGAAGTCAAGGTACCTTTAAAATATACATTTTGGCATAACTCAACAGCTTTTACAATCAAATGTTTTTCTGCAGTTAAAAATCCCAAAGACAACACAATGCAGATTCTCTGTGTAATATCCATTTTTACGTGGCTTATTTTTTATACTACCTTTACTGTCTCTTTAAAGACTTTATTTTTTAAAACTATGTATTTGTTTCTATAACTCTATATATCATCTTTTTTGTCTCTTTCAAGCCTACGTATATTTTACACACATTTTAAGCTATTACATCTGAATCTGTCTTATTGTGAATCTATTGCTTTAAGCTGCAGCAGCTGTGGCTGCTGGCTCCGCCCACCTCAGCTTCCCAACCTGGCCCTGGTACTTTACCACCAGCTCTGGGAGCTATCGTGGGTCTATGCTTTTATCCAAGCAGCGTGTAGCCCAGAAACCTCCCCTTTTGCTCTGCACCAGCATAGGCTAAATCCACCATGCAGCTCAAAGTGCCACTTGCAAAGGCCTCATTCCCGCCATAGGCAGGTCGAGTACGCACGCTAGGAACCCACCAGTAGCTCAAACCAGCAGCTGCCGCTCATTTGAGAGAGACAATTAGGAACTGTTTTTAGCTCCGTTTTAGAATCTTTTCTCAGGTTTTAGGTGGAAACTCTTGCCCCACGTTGGGCGCCATTTGTAGCTAAAGTTTTTCTGCCTGACCCACAGTCAGGACAAATCTCTCTCACCCGCCAGTCCCACAGATGCTCAGACCCGACCAAGTAAACACAGAGACTTATACTGGTTGCAAACTGTATGGCCATGGCAGGCTTCTTGCTAACTGTTCTTACAGCTTAAATTAATCCATTTCCATTAATCTATACCTTGCCACATGACTCGTGGCTTACCAGCATCTTCACATGCTGTTTGTCATCGTGGTGGCTGGCAGTGTCTCTCTGACTCAGCCTTCCACTTCCCAGCTTTATTCTCTTCCTTGTCCCGCCTACACTTCCTGCCTAGCCAATGGCCAATCAGTGTTTTATTTATTGACTAATTAGCAACACATTTGCCATACAGAACATCCCACAGCAGAGAAGGATTTACTATAGAAATTGGTTAAAAATTTCCACAATGCATCATCTGTAATCTGGGGAAGCTGAAAAGGTGCAGCACAGCTTGGTCTTTATCTGAGAACCAGGGAAACAAAGGTCTAACCTTCAACAAGACCTGAAGCCTCACCTAATATAAGTCTTGGAGACCAAAAGTCCTGGAGTCCAGCATTCAGATACCCAGCAGCAGATGATAGCTACCCAGTTCCAAAAGAGGGAGAACTCCCTCTCCCTCTGCCTCCCACACTGAATTAAGGTCACATATCCTAGCTTGGGCCATGGCTTCAAAGGCCAATCTTTTCCAGAAAGTGCTCCTCCATACACATGCTCAGAAATAATGCCTTATAACCATCTTGATGCCCATCAGTCCCGAAAAGTTCATGTTTAAAATTAACCATTACATGTTATGTCCTTAGAAAGTTTTCTTGACTTTATCTTGTTATGTGCTTGTCATTAAAATTTCCTTGAATCATTAAATTCAACATAATTACATAAACTTATTAATTATTCTATTTATATTCTTTATTTTTTAATTTATTTTTATTTTATGTGTATTTGATGTTTTGCCTGCATTTAAGTTTGTGTGAGAGTGTTGGATCCTGGAGTTACAGACAGTTATGAGCTGCCATGTGGGTGCTAGGAATTGAATCTGGGTCCTCTGAAAGAGTATTCAGTGCTCTTAACTGCTGAGCCATCTCCCCAGCCCTCTATTTACACTCTTAATTTGGGGTGGCTTTAATAAGATTAGCTTAGGGACTTTTTTAAAAAAAATCTAATCTGAAGCACAAACTAATTTAATAACGTGAGTAGAGCACATATCTTCAGGACAGTTGTCATTACCCACAAACCTGTCTGGAAGATTCAGTCACTTATTAACCATTATTGCAACATCCTTGGAGCTGGTGAACTATTTTTCTAGATCAAGAATATTTGATTAGTTGTTTTCTTCAAAGACTCTAAACTCATGAAACAGGGTGCCCCCAAGGCACGTGGGCTGTGCTTTTGATGTTATGGTATTTAACATAAGTGATTCACTATCTTTTGATCAATTTAATTATTTTACACCTCATTATTTAGCTTTTCCACCTAGTGCCAGTACCGAAGGTAGATTCAATGGGAGCCTAAAGAAACCGAAAAGGCTGAGGGGAGCTAAACAAAATGTTCTAAGTGGGGTGGGTTAGCAGGTTCCTAGGAAGCACTCCTGATTAAGCATCTCTGGAGAACTGCCTAAAGATGTTGAGGAATCATGAGGCATCATACTTCATTGTGAAATATTTCAACTCCAAATAATCTAATTTGAATTTGTAATGTTATTTTATTGTTGTTTGATTATTTTATTTTAGAGACTTGGTCTCACTATGTTTCCCTGGCTGGCCTCAAGCTTGCAATGTAGACCAGGCTCCCCCAGAACTTACTAAGTAGTCTAGGCTGGCTTGAATTTGTAACAGTCCTTCCACGCTAGCCTCTTGACTGATGGGGTGATAAGAGCCAGGCTTGAATTTGTAATTTGTGTCTTTTTCCTTCAAGTCAGCCCCACCAGTTATCAAAGCTTTTAGAGCCAAAAAGCCTAGATCTTCCTTGACCAACAAAGTTTTATTAGCTTGACTCTATTTTTAAATACAAACGTCATTCTTTTTTCAGATAATTTTTGAAGCCATTCGGGGAATGTCAATAAGAAGTGATATTGCCATTGATGATGTTAAATTTCAGGCAGGACCATGTACAGGTAATATTTTCCCCAATTACATAAGCTTGATTGGAAAATGGATTTTATAATATAGTCTCAAATTATAAGAATTCAAAATTATCTTTTCTATAGAGAAAATAATTATTGTCTGTCTTTCTTGACAGAAATGGAAGACACAACTCAACAATCATCAGGATATTCTGAAGACTTAAATGAAATTGAGTATTAAGAATTACCTACATTGGATTAAGTAGACAAAATTTGTACCTCTCTTCAATCAAAGTGAAAACAGAAGAAATGAATACTGGATATTCTTAACTATTGCATAAGTTGAAATGACTTCAGAACACCCCTTTCATTACTTTTGAAAACTATATATATATATTGACTCAGGGCTTTCCTTTATTATTCCCCTGCACATTTGACAACTGTTACTAGAAGTACAGGCTACTGGTTTTACATAGATCATTTCATCTTAATGTTGGTGCCAGTTGAAAATACAAACGTACTATGTTAAAGTCATTTCAAAGTGCACATATGAAGGGCACAATCAAAGTGAATGTGCATATTTAAGTCTGCATTCAGTGAATGTATTGGGAGACTAGGTCTTGGTGGTTTTTCCTTTGAGTTTCAAGTATGAAAATTTGTCTTAAATCATGCAAGGTGTCAGTAATATCTGCAAAATGAATGCAGTTTTTATGGTAACAAGTTATTCTGGAAATAAAGCATCATTTATGGATTTTAGTCACAGAAGAAAGCTATAAATCTTTTACTGTTTCACTATAGGTACAGGAAAGGAGCTTTCATGGAGCCCCAGGGTAAGTCCATACTAATTAGCACTGCAGTACAAGACAATGCTACCTGCTTTCTTCTCCCTTTGAACTACCTTGGACAGGCACTATGAGCACATGGACAGAAATGCACCTTTCAGTAAGGCAAGCTTGAATTTTTCACGTACACACACCCAACAATTTTCATAAACTTATTCAACAATTTGACTGATTTTTATAATAGATGTTTTGGTGACGTTTTGAGTAATATGAGTTCAAGTACATTTACTAAACTATTGTTTTCTAGTTACTTAGAGAATTGTATATATGTGTGCAATTGTGTGGCCAAGTAGCTGTTGTAAAACTTCAAAATTAACTAATAAAAGATCATTTGAAACTCCTTTCATTAGCAATTAACTCATTTCTACATTATTTGTCTTTATCAGAACATATTTATTATATAATTGTAAATTCTAATTTGAATCTCTATTCTGCCATAATTGTCTTAAGTCACCTAATTAGTGACATTAATACTGCATATGTTTATATAATAATTATATTTAAAGAGTATTTTATTTCCCATAAGCAATCTGTTTCCCTAAATTTTATCTCTAGAATTAAACTATAACAACAAAATTCTTTTCTTTAGTTTTTATTTTTTTTATTAAGAGATTTTCTATTCATTTTACATATCAGCCACGGATTCCCCTGTCCTCCCTCCTCCCATCCCCCAGCCTTCCCCCCATCCTACCCCTCATTCCCACCTCCTCCAAGGCAAGATCTCCCTTGGGGAGTCAGCAGAGTCTGGTACATTCAGTTGAGGCAGGTCCAATCTCCTCCTCCCTGCACTGAAGTTGAGCAAAGTGTCTCAGTCTCTCTTTTAGCTTTTAAATGTACTTATTGGGGAGGGGGCACATGAATGACATAGTGCAAGTGTTAAGATTCTGACCTTCACTTGAGTCTCTCCTTCTACCACATGGGTCCTGGGCACTGAACTCAAGTCAGGCTTGTCAGCAAGTACCTTTACACACTGAGCCATATAACCAACCCAGGGCTCAGAATTTGTTGTTTACTTTTATGTTCTTTTTTTTTTTTTTTTTTTTTTTTTTGGTTTTTTTCGAGACAGGGTTTCTCTGTGTGGCTTTGCGCCTTTTCTGGAACTTGCTTTGGAGACCAGGCTGGCCTCGAACTCACAGAGATCCGCCTGCCTCTGCCTCCCGAGTGCTGGGATTAAAGGCGTGCGCCACCACCGCCCAGCTTACTTTTATGTTCTTAATGCCCAGAAACAAAGTTGAATGAGCAAATGAGTTTAATCTCTCCCTCATCCTCTGAAATGGAAATATAATTAGCATTTTCGCAGATATGAACGCTAAGTATTAGTACTGGGGACGTAGCTCAATGATGCAGCACTTGCTAAACATAAGCACGGCCTGGGCTTTGATCCCAAGCATCACGAAGATAAAACAAAATGAAATGACATGGTGGAAAGTTACCTAAGACTGCATAGTTTTGAAGTGGTGACATGTCAACCTCTTAGCTTTGCATGGCTATAAATCCATTGGCCTTATCTGTGAGGAATACCACGCCTCTCTGCATGCCACATTACTTAGAAAATAAAAATACTCAACTGCACAAAAATCAACATCCTAAGGTTTATAGGAAAAACTAAATTCATTTTGTAATAAAACGATTTTGTTAATGAAATTTTTCCTATTATGATTAATTAGACACACATTAGTCAGCATAAATCCTTCAGAGCATTGTACCCACCTGTAATTATAGTTACATTTGCTGAATAAAGGAATGTAGAGTGTCTCCAGCACCCGCACGTATCTGAGTACACCGTGAGGTATTTGTGCTGTGTGATGAATGAATGAAGTAGTTCCCTGGCATCCTTGATGGTGACATAAACTCTCATGTAATCATTCCATCTAACATTTACTGAATACCTGTTTTCAGAGGCAGAGC
The DNA here is from genome assembly GCF_007827085.1 of Peromyscus californicus insignis. Taxonomy (NCBI): domain Eukaryota; kingdom Metazoa; phylum Chordata; class Mammalia; order Rodentia; family Cricetidae; genus Peromyscus; species Peromyscus californicus. The sequence continues at coordinate 39,116,083 of NW_026294562.1, forward strand.
AAGTATGTTTTTACACAAGTCAACTTATCTAACCCTGACAACCCATGAAGAAGTAGATCCAAGCAGCAGTCTCATTTTATAAATAAGAAAACTAAATCTGTTCAAGAGCAGTCGTTGGTGCAAGACCTGGGTTGGAAATCAAGCTTCTTGCGCTGCCTGTCCCGTGTTCTAACCTTTCTAAAACGGCCTCCGCAACCTGCCAGCTCTCCCCTAAACTCCAACAGCACTATGAATTACAGACTAGCCGAAGGTTCCTAGTTTCTCCCTTCTAGGGTTTACTGGCTACACAGATCACTCCAGTATGGAAGGAACTAAGCAGATGGTTCAGTTGGTAAAATGCCTGCCATGCCACCATGAGGCACCCGTGTTAAAAGCTTGACATGGTGGCAACTAGATGAGCTCCAGGTTCAGTGACGGACCCTGTCTGGGGAAAAAATAAATGAGCTTAGCAGGTTGGAAAGATGCCTCAGTGGCTTAGAGAACTATTTGGGAGCAGGAAGGAAAGAGGTAATTATTACCGGCAGTTGCTAAGAAACAACCTGCCGTTTTTAGATGCAAGGAGGTAGAAAGTGAGCTGAGTGACTCACCTTCCCTGATTTATGCTCCCTTGCAGGATTCCACTGTTTCATGCCTCCTGTTCTCTTTCCAAGTGGCCCTTAGCATTCTTTGTGACTATTTTTCGTGTAGATGAAAAGATAGGCAGATGGTAAGCACAGCATAGTTTTCCCAGGTTCAGAAATGTCCAAGGGGAAGAAGGCACACTAGTTACTAGGAGCTACTTAACAACTTAACCCCAGTTTTCGCATTCTTCCAACTCTCAGCAGCACCTAAACACCCAAGCTCTTTAAATAAAAACAGCTTTCTACGCAGACTGCCTTCGCTCGTACAATTCACCATCTGCAGTTGAGGTTATTTCTGTATAGAAAGGAGGAATAGCATAGATACCAAGAAAACAGTACCTCTGATGAAGGGTCTGGCTTAACATGAAAGAATAGAGTTCAGAGATGATTTCTTAAGATATCTATGTTCTGGGCTTCTTACCAAGCATGGAGGTTTACAAAGATGCTCACAGGTTAGTGGAGAAGGAGAGATACAAGACAGCTAGTAAGCACAATATATACTCAGGGTTTACGGGAAAGCCTAGGAGGAGCATCTGACAGCACAGATCCATAGTGTAGGGTTCCAGAGGCCTGGATGCTTTCTTGTCTTACTCTTGGGGGATAAAATATGGGCTCCTTGACTTCTCATTCCCATATTTCCCCTACACCACTGTGGGGCGTTTACCCACCACCCCCACAGTTCCCCAGAGTTTTCTTGAGTGCGAGCAGCAGGAAATATTAGATAGAAGGATTTATTGCGGAGACTCTTTCGGAGATAAACAGAAAATAAAAGATAGCCCCAAGAGGGCCTGGAACCTTTTCCAACGGGCTCCGACTGTCTCTGCCCTAGAGTTTTTATAGAGACGCCAAGGGGTGCTGCAAAAGACCTCCTCCCCCAGCATAGCCAAGTGCAGACCATCTCAGACACCTGCACTCAGGCCCGTGGCCCTAATCATCCTCTATGCGGACCTGCTGGGTAAAGCCACGAGGAACCTGAGAATGGGCTCCCACATACCACCAGATAGGGGAAAAAGTTTTCATAACTAATAATTTTTCTAATACTACTGGATTTCTGGTATGTGAATTACTGTAAAGATATAGCACAGCCCAGAAATTAGGTACCCTGCTCCTGGATTCTGACTGCCTCCATTCAAATCCTTGTTCTGCTGCTTACAAACTATAATTGACAGCAAGTCATTTACCCTCTGGTTCCTTTTTCTACTTTGGAAAGTGGGGTAAAGTAGTAGCTATGAAGAATAACCGGTTTTTCATGACCTCAGCAGCCGTGAGCAGCAAAGTCTTTTGCAACACCCTGTACAAGGTAGTGCGGGAAGTCCCGCACGGGAACCAGCACAAGCATCACAAGTTTCTGGAAACTGTGGAGTTGCAGATCAGCCTGAAGAACTATGACCCTCAGAAGGACAAACGCTTCTCAGGCACCGACAGGCTTAAGTCCACTCCTTACCCTAAGTTCTCTGTATGCATCCTGGGAGACCAGCAGCACTGCCATGAAGCCTAAGTGGTGGATATCCCCCACAAGGACATCAAGGTGCTGAAGAAGCTTAATAAGAACAAGAAGTTGGTCAAAAGCTAGCCAAGAAGTGTGATGCCTTTTTGGCCTCTGATCAAGCAGATCCCATGTATCCTGGACCCAGGCCTAAACAAGGCTGGCAAGTTCCCTTCCCTACTGACACACAATGAAAACACGGTGGCCAAAGGTGATGAGGTGAAATCCATGATCAAGATCCAGATGAAGAAGGTGCTGTGTCTGGCTGTTGCTGTTGGCCATGTGAAGATGACCGATGATGAGCTAGTTAGTCTACAACATCCACTTGACTGTCAATTTCTTGGTGTCCTTGCTCAAAAAGAACTGGCAAAATGTCCTGGCTTTGTACATCAAGAGCACCATGGGCAAGCCCCAAGTGTCTGTACTAGAACACCCCAATAAACCTTAATGTTACCATTAAAAAATAATAAATGGCAAGACATGGTAACACATGCCTGCAATCCCAGCATTTACAGGGCTGGAAGAAGGAGAATCAGAAATTCAAAGTCATCATTGGTTCAATAGGAAATTCAAGGCCTGTCTGGGCTATATAAAACTTGGTCTCAAAACAAAATAAAGCCAACAAAATACCCAACAACAAGAACTTCGACACATTTAGTCTCTGACACAAAAGTCTTCCCAGTTTATATGATAAGGAATTGATGAATTTCCAGCTAAATCTCAGTTATTTTTGTGTCTCTTTCTGTATAAAGAAATTGTGAGCTTATAGTGCCATCTTAAGGATAAAGCAACCATATAATCTTGTCATGCTGCCATATTTTTTAACACTAGGTGCTCAAGACTCATTGTAAGCAGCAGTGAGGCAATGTCTTCTCCTTGCTCCCACAGTAGTCGCTGACTCTGGTTCTTCTGAACTGTACATGATTTTCTCAAAAACCTTATGTTAAATTAGACTTCTTGTTTATAGAGCCATTTTTTCAAAAAGTGTCATCTAACTTAGCTTTCACAAAATATTTCTAGATTAACTAAAGCTCAAGAAAAGCACTAAGTTTACCACTAGTGTGCACTTGGGTTCCAAATACCAGAAGGGGTATAAAAGGTTCTCTTGAAGGTCTATAATAATTTCATTGGTCCTCTTTATGCATTTATCTGGACGTTACTGTCCCCAATTTAGCCATCTTCTAACACGTCATAAATTATTGGGCTGCTCAGTGAATGGTTACATATTGTAAAATATGCAATGGATACAAACCCAACCAAACATCTCCTAAAACCAATTTTTAAATAAGGCAAGAGAACCAGTTAGATGACTTATCAGATAAAGATGCTCACCATTAAGCCTGATGGACTGAGCTGGATTCCCAAACCCCGTATGGTGGAAGAAAACAACTCCTGTAAGTTGTCCTCTGACTCCACATGTGTACGCCCATGTGTGCATGCACAGAAGCCATACACACTAGAGAGATGGATGGATGGATGGATGGATGGATGGATGGATGGAGAGATAGATAGATAGATAGATAGATAGATAGATAGATAGATAGATAGATAGATAGATAGATGGATAGATAGAGTTAAAACATTTTTAGGAAAATATGCCAAGAAAGAATGAGGGGTGGAAATGAGGCAGAATAGGGAAAAGAATACAAAACGTATTTTACAATATATAGCTGTTGACATATAAATACGTTGCTGTTCAAACATTAAATTAAAAAATATGGTAAGAAATAAGTGCTGAGCTGGTTCAGTAGTTAAGACCCATAGAGATACTCAGACATCCACGATGATTGCTGCACTATTCACAAGAGCCAAGATAAGGCATCAGCACTTGTTATCATTTATTTTTGTCATGACAGTCATTCTGACTAGAATAAGATGTACTCTCCAGGCAGTTTTAATTCACATTTTCCTAATGGCAAAGGGTGTTGAACACTTTCTCAAAATATATATAGACCATTTGCATTTTTTTAGATATTTTTTGAAATAATTTTTTTGAAAATTATTGTTCAATTTGTGCCCATTTTTTTTGTTCAGATTATTTTGGGTTTTAGTTGGAAGTGTTCTTCTTTTGTTTTGGGTGTTTAGCTTCTCTAGTTCTTTATAGATTCTAGATATTAATTCCCAGCCAGCAGTATAGTTGGAAAGCTTCCCTCCAGTTCCACAGGCTCTCTCTGCACTCTGCTGATTGTTTCTTATGCTATGCAGAAACAATGTACTGTTTATCAATTCTTGGAATTATTTCCTTAGCTAGTAGAGTCCTTTTCAAAGCCCCTTGATGATGCCTTGATCTTAAAGCACTTTCCTTAGCAGTTTCAAGGGTTCGGGTGTTACCTGAAGTTTTTGGTGCATTTTGAATTGCTCTTTATACAGAGTAAGAGGTAGAGATGTAGTTTATTCTCATACAGATGGATATCTAGTTAATCCTGAACCATTTGTTGAAAAAGCCGTCTTTTCTCCCATGTTGTTTTTTATATATCTTTGTCAAAAATCAGCTGGCTGTGGCTGTGTAGATTTACTTGACTTGTAGATTCATTTGAGTCTTCTACTCTATTCCATTAATCATGTGTCTGTTTTAGGGGCAGTTCTGTGCTGTTTGTTATTTTGGGCTGTGTAGTAGAGTTGAAATCAGATTTACTCTACCTCCAGAACTGCCTTTTGGCTTAGCATTGTTTTGACTATTTCGACCTTCTGTGTTTCCACATGAATTTTCGTGCTGGTTTTGTTGTTGCTGTTGTTTCCTAGTTTTGTGAAAGATGTTGTTGAAGTTTGATGGGGATTGTGTTTACTCTGTAGTCCATTTTTGATAATAAAGCATTCCATAATATTCTGTTAATCTTTGAGTGATGGAGACCTTTCCATCTTTTAGTATTTTCTTCAATTTTTTTCTTCAGTGTCTTCAAGTTTTCAGTGTTTCCTGGATATTTTATCATTTTGAAGCCATATTGTATGGGATTTTCCCCCTGATTTATTTCTAATGTGTGTGCTTTTCTAAACCATCACTTGTGTAGTTTTTATATCCTGCTTCGTTGTTGAAAGCATTTAGTAGTCCTAAGGACTTTCTGAAGAATTCTGAAGAATTCCTTCTGGGTAAGTGTACATCACTTCATCTGTAAATACAGATTATTTGATTTCTTTCTTCCTAGTTATATCTCCTCTATTTATTTCTCTCTTCTTTTTTTTCTTTTGGGTTTTGTTTGTTTGTTTTGTTTTGTTTTGAGACAGGGTTTCTCTGTATAGTTTTGGCGTCTGTCCTGGATCTCGCTCTGTAGATCAGGCTGGCCTCAAACTCACAGAGATCCGCCTGGCTCTGCCTCCTGAGTGCTGGGATTAAAAGTGTGTGCCACCACCGCCCGGCTTCTTTCTTCTTATTGCTCTAGCTAAGACTTGAAGTGCTATTGGAAATGAGAGTAGAACAAGTGGAAATTTTATCTCATTCCAGATTTAGCAGAAATGCCCTTAGGTCTTTCCCATTTAGTGGATATAGGTTTATCATGTATGATCTTCTCTTTTATGTTCAGATTTCTCTCTCTCTCTCTCTCTCTCTCTCTCTCTCTCTCTCTCTCTCTCTCTGGTTTTTCAAGATGGTTTCTTTGTGTAACAGCCCTAGCTGTCCTGGAGTTTGCTTTGTGGACAGAGGCTGGCCTCAAACTCAAAGGAGATCTGCCGGCCTTTGCCTCCCTAGTACAAGCATGTACCACCATGCCTGGCTCAGATGTTTCTTACATTCCTGTTCTCTTCAGGACTTTTATCGTAAGAGTATGTTGAACTTGGTCAAAGTTTTTTTCTTTATCTATTTAGATAATTGGGTGCTTTCTGTCCTTAAATCTATTTATGTGGTAGAATAATTTACATTTAGTGATTTGCATACTCTGAACCAATCTTGCATCCCTGGAATTAAATCAAGTTGGTCATAGTGTAAAACTGATCAGTTTGTCCTGGAATTTGATAACTCTTTTGATTTTATGGTGTTTGTGGTTTTTTAACCCTCTTCATCTCTTAGTCTATCCTGTGACCGGCTCATGGGTGGATGGATTCCTTCAAGTATCTCCCATAGAGCAAGCTTAGTGGTCACAAATTCCTTTAGTTTTTACCATGGACACTTTTTATTTTTCCTTCAATTATAATGGATAGCTTTGCTGTTCTCCATTAGCAGGTGTCTTCCAGATCTTGAACCACATCTGCCCAGGCTCTCCTGTCTGTTGAAGTTCCAGTAAAACAATCTGCTCACATGATGGTTTCTCCTTTATATGTGACTTCATGTTTCTCTCTTGACTCTTTCAATAAATATATTTCCTTCGCTCTGTGTATTTTGTGTTTAATTATAAAGTAATGAGGGGAGGTTCTTTTCTAGTCTTGGCATCCTAAGTTCCTCCTATATTTTTATTAACAACTTCCCCATAAATCTTGGAAACTGGTTGCTATAATTCTTTTTTTAAATGTTTTATTGTTTTATGTGTATGGGTGTTTTACCTATATGTATAGTTATTCACCATGTGTAATTGATGCCCTCAGAGGGCAGAAGAGGGCATTGGCTCCTCTGGAACTGGAGCTACAGGTGGTTATGAGATACTATATGGGTGCTGGGAATTGAACCCTGGTCCTCTGGAAGAGCCGTGAGTGTTTTTAACCACTGAGCCATTCTCCAGTTCCTCCTATTTTGGGGGGGAGGGGAATATTTTCTATGCCTTTAGAAGGAGATTCTTCTCTTCCTTCTATATACCTATAACTCAGTCTTTACAGAGTGTCACATACATCTTGAAATTCCAATGATTAATTTATCTTGGTTCTTCTTTGATTGTTCAAGTCATTCCACCTTGTCTTCCAGCTCAAGTATTTTGGCCATCTTTCCATCTTGCATTGTTTTTCTTATTTCATTCAGCTGTTTATATCTTGAGCATATTTATATTCTTTTCAGTTTTCTGTCTGAGATCTCATCTATGTACTTTAAAAAAAAAATCCCTCATGCTAGAAGTTCAAGTGCCAGGTATAAGTGCTGTATTATTCCAAGTACGATATTAACTGAGAGAGCAACCACAAGTATTTGGTATTAGCATTATACAGCTGTCATACTCGACAACTAATAGTAGCCCTGGGAGATGAAGAGATGGCTCAGCAGTTAAGAGACGTACAGCTCTTCCAGAGGACCTGGAACTCACATACACATACCCACATAATCTAGTACCAATTTCTGTCTTAGTTAGGGTTTCCATTACTGTGATAAAACACCATGACCAAAAGCAACTTGAGGAGGGAAGGGTTTATTGACACTTACACTTCCCACTAACAGTCCATCATCAAAGGAAGTTAGGGCAAAAATTCAAGACAGGAACTTTGAGGCACGATCTGAAGCAGGGGCCATGGAGGAATGCTGTAGCTGAAGTTTTCCTGTGTCCCACCTGGTCCTGCAGCTGCTCAGACCCAAGTAAACGCACAGAGGCTTATATTACTTATAAACTTACCATCAAGTTCTTGGGGGCAACCAAAAGCCAGCAGTAGGCTGTAATGTTTGGGTGTCTGTGGGACCTCACTGGCCTAGCTCTTTGGGTTTTTTTGTTTTGTTTTGCTTTTGTTTTTGAAAAATGCTTAACTCTTTGGGAAAGGAAAGGGATTGCGACTGGGGAGTATATATAGAGTTCTTCCAAACTGCTGGTAATGCTTTACTTCTCCTGCATTGTCAATAGTCCATGAGTCCTTTCTATTATTCCTTAACATTTTCCAGAAGAATTATGGGTTAATTTAAGTGTAAGAGCTAGTCCATAATAAGCCTGAGCTAATGGCCATACAGTTTATAAGTGAAGACTGGAGTTTGGGTTCCCAGAATTCAAGTAAATGCCAGTCAATCATGAAAGCTGCTGTTATGGTAGCACTTGGGAGGTAGAGGCAGGGGATCCTTGGCACAAGCTGCCAAGATAGCGGCCAATCAGTAAGCTCAGGGTTCAATTAAGAGACTCTACCTCAATAAAGCAGAGCACTGTCCAGGAATAAACTGGCATAAACTGTGAATCTCCACTAGTACATGGACACATGTATGTGCACTGGTGCACGTGTGTAGATACACACACTATGAACATATATATCTTTACAATGAACACCATATATGCATGGTGTAGGGGCAAGAAAAACCAGTAAAGTCTTGGTCTAAAAGATATAGGAACAAGATGAAAGGGGAAAAATCAAATGCACTTTAACTTTATTTATGCTGTTTTCATGTTTAAGAGGAGAGAATAGTCATAAATTTGATTTAATTTTTTTTAAGTAGGTAACAGAAGACTGGGGAAAATGCCATATTGTTAAAAGATTGATTATAGGAACATGAATGATTGGGATATTGGTTTCTGCTTTGGGCATTCATATTTTCAATTTTCCTAATATACCAAAATACAAACAAGATTTTAATTATAAAAAGAAATGTGCTGGGCTGTGGTGGTGCACACCTTTAATCCCAGCACTTGGGAGGCAGAGGCAAGCAAATCTGTAAATATGAGACCAGCCTTTTCTACAGAGAGAGTTTCGGGACAGCCAGTACTACACAGAGAAACCCTGTCTTGAAAAAACAAAAACAAAAACAAACAAAAAAAGTAATGCATGGCTGATAATGAAAGCATAGAAGTACAACTCCAGGTCAGATATGGTGATATTTTATTTGTACTGAAATGTGATTTTATTTGTATGTTAATAAATAAAGTTGCCTGGGGATCAGAGCTAATAGCAAGCCATAGCAGAAGTCTGGCAGTGGTAGCACACGCCCTTAATCCCGATCACATGACAGGAAGATCTCTGTGTGTTCAAGGACACCACCAGCATGGAGACACATGCTTTTAATCTCAATACCAACCATAGAAGACCTGAAAGTCTGTATAGACAGGCAGTGATGAGGAGGTCATATGGTTGGGTTTACAGCCAATGAGAAGGCAGAACAGAAAGTCAATAAAAAGACAGATACACAGGAAGTAGGTCTCTCTTTCTCAAGGGAAGGATGGCAGCGGCAATGAGGGGTAAGAAGTGGTTTGAAGTCTCAGCTCTTAGCTACTGCTCTGATCTCTTGGGCTTTTAACTCTGCATTTAGCTCTGTGTTTCTTATTTAATAAGACCCTTACATCTATAGCCAGAAGCTATGGAAGAGCTGTGGAATTCCAGACTTTAGGAACCGATATAAAAGGATTCAGTCATTGCTCTGGCAGTTTTCCCACAATTCTCATTGTTGCTAACTCTCTTTCCTTTGGGAAAGCAAAAGGGGTGAGGGAAAACTCTGGGTTGGCTCCCAATTCCCCCAGGACTCTGATTATACCCCAACTTTGTCCAGGCAGTATTGAGAGCCGCTCCGCTGGTAGCGAAAGTCCATGAGAGTATACAGTAGTGACAACTAGTGTTCAGAAGGTCAACCTGTCAGAACTAAGGGTTCTGTTAGAGGAAACCATCACACAAGGTGTTATGGGATTACTGCCTTTTGAATGGACTGGCTGTTTCTTGTTGTAAACTTCTTGTGCAATAACAGCTATGATTCTCCCCATTTAGCATGCATTTCCATCCTATGTGTACATGTACTCTCATGACTGCATCTCTATCTTGGGCACAACTTTCCCTATACATTTGGGGTAATTGGACAACTGTCCCCAGCTGCATTTATTTTTCATTAACATATATCTGGCTAGGGCCATTCTCCAGACAAAAGTATTTCAACAAAGATACCTTTTTCCAAGGACAAAACTGCACATAGATAAACATTAGCTCATCTCACCTACAGATAGAGAAAAGAATCACTAACAATTAAATCCTCAAGTCTTTACCTTCACCCCGGGTTATTTACACAAGACCCTAACTTAAGAGATTTACTGCTCACATTCCTGGGATAATGTTTTAGCCGCTTGCTAGTTACCGAGTTAAGGCAGTTACTTCCCACTGACCCAAGGAGATTGCCTACAAGGCCAGGCAGGTGATGGGTCCCAAGCTTCTTTCTTGTGCAAATTAAGTTTTAATTCCTCCTCAGCCAGGTGCTATTCCTAGATTTTCTCCTCAGCAATTACTCTGAGTGAAAGTGCTTTTACTAACCAAATGCTACATGCTCTGACATAGGTTGCTTTGCCTCCTAGCATATGTCCCCCTCCCTATCAGAAAGCAGCTGCAGCCAGGATGAGCAGGAAAAGTGGCGCCAAAGACAGTTTACTTTCTTGTGACTTACTGACCCCTAACATTGTACCTCGCCATTTCTAGATTATAGTTTGAGCACATAAATTCCCTAATGATCATAGCCTTTAGTTGACCCTACCAGAGAACTCCCCTTTAGTCACTCCCCTTTTGGGTTGTAATTGGAAGCTGACAATTAATTGCTTTATGTGTGGATCCTTATCACCTCTCTCTCTGCGACCCTGAATGGACTAAAGAACTCAGTGTGCTTAGATTCATTGAATATCCCTCAGATTAGAGTCTTCAGCTGGTTGGTAGACTCTTCCGAGGACCCTGGGAGCAAACAATATAGGCTGGACCTGTTATTGTTTGCGTTAAGGCAGAGAACTTTCAGCTCAGTTTCCAAAGTCTGCCAGAGGGACTATGCGCAGCTCTTCAGCCCTTCTCTCATGATCTTTCTGAGATTGCAGGTCAGTTCTTCTGGAACATTTTAATACCCTTTTCTGACCTTATGTTCTTGGAAATGTGAAGGTCTCTTTATGCACAGACTCTGTTCTAATACATCACAAGGATTATTTGAAACTTCATATTAATTTCTCATACATTTTTAACCTTTCAGCTAGCTTTTCAGTAAAAAAGATGGACATTTTAGAAAGATACTGTTGAGACACTGATCTAGCATACAAAAGTGAAATACAGAAAAGTGATTCAAATACTAACTGGTATAATAAGTATTCCTGGTATTAACTATTATGACCAATTCCACAGGATTTATTACTACAACCAGTGCTAACACTGATAACACTATAGTAAAAAAAAAATGCACATTTTGATAGTTTTAAGCTTCTGTGTGACGAGTCAAAAATTTTTTAATGAAAATCACTGGAATAAAGGCATTTCTGTCAGAAGCCAAATCTGTGTACTTTCAGTTTCCTTGTGGTAAGGGCACTAGTTCCCTTCAGGAATTCTCATTCAAGGCTAGATCTTTCTCATCTGTTGATTGACTGCATTGATTAGAAATATGTGTGACACTGGATGTCGGGGTGGAGATTTGTCCCTAGATGCCAAGATCTTGGGTTTTCCCATCTGACCTCTTCTCTCCCTGTCAGGTCCTTGAAAGCTCACTTCTCTACTTTATGAATTTGCTAAAAGTAAACATGTACCCTTTCCCTTGTCATTTAAACCAGAGATTAGACCTATTGAAGAACCAAAGTACCCCCATTTCAAGCAAGCCCCTCACCCCAGCTTGAAACAGGCCTGAGTTTCAAAATTCTCAGAGCTGCTGACATAGGTCCGAGGACAAAGTCAGGATGTTTGAAGAGCCATCTGATAGCAACTGATTAACCATAGAATGCCCCAATGCCGGAGATGGTCAAAGTACAAAGTCAGGATGTTTGAAGGACTATCTGGTAGCAACTGATTAACCACAAAATGCCCCAATGCAGGAGGTAATCTATAAAGTTTGACAAACAACTGATTAAAACTACAAAGTAATATAACACAGAAATTCTGGAAAGCCTCTAAAACTTGAGCCAATCAGAATTGTACCTGTACTAGCACCTCTAAGTGATGTAACCTTATGGTTTTTGCCTTTAAAATCTGAGCTTTCAGAGGGGCGGGCACCTCCTCCAGCCTCTACTATGTTGGATGGCTTGATGAAGGTCCTGCTGCGGCTTGAACAGCTTCAATAAACCTTGCTTTTGCATTTTGGTGAGTTCATGTCTCTGGTGGTCTCTTTGGGGGTCTCATGCCTAGGGCACAACACTATGAGTCCTAAGTGTCTTCATTAGAAGAGGGATAGCAAACTGTCTCAAAGACGATCTCAGCAGAGTCTGATCCATGCATCTTATCCCACTTTCTTGCTATTGTAGTACCATTTGCAAGGACTTGTGGTGAAGCCAAAAAAGAAAACACAGAAGAGGTTACTAGGTCTGAACCTAGTTTGTGACCTAAAATTTCTCTGTTGAAACTTAACTTTCAGTGTGATGTTACTATGAGATAGGGACACAGGGAGATATCAGGTCTTTTGGGAGCAGCCTCATGAGTGGGATTAGTGCCCTTACACGGGGCTAATAAGACCAGTGTTCTTCCTTTAGCTGTGTGAAGATACAGAGTAAAGATACAGGATTACCTGTGGGAAGCAGGTCCTCAACAGACACCAAACCTGCTAATGCCTTCATCCTGGGCTTCTCAGTTTACAGAACTGTGAGAAATAAATTTCAGATGTTTAGAAAGATTTGGCATCTTCTTATAGCACCTTAAATGGGCTAAAACAATGTTAGTTTAATGAAAAAACATATTTATAATTCTTGACTCTAACTATGTCTTCCAACTTTTTGGGTTTTGCAGAATTGGAAAGCTGACATTCAGAGTGGCCCATGGTCACACAAGCCTTGGGCAGCAAATGCAGTTTCTTTTGTCATAATTATACGCCAACCACGGGAGGGTGATGATGTTAGTTGGTGGCTTCCATAGGACTTAATTTGGTTCCACTGTTGGTTCTAGGGACTGAAACCAGCTGGTCAGGCTTTTAAAGCAGGACGTCTTACCTGGGAAAATGCCAAATCTACTGCTGTGTCTCGTGTGTCACTAGCACAAAATTCCATGTAAGGGAGGTTATTTGTGAACACACTCTCTGCCTCCTCAACATGACCTCTGTCAAGAACTGTTTTAGATGTCCATGTGGGGTAGTACACTTGAGTGCAGCTGCCTGAGGAAGCCAGGAGAGCATGAGGCTTTCCCTTGTAGCTGGACTTGCAGGCAGTTCTGAGTGTTGTGGAATATTCCTTTACACTGTGTGAAGATGTGTTACTGTGATTAGTTTAATAAAGAGCTTCATGGCTGCCAGCGGTGGTGGCACACGCCTTTAATCCCAGCACTCGGGAGGCAGAGCCAGGTGGATCTTTGTGAGTTCAAGGCCAGCCTGGTCTACAGAGCGAGATCCAGGAAAGGTGCAAAGCTACACAGAGAAACCCTGTCTCGAAAAACCAAAAAAAAAAAAAAAGAAAAAAAAAAGCTTCATAGCCAATACCTAGGCAGGAAGAAGTTAGTCGGGACTTCTGGTGACAGAGAGGTCTCAGGGAAGAAGAAAGGTGGATTCACCAGCCAGACACAGAGGGAGTAAGATATATGTATGCAGGAGATGTAAAAGTAACCAGTCACATGGCAGCATGTGGATGAATAGAAATGGGTTAATTTAAGTTATAAGAGCTAGTGGGACAAGCCAAGCTTTCATAATTAATAATAAGTCTCCATGTCGTTTTTTTGTGAGCTGATGGCCCAAAGAAAAATCTGCCTACATCTGAGCACTTGAAATGGGTATTGGGAACCAAACTCTCATCCTCTCTAAAAGCAGTTTATACTCTTGGCTACTGAGCCACCTCTCCAGCCTTAAAAATAGTTCTTATCAATGGAATTAAAGACTCCTAACACAGCAAGAAAAATGTATGTACTTTCAAGCATGAGTGAACATTTTAAAGCATGTTAGGAAGCATGTATTACGAACAGTCTGCCAGAGTGTCTTTGGTTCATGTTAATTTTCAACCACACAGAATCTAACAAAAGCTAACTATGTAAATCGGTTAGTGGTATATGTATTCAATGAAATGCTAATTACTTAAAACCATGTTATGAAAACTATTTAATGGCATGAAAAGTAACATATCAAGGGGAATAAATACAATATAAATAATGTAATGCATGTATTGTATTATTACCTTTTTTGAGGAACAAAAGGAATATATCACACACACAGAAGGAAACAGACACCAAAACTACACTAAAATCATAAGACTTAGTTGGAATAAAGGAATTACAAGTTTTTCCCTTTGTAATTGTTTTCCTCACATTCCTGTGCTTAATAGGTATTGTTTTTATGATTAGAGGTAAAACCAGTGACATTTTCCTTTAAAAAAAAACTCATCTCTTAAAAAAAATGTATTGTATGTGTGTGGTACTGTGTGAGTGAAGGCACACATGTAAGGGTCAGAGGACAACTTTCAGGAGTTGGTTCTCTCTTTCTACTATGGGGTCCCAGGATTGTAGAGGGTACAGTTATGTGCTAATCATCTTGCTGGTCCAACCTTTTCCTTTTTAAATGATGGTTTCTATGAGGTCTCAGGCAGGCAATATATCTAGAAATGAGCTCAACCTGAACTATAGAAGGATTTCTGACAGTTATATAAAAGCCAGCGCTCCTCAGGAACTTGTGAAATGGTTTTCTGTCCCCAAAAGGAGTCCATTCCTTGCCACTGGCAGAAGGGACATACGACTCCACTGACATGCACAGGTGGTTTCATATCAAAGTCCATGCCACTCTGAGTTTGAAGCCAGCCTGGTCTACAGAGTAAGTTCCAGGACAGCCAGGCCTTCACAGAGAAACCTTATCTCAAAAAAAAAAAAAAAAAAAAGGTCACGCTGGCGTCCAGGCTCCCTTGTCAACATTCAGGAGAGACCATTATGCATTCCGAAGCCCTATACTAACATTTTGGCCCTTCTCACCTCCGACCCATTCTCTTTAAAACCTGCAGGGTTCTCCCCAACCCTCTCTTCCTTCTGCTTTCCCGGACAGACAGCCTTAGCAGTTCGGAATAAACATTTCCCTTTTCCACCCATGGAGTGGCCATTTCTGTGGTTTCTTTACTGCACCCCACATACAGTGTGACTAGCTGGCTAAAATCACATGACTAGCTGGCTAAAACCCATAGTCTGGCTATATTTCTGAAGCCATCCAACTTTGGGGATTTACTCTCAACTTTCAGGTTTAGAAACATCATTCTAATAGAACTCTAAAAGCCCAATCCTGGCATGAAAATGGTGAAGCTTGTCCCCTGCTCTTAATTCCCGCCATAGCTGCCTATATTCTTATTTGTCCACAGAATAGATTTGCTCATAACTAATTACTTCTTCAGAGTTTGACTCTGCTCTTCTTCCTTCTCCTGGATAGAATTTGTGATCCTCCTGGCCAAGGACCCAGAGTATCGAGACTGCAGGCATATGTCACCGTGTTTGGCAACATTTAAGCTTTTGAAGCTTATTTTCAACAAACCTAGACCAGCAATGTGTGGAAGAACAAACAGTACGATGTCCTAAGCACTAGGTCTTTTCAGTTCTTCCCGTCACTTAAACATTTTACAACTTATTCCTTAATTTCCATTAAAATAATAAAGAAATAGCCGGGCGGTGGTGGCGCACGCCTTTAATCCCAGCACTCGGGAGGCAGAGCCAGGCGGATCTCTGTGAGTTCGAGGCCAGCCTGGGCTACCAAGTGAGTTCCAGGAAAGGCGCAAAGCTACACAGAGAAACCCTGTCTCGAAAAACCAAAATAATAATAATAATAATAATAATAATAATAATAATAAAGAAATAAATCTAGTACCCATGACAAGTTTACATGCTTCCTACAACGATTTTATTTTCTTTGGTTATAACTTTTAGTGAGCAGATTCCGTTTGTGTATGAGGAAGGAGTTTGGGTCTAGCTGTCAAGTACTGCCTCTACTGCAGGAGATTTCTAAATGGGCTCTCCACTTCTACATTCGGCACCCTTCAATTAATTTTCCATACAGCAAGCAGGATGACTGAAAAACTTTAATTAGATCACAGCCCTCTCCTACTTAAAACCATTCTATGGTTCCCCGTCGCCTGCACTCCCCATTATCTATTCTCTGGCTGTTTATACGTACTCATTATTGGTTAGGTGAATGGCGTCTATGGAGCTCAGTGGCATCATCTCTGAAAGGGCTATTGAGATGAATGTGAGTACAGTGAGCCAGAGTCACTCCTAAAGAAGCTTGCTTATTCTGGTTCCAGGATTTCTAGGAACCACCAGGGAGTTGAAGCAGGGATTTAAGGAACCTCGCAAGAAGAGGCCATCTGGTGGCCTGCACTGGAACCCCAGCACCAAGGGAGAAGAAGCAGATGGAGTTCAAGACCAGCAGGAGGCCATGCAGAACTATAGAGAGTATGTCTCAAAAAATGAAAAAGGGCAAGCAAGTGTGCGTGGGCGGGTAACCAATGCAGTGCAGGCTTCACAATTTTGAGAGCGCCAGAGGGCTGCTGGCGCCATGCTTCAAACAACAGGCACAGAGCCAATGGCGGCGGGTCTCTTTTATGTTCTTTGGAGAAAGGGAGTTGATTTGGACACCGGAGAAGGAAATCACAACGTAGAACCAAATACAGGTGTGGGCCGGAGTTCCAGGGAGGGACAGTCGCAAACTCGCTTTCGACCCGAGCACGGGAAGTGCCGAGGCAGGTTTCGAAATAGTAAATGCAATTCACATATTGCTCCAAGTTAAAATTCTCCGAGAAGAAAATCCCGCAGGGAAATCGGACCTCGAGTCTCAGCCCCTTGGAGTCGCATCAACAGTCAGCATCTCCGGCCTCTGGGGCTAGGATCCGCGGCGGCCGCCGGGGCGGGGCGAGGCGGGGCGGGGCCTTGGCTTCGCCGGGCAGAACTGCGCAGGCGCCGCGCGGCCACGGGGCGGGGTCAGACGGGGGTCAGTTAGCGCGGGAGCCTGGTCTGCAGCTCGCCGGGAACGGAAGCCGCTGCGGAACGCGGAGGAAGCCAGGATGGCGACTCCGAGCGGGAGGGCTGCGACCCCGAACCCTCAGGCTTCCAAGAGGGCTTTCCCCAGAGATGCTTCTTCCGAGGTGCCGAGCAAGAGGAAGAACTCGAACCCGACGTCGACTCTGCCGCGGCCATCCGGGTCCTTCGTGGAGGGCTCAATCGTCCGCATCGCCATGGAGAACTTCTTGTGAGTGGCCGCAGGCCGCGCCTGGGCGGGAGCAAGCGGCCCACAGGCCCCGTGGCCGTGGGGGTGTGCCCGGTGGTGGGGAGCTCCTGCCAGGCTTCCCCTGAGGTTGTCCCTGCCTAGGCCGTGGACACCGGCCGTGTTGGCTGGAGTAGACGGGTCGCCTGATGTTTTCTTACCCACCCGCCAATGGTTTTGGAAGGCGTCGGATGCAGTCAGCAGATAGACGAAGGGGCCAGGTCTTCTAGAATAGCCGCCCGTCGTGATTTCCCGAGGACTTGTGCACGTCACAAAACTCGGGAGGCAACAGTTAGAGGGGAGTGGCAGGTTTTCAAAATGTACACATTTTCCGAGTGGGCAGATGAGATGCTAATGGTTGTTGATTGGAGGTGAGCGTGTACAGAAAAATTAAATCGTGTTCCCAGTTTTTGTACCTCTTTGCAGACTCTTGACTATTCAGATCCTTCTTTCTTCCCTGCCCCCACCTCAACTAGCTAAGTAGGGTCTAAATGTTACCAAAAATAATATTATCTGTTTAGCGTCATACTGGAGTTTTTCTTTTGAGGTATTTTTTAAAATGTAGATTTGAGTAAGAGTTACAGAACTCTAGTAACAAAACTGCCATTTTTTTTTCAAGCACTTATGTACCAGGTACACATCTGTTTTATTTACACATGGCTGTTTGTTCTTTATTGATGATATGAGCTGAAAGCTGTTGTTTTTGCCCAAGTTTATAGAGATCTTTTTTTTTTTTTTTTTTTTTTTTTTTTTTTTTTGGTTTTTCGAGACAGGGTTTCTCTGTGTAGCTTTGCGCCTTTCCTGGAACTCACTTTGGAGACCAGGCTGGCCTCGAACTCACAGAGATCCACCTGGCTCTGCCTCCCGAGTGCTGGGATTAAAGGCGTGCGCCACCACCGCCCGGCCCAAGTTTATAGAGATCTTAATGGCTGAATTTGTATTTGAAGCTAGATCAGGAAAGGTAAACATACTCAAATGAGGTATCTGCTATAACTTACCTACTTATGGTCTCATGCGAGGCATAACGACTAAAAAGGCTAATTTAATTTCATGCACAACTCTACGAGCTTTGTGAAGGAAATATTAAAATCTGAAAAGGAGGGAAGATGGTCGCACAAAGAAGGAACTACCTGAAAGCCAGTTTCTAAGTTTAGTGAGTGACTTAACCTAGGATGTAAGGACATGTGTGGCTAAAGGTCAGAAACCATTGTCTCCTCTTGTCTGTCACTATGCTGAGAAACTCCAGCTTCATCCTGCAGGCAGTCGGCAACCTGGAGGCAGTCGTCTGCAGGATGATTTTGAGAGGGTGCCAGGCAGAAAGCTAGAAGACTTAAAATAAGAAAGCAAGAACTACAGGGTGAACATAGGAGGACCCGAAAGAAGAGATTTAACAAAACCTGCCCACAGATTTGAGGCATGAGAATAGAGCTGTGCATAAGTTCTTCCCGAGTCTCCATTTCAGCTAGCTGGGCCGGTGTTGCCCAGGAGAGAGTAGTGTGGGAAAATAAACAATGAAAGCAGTTGAGTGCCTGTGTCTTGAACTTTCTTGTGGGATATCTAAGAGAAACATTCTATAGGTGGAATTTATAAAGACCTGGAGCTCAGAGGCAATGTAAGTCACAGACTTGGGAGTCATATGTGAAGGTGATTGTTGATGTTGCTGAAGTTGTTGAAATTAAGCAAAAGGAAATACAAATGGGAGGAATAAAAAGCCTGTTTATTAAAAGTGAGAGGATGAACTTAGATATCCTGAGACTCATGGGAGACTCTTGTCAGGGAAGCTAAGGTAAAGTACTACTTCAAAAATATCCGCTCCATTAAATCGTAATGAGACTGAAGCCTCCTACATTTAGCAGTTGGGAAAATGTTGCCCCTTTGATAAAGCGGTACGAAAGAAAACTTTGTAGACCAGGAAGAATGAGGAGGAAAAACTTGGACAAAAACAGCAAAAAGAAAAAGTAGTTGAAAAATGAAGAGTTGGATATGGTTCTGTTTGTTTTAAAAAAGATGACTTTAGATTTGGAGAGTATATTAGGATTTTCTAGAAGAACGAAACTTTCAGGATGAATTTCCATGCATATATAGAAAGGGCATTTATTAGAATGGCTTACAAGCTTTGGTCCAGCTAGTCCAGCAATGGCTCTCTACCAGTAGAAGGTCCAAGAATCCAGTAGTTGTTCAGTCCATGAGGCTGGATGTCTCAGCTTATGTTCAGTATATGCCAGAATCCCAAAGAAGTAGGTTCTGATGCTAGTGAAGGAATGGAGTTGCCAGTGAGAGCGAGAGAGAGCAAGCAGGCAAAGACAGCAAGCTTCTCTCTTCATGTCCTTTATAAAGGGCTGCCAAGTAGAAAGTGGGGCTGGATTAAAGGTGGATCTTCGCACCTTGAATGATCCGGATTAAAGTGGGTCTTCACACTTCAAATGATTTAATTGAGGAAAAAAACCCTCACAGGTGTACCCAGCTGCTTGGGTTTTAGTTAATTCCAGATGTAGTCCAGTTGACAACCAAGAACGGCCATCACAGAGTGAGGCTGAGAGGAGGTAAGTAACAAGCAAGTAGAGAGGCTAGGTTTAGAGGATTCACATGGCCTAGAAATAGTACATGAGTTCGCTATGAATGAACTAAGTCTAGTGGACTTGAGTAGAGAGAGAGAGAATCTAGACTATTACACAAATTAGTCAAGAAACTGAAAGAAATATATAGTAGAATTCTGAGCAGAAATAGAAAAGGGAAATAGTAAAAAGCTGAAATTAGGCCTAAGTTACAAAAGATTCTCTTCCCCCTCTTTTAAGGTTGTGTGTGTGTGTGTCTGTCTGTCTGTCTTTGTATATGCCACAGTGTGTGGGTACCTTTGTAGGCCAGAAGAGGGCATCATACTCCTTGGAGCTCAAGTTACAGGTGGTTGTGAGCTGTCCTGTATTGATGCTGGGAACCAAATTTGTGGTCTCTGGAAGAGGATGATGAGCTCTCATAACAGTGGAACCATCTCTTCAGACCAGCCCCTTTTCTTTCTTTTTTTTTAAAAAGTGATACTAGATTTCATGTGTATCCATGTAATTGTTGGTGTATGGTGTTTAATTATTTATATATTTAGCATGTTAGTAGCACTCTCGCATTTATCTTGGAAAATTAATTAGGTGTACCTGAGCCTAAGCACTAAAGACCTAGAGAAGAAATATTGCTTATGGATTCCAATTAAGAATTTTGAAAGGCAGCCGGGCGGTGGTGGTGCACGCCTTTAATCCCAGCACTCGGGAGGCAGAGCCAGGCGGATCTCTGTGAGTTCGAGGCCAGCCTGGGCTACCAAGTGAGTTCCAGGACAGGCGCAAAGCTACACAGAGAAACCCTGTCTCGAAAAACCAAAAAAAAAAAAAAAAGAATTTTGAAAGGCAAGCTAGGGGAATGTCTAAGTCATAATTTGCTTCATATCTCGCTAAAGCTGTCCCCAACAAATAATGAGGATTAAACACAGATTAAAAATAAATAATAAAATAAATCTTTAAAGATATGTAGGAGAAAATCACTTAAATTAGGAACTCATAGAGGCAGCAGATTTAGAAGCAGTATATAAGTATGTTTAATTCATTTAACTATGGACTAACTAACTGTTCAGGGAGTCAGAGAATACTGAACAGCATGGTGTGTGTATGAGAGTTACGTATCTCTGGTTATGCCTCCTTACCTTCTCCCAGAGGAACAAGGATTGTTGGAACATAGCCTGTTGTGGATTCTTAGAATCTTCTTGCAGCGTATTCAAGGAATTGAAGGGCCTTTTCTTTAATCGATGATAAAATGAAGCTATTGATTTGATAATAGATCATATTTTATCATTTGAATAAGAATAACTGTTAGATTGCTTGAATATTAAAATATAAATATATATATATAATATAGTATAAAATAGAAAATATAGTAGCTACTATTTTAATTTTTTTAATGTAATTTTAAGACATTAGGAAAAAAAGCTATGGCTTCTTGTATAAATTTGTTTTGAAATTATTTTACTTGTGAGATAGCTTTCATATAGTCTCCCAAAAGAGGATAAATTGTTTCAAACTTGGGTATTTTGTTTGTTTGTTTAATGACAGGATCTTATTATATAACCCTAACTGGCCTCAAACTCACAGATATCTGCCTACCCCTGCCTCCTGAATGCTAGAATTAAAGACATGTGCCACCATGCTCAGCCTTGTGTTCTTATTTTATATATGCATTATTATTTTTTCCACTGGCAGAATTTTCCCTTTATAAGTTGATTATTTACAACTTAAAGGGCTAAGGCTGTAGTATAGCTGAAGTTTTCCTGTGTCCTGCCCGACCCTGCAGCCGCTCAGACCCAAATAAACACACAGAGGCTTATATTATTTTAAACTATATGGCCAAATGGCTCAGGCTTCTCGCTAGCTAGCTCTTATATTTTAAATTAACCCATTTCTATAAATCTGTACTTTACCACGTGGCTTGTGGCTTACCGGTACTTTACATCTTGTTTCTTCTGGCACCAGCTAGCAGCGTCTCCTCAACTCTGCCTTTCTCCTTTCTCTCTCTAGTTGGAATGTCCTGTCTAACCTTGTTCTACCTTACATTGGCCAGCTTTATTTATCAGCCAGTCAGAGCAACATACATTCACAGCATACAAAATGATATTCCACAGCAATATAGCTAAATGATAAAGCACTTACTTACTACCAAGCATGTAAAAGGCCCTCCTGGGTTGAATCCTTAGTACCTCATCCTCCCAAATATATGAATAATATTACATTCATAAGGTTAGCTAGCTTTTAAATGAGTTTTACAAGGGTTGTGAGCAGTGGTAATGCAAAGCAACAAAAAAAATGCATTTATAAAGAAAAGGTTTTTCTGTAATTTCGGTTTAATGATTTTACCTCTTTACAATTCAGAACATATGATATCTGTGAAGTGTCTCCTGGGCCCCATCTGAATATGATTATTGGAGCTAATGGAACGGGGAAGTCAAGCATAGTGTGTGCCATTTGCCTTGGACTGGCAGGCAAACCCGCGTTCATGGGACGTGCAGATAAGGTAAGTTAACATAATTTTTAAAAAATTCAGAACCATTTGTTCTTAGAAACAAGTCACTTCCTACATTTTAGATTCTTAAGTGTACCAAATGAGCTTTCTTTCTCCCTAGAACTTCTGGAGCTGTATTAATAGTCCCAGAGGTTATTAGTACTGCTCTAGAAGCTCTGTGTAGAATGGTGTGTGTAGAAGACACAGAGATTTTTTTCACCAAGAAGAATTTCCAGAGAAGCCTTGTGCCTTAATAGGGAAATTTCTCAGGATTGTTGGATACCGGGTTAGATAGAACTTAGTTGAGTTTCTGGACATCAACAGTGAGCAGTGAAATATTGCTTTTTGTCTTTGAGAGAGAGAGCATGTGTGTGTGTGGGGGGGGGGGGGGTGTTTTCGGGCGTGTGCATGCATGTCTGTGTAGGATGGAAGAGGGTGTCTTATCCCCTGGAACTGGAGTTACAGGAAGTTGTGAGCCATCCTTGTGTGTGCTGGGAACCAAGCTTAGGCCATCTGCAATAGCACTCAGTGCTCTTAACCACTGAGTCATCTCTCTAGGCCCAGATGTTGTTCATAATAACAATGCAAAGTATAAGTTACTTAGGAATAAATTAACCAAGATGAAAGAATTAAATACAAAAATTATAAAGTTATATTTTAAAAGAAAAGTTTGTGGGCAAATGAGATAGTTCAGTGGGTAAAAGCACTTGCTACCAAACTGACAACCTGAGTTCCGTCCCTGAAACTCACAAATTGGGAGGAGAAAACTGACACATACATGGGACATGTCATGCACTCTCGCTGCAAATAAATATAGTAGCAAAAAAACCCCAATATTTTGTTAAAGCTTAAAATGAAATACTGAGAAAATTGCAGCATTAGTCAAGTGATATTAGCAAATTTTAACTGTACTTAAAAAAATTGAACCAAATACCCCTTTTTTAATACGCTATAGATAAATGTATTCAAAATGCATTAAAAAAAAAAAAGCTATACCAGAGGCATTTGTGAGCTAGAAAAGATACTTTGCTCTGTTAATAAATCAGCCTAGTGAGCTTGGGCAATGGTCTGGACATCAAACTTTCATTTCAAAGATAGGGTGGTTGAAGCAGTTAATTTGCAAGGACCAGCTCAGGTTTTTATGACTCTTGCTATATACTTTAAGTCATGAATTCATTCCCCCTGCACTGGGTTGTATTCTCAGTCTGCACAATTAGAATGAGTTGTGCTGTATCAGTTTTTACCAGCCTTGTGGGTTTTATTTTAAAGAAACCACATCTCTTCTTTGAGTGGGAGGGTTTTTAAGGGAGACCCTGGAGTGCAATGGTTCCTAAATATGGACTGTTGGCCTTCTGAAGCTACATATTTAAGTGAGCTCCAAGTTCTCAGCAAGAATACTTTATTATATTTCTATATATAAATGTTAGTATAAAATTGTACTATAAGCAAAATCTAAATCATCTGTATAGATACTTTATAATAAGTATGAACTACTTCTATTTTTTCCCCTCATTAGTACCAAATATTTTAAATGTGCCAGTAAACAGTTAGCTCCCTCAGAGATGTCATGGTTTTCTGTCAATGAGTAGACAGTGTGAAGTTACCTCTCCAGCCAAGGCCAAACTTCTGCATGACAGAGTTGTGATTTGAACCTATAGTAGAAATTAAAGATAGTATTCTCAGGTTAGAACAGATGCTGTGCCACCCCCATCTTTCTGATCCTTAATTTTACCATCTATAAAATGGGTATAGTATATTCTTCAGCGTTGCCAACTGAATTTGGAAACTTGTCAGTTGTTTATCTTAGCAGCATATAATAAATGGTAGTTTGTTTACAGTCATTACCACAAATCATTAAAAAAAATATTGTAAGGCCTTGTTTCTTTTTTTGTTTTGTGTTTTTAAAGTGTGTGTGTGTGTGTGTGTGTGTGTGTGTGTGTGTGTGTGTGTGTGTGTGTATCTATAGAGGCCACAGGAGGGTCTCAGATCCCTCAGAGCTGGATTTACAGATGGTTGTGAACCACACAGCATGGTTACTGGAAACAGAACCCAGGTCTTCTGGTAGAGCAGCAAGTGCTCTTAACTCTCCAGCCCTTGTTCATTATTTATATATTATGTAACGTTTTGCTGATCAGTACATTCTGATTAAATTTTTTGCTATTGGTGATTTTCTTAAATTTATCTCTGTATATTTTATAGTATTTCAAAATAAAAATTTTGATGTACCCACCTTATTTTATATTGTTGCTACTTTTCCTTTTTGTTTTTTTAATGTTTTTATTTATTCTTTAATAATATCATGCAACATATTTTGATCCTATTCATTTCCTCCCCACTTGTTTTGTATTTTGAGACAGGTTCTCATATAGCAATGGGTGGCTAGTACTAGTATGTAGTTGAGGGTGACCTTGAATTTCTGATATTCCTGGTTCTTTGTACTAAGTGCTAAAGGGGAGAACCACAGCATGTCTATCATTTTAGTATTTATTATTTATAGAGCTTAAACTTAAGATCCAATTTGATGTTTTAGTCCTCTAGTCTGTGTTGTGTTTAAGCTCATAGTCATCAGAACTAGTTCAGATGTCTGTTTTACTATGTAAACTATATCTATTAATTATTTTTTAAAGGAACTTGGCGGCAGGTCTGTCTTAAAAACAGGATAGGCACTGTTAGAGAGGTTGTTGATGTTTAATCTGTGCACCTCTGTGGGATCTGCAACAGTAGTAGGTTTGGTATAGTGCTTTGTGGTTGTCGCATTGAATTGGTTCTCTCTGGGGTTTCCCCTCCTCTGAGAGTACATAGTACATAGACTCTGGAGCCCAGTTACCTGGATTTGCATCCCTTCCATTTACCACCTTGTTACCAGCTTTGAAGAGTCTGAACTACCTGGCACTGAAGTGATCCATAATTTAACTACTGTGATTTCTGTAGTGCAAGGGAAGTGGAGGGACCTGGCCTGTACCTTTTAGAAAGTGGTGAGGATGGATATTCATGCAGTTCCTGAAAAAAAAATCTTGGTTTGGTAAACAGTAATGACTTTTCTAGACCTCTGATTGTTAGCCTGGAAATACTATTGCGGCAGCTCACTTACACTTTTTTTACACTCTAGGTTGGGTTTTTTGTGAAGAGAGGATGTTCCAAAGGTGTGGTTGAAATTGAACTGTAAGTGTAAAAGCTTCTATAAGTTTTCAGCTTTTGTTTATACTTCTTGATGACATTGGAAAAGAATATAAATGTAATATTGTGGCAAATATGGAAAATGATATTTAAAGAATACATAAAGCAAGTGAATACTTTTTAATGTGTCTTTTTAAAAAAATTTAAAAATATTATTTTGGAAAGTTCTTTAAAAATTGTAGTTTAATGATGGGGTAATGAGACAAAAGTATAAGACTGATAAATATGTGCTAAGAAGTTGTAGTCGGGTCTGATAGTATACTTCATAATTTTAGCACTTTAGGAAGTAGAGGCAGGAGAGTAAGGAGTTGCATGCTATTCAGGAAATTCTCCTATTCAAGGTCATTCTCCACTACATAACAAGTTCAAGTCCAGCCTGGACTACTTGTGACCCTGTCTCAAACAGACAAACACACACACCAGAGAGAGGGAGAGAGAAATTGTACTTTTTAACAAATTTAAGGCTTTTTGCCAGTTTTGAACTACTTGGGCTGGAGTATAGCATAGTGGTAGAGAGCTTCCCTGATGTACTTAAAGCTTTACTTTCATCCCCTTGTGAAGAAGATGAGTGAACAGATGGGCGGGATGGAACAAGTACTTGTGAAAGCAAGACAGGGGTAAATACCCTATTTCCAATTCTGTATTACTTAATGGTCCTTTCTAGGCATATAGTATAGTTCTCTCTGGATTCAGAATAAAGAACGTGGTGGGCAGTCCATGATTACAGAAATTCTTATTATGTAGAAGTCAGTTTTCATTCATGTATTTTCCAAGTAGAGGAAGTTTCAGCTGACTGTTACGTTATATTAGCCTTTAATGTACTAAACCATTTTGAATTGCAGTCAATGTATGTGACTGAAGAATAGTGTAATCGTTAAAGGGTTAAGAAACTTATTGTGTTTGGGATTAGTATTGGCACTCGTTTTAATTTCAAGAATTCAGATAATTTTGACTGTTAACTAAATAGTAACTGACATGGCCAAATGTGGGATAATTACAAACAAAAAGTCAAGGTTTCTAACTTGGGAGGGATCCAAAAATACCAGAAAGAATAAAAATTATAGTAATATTTCTTAGACCTTGGGTATAAGAAAAATGATAGATATGTTATTCTTAAATCAGTGTGCGTTTTGAATATAAAAGCTCTTCAATTATTCTTTAATTAGGTTCCGGATTTCGGGAAATCTTGTAATCACCCGTGAGATTGATGTGATAAAAAATCAGTCCTTTTGGTTCATCAACAAAAAACCTGTAACCCAGAAAATAGTGGAAGAACAAGTTGCAGCCTTAAACATCCAAGTGGGCAATCTATGCCAGTTCCTGCCTCAGGTCTGAGAAAATACAAATGAATATGGGGGAAATTTTGGGTGAATGTTTTGGCTTTATTCCACAGAAAACATAAATATTATTCAAGAGATATTGCAATAGTATTTGTATCAAACACAGCACTCTTAACATTTATAGTTCTTTGTAAAATAAAGCAATCTATCACTTAATGTTATTAATTTCAATTAAGTATGCAAATATTACTTATTACATTGAACACAGCATTCTTAGTACTTACTGTTTTTATGGGCATGGTGAAACATATCTGTAATTGTAATGCTCCAGGCCAAGTGAACCTCAGTCATCCATATATTGTTAATCATTTAATAATTTTAAGTTACAAAATGTTTTAAAACTATATTTGGTTTTGTTTTTTCATATGTATCTATATGGTGTGCATTAGTATTTGAGTAAACGTGTGCACGTAGTTTAGAGGCAGAAATTGACATTATATGCTTTCCTCACTCACTCTCTACTTACTTACTAAGACATGGTCAGAACCAGGAGCTCACCAGTTTGACTAGAAGATTCCATGTCTTTGCCATAACAGTAGGATTACAGGCAGGTTGCTATGCTGGGTACTAGAGATCCAAACTCCTATCCCGACACTTGAAAGTACTTTATCCATTGAGCCATCTCCCCAGCCCATAAAAAAGGTACTTCAAATACAGAGTAGATACAGTACTTCATTTGCAAATTTGACATTTTTCAAGGAACAATTTCTTAAAAATATTTTTATAAGTCTTTGAAACTTCATACAATGTATTTTGATCATAGTTTCCCTCTATTTACTCCCCTTAACTCTTTCAAGACCCACCTACCTCCACCTCCCTATCTACTCCCAATTTTGTGTCATTTTAAATTTTTTTGTAATAACCCATGGACTCCAATTATGCTGCTCATATACTCCTTGATTTGAGCCATGCACTGGTTAATGTACCAGGAGCCACACCCATAAAGAAAACTAATTATCCCTCTCCCAGAAGCCAGCAACTTAACTGTTCATAGCTCCTCAATTAGGGGTTGGGATTCATGAACTACTTCCAGTTAGAATGTTAACTGGCTTGAGGTTGGAGAGATGACTCAGAGGTTAAGAGCACTGACTGCTCTTCCAGAAGACCTGAGTTCAGTTCCCACCACCCACATGGCAGCTAACAATTGTCAATAACTCCAGGATCTGACACCCTCACATAGACATAGTTCAGGCAAAACACCAATGCACATAAAATAAAAATAAATAATTTAAAATATATATATTAATTGGTTTGTGGCTGCCATGCATTAAGTGTGGTGATCCTGAGAAGCCACAGTTAATGAACAACTTTTTGTTTTGTTTTTCAAGATAGGATTTCCCTGTAGCCCTCACTGTCCTGGAACTTGCTCTAACTGGCCTTGAACTCAGAGATCTGCTTACCTCTGCCTCTTGAGTCTTGGGATTAAAGGCATGTGCCACCATGCTCAGCTTAATGAACAACTTTTAATACATTTGTATGAAATATTGGTTAGGATAAAATTCTTTCATATGTAGGTGTACTTTCTAAAGTCTAGTAATATTTTTTGTTCATTAATAATAAAATATGCTGGTCTTTCACAGGACCCAAATTTGGTTCCCAGCACCCACATATGGCAGTTTACAGCTGCCTGTAACTCCAACTCTAGTGGATCTGATGCCACCACCTTGACTCCTAGGACATTGCACTCACATGTACAAACCCACACATAGATACACACACATATATAGATGATATAAAAGAAATTTTTTAAGACCTTTTTAGAAGTTCTGTTAATCTACATTTAAAGTTATAGTCAGATATCTTTTATTTTAATGTTACTTAGTGACTAAACTATAGCTTATTTTCTTCACAAACGTAATGATGATTTGATTCAGTAAGTCCAGTTTAAATGCAGACTTAAAATTTGAAAGTTTTCTATTTATCTGTTCATGTTAAACTATCTCCAGAAAAAGATATTTTAAATTGTTCCCCGTTCTGTAGGTGTTAGTGATCATTTCAGTCTGGAAGACTGTTTCCTTCTATTTCCAACTTGCTTATTTGTATAAACATTTCTACCCGGGAAGAGTGACAAAGACAGTTTTTAAAGATTATAAAAAACATGCTATCATTTTTGAAAGACAGTAAGTACCTAAAAGATTATAAGAAGATTCACATCTCAAGATTTGTTTTTAAATGAGCCCCATCTTGGTAAATTTAATACATTTTAAAGGTGTTTATGGATGATAGTTGCTGATACTTCATTTTGGTGCTGTAGGACAAAGTAGGGGAATTTGCTAAACTCAGCAAAATTGAACTACTTGAAGCTACTGAGAAGTCAATTGGCCCTCCAGAGATGCACAGATACCACTGCGAACTCAAAAACTTCAGAGAGAAGGAGAAGCAGCTAGAGGTATTTAGAAGTAGACAACTCATCTCTGTTGTCATTTACTGATTCTGTGTCCCAAAATGTGCAAGAAGGGGTAGTATTTCTATATGTTTAGTAAGTTCATAGCTGTGGTTGAGTTTTTTCACCCAAGCTTATATTTCTTTCTTCAGCTGATCGTAGAAAATGAGAGTGATTTTGATTTTATGAAATTTGAAATAGTTGACTGTTTCAGTAAATACATGTTATCAGTTGAGTTTTTAAGGAACTTTCTCATACAAAGGTACATTTTTCTCTCATTTGGTACCCATTAAGTACCTGTCCTGTGTCAGGCACTGTGTCAGGTTTTGAGCATTACAGAAGATAAGGAGGTGGTGTTTAAAAACACTTCTGTTGATGTCATTTGGGATATTTTTTTTTTTCTTAAGTCAAATGAAGATAGACTTTATAAGCAAAATTAAAGAATTAGCTGAAGTGTGTAGAATATTAGCTGAAGAGTTAATTTTTCATTTTTACCTTTAATAAGTACTACCTATCATTTTTAAAGATGGTTGAGTTAATGGATCTAGTTCTAGATCCTTAGATCTTAAGGCAGTATATTTTTATAATTAAGAAAACAAAATATACCTTCTTTGTAAGTATAACTACCTATCCTTGATAAATATTTTATTGTAATAAAGCATTAATTTTGTTGTCTGAATTCAAAAGGAATTGGTCCAAGATTTTGTGATTATTCAGTTCTGTGTCTGGTACTCCTTCAATTCTTTTGTCTTATTTTGCATCAATCTACTACTTCCACCTGAAATACATTTCTAAATTACCTCCCACCCACTGAAAGAAACAAGGATGTACTTTTTCCCCTAGGCTTTTCAGTGCATCTTTGTGCTTGTTAATATGCAGTAGAAAGATTTAATTTTAGCTTTATGTCATCTCAAAGTCCTTAATTCCTAAGCATTCATGAATACTAATCCTAATATTACTTTGCATTTACATGCCCTTTTTTACAGCTTTTATTAAGCTTTCATTTGGGCAGATTGGACTAAAATCTAAAATGCTTCAAACTCCAAATTATGAATGTCATATGTGGGTCTACAAAGCTTCAGTTTAGGAACATTTTGGAGCTTCAGAATTATACTTTTCAAATAAAGGACACTTAACCTGTATTGAGTGAATTGCTTCTTTTATCTTTAGGCAAAGCCCTGGGCTTAGCGATGTTGACAGGGCTTCCTCACAGTTACATGACTAATGTATTTTAGAGCCTTGAACCAGAATGTTTCTTCATGAGTCTTACTTTCACCTGATTTTTTTTTTCTGGTTTGTTTGTTTTTTTGTTTTTTGGTGGTTTTTTTTTGGTTTTTAAAGACAGGGTTTCTCTGTGTAGCTTTGCGCCTTTCCTGGATCTCGCTCTGTAGACCAGGCTGGCCTCGAACTCACAAAGATCCGCCTGGCTCTGCTTCCCAAATGCTGGGATTAAAGGCATGCACCACCACCGCCTGGCTTTTTCTGTTGTTTTCAGACAAGATCTTCTGTAGCCTAGGCCGGTCTTTAACTCTGTGTAGTTGAGAACGACCTTGAACATCTGATGTTCTTGCCTCTACCTCCTCAGCACTGGGGTTACAGGTGTGTGTCACTAGGCTGGTTTTGAGCAATGCTAGAGATAAGATCCAGAACTACATGCCTTCTAGGCAAGCATTCTTCCTAACCTCACTATTACAGGATTCTTTTTGTGAAATTTTGATTATATCATTGTTAAAAAATTTGACTTGCCATGTTGTTCTGTTTTTGTTTTTCATTTAAACTAACTGTCAACAAATACTTATTTTAGACTTCTTGCAAAGAGAAGACTGAATACCTAGAGAAAATGGTTCAGAGAAATGAAAGATACAAACAAGATGTGGAAAGATACTATGAACGAAAGCGACATTTAGATTTAATTGAGATGCTTGAAGCAAAAAGACCATGGGTGGTAAGTGTTAATTATCTGAGATTTAAAAAAAAAAAAAATAGGTGACTCCTCAACTGTCATAGGTTGTTGCTTTCTAGTGCTGTGATTAACACTATGACCAAAAGGAACTTGGGGATGGATTTATTTCAGCTTATAATCATGGTCTATTTTGAAGGGATGTCTGGGCAAGAACACTAAGCAGGACCTAAAGACAGGAATGGAATCATAGACCATGGAGGAATGCTGCTTACTGGCTTGTTCCCCATGTCTTGCTCAGCCTGCTTTCTTATATCCCCAGAGCTACCTGTCCTGGGGATGGCACCACCCACAGTGGGCTGGGCCCTCCTATCACAGCAATTATAGTTTAAAAAACCGTAGGCCAGTCTGATGGAGGCAGTTTTTCAATTAAGGTTCCTTCTCAGATGACACTAGCTTGTATGAAGTTGACAAAAAACAAAAGAAAACTAGTGAATGCAGTGTCTTAGTACTTCTAAAGTACATCTTTGTAAGTAGGCACTCATTTTGTATTCAAGTTAGCTACTACTTTTAAAGTTTTATTTTACATGTTATACCTAAGTCTTTTTCTAGTTCTTTATTTGATAGATACTAATTACCACATAGCAGATAGTTGATTGAGTCACTGATGTTAATTTCAGGTTTTAGTCCTTAACAGGTCTTTGCTTTTTTTCCCTTAATTTAAAATGATCTAAAGTGTTTATTCATATTAAAAGTTAAATTTGGGGAGCAAGAGCCGTCGTTGAGTACCACAGTGCTTACCTAGTTTGCTTGATGTCCTGTGAGCCATCCTCAGTGCCAGTGAGTGTCCATGTCCCAGTAAGCTCATTCAGAATTTAGTTGAGCTAGGCCACGTGTAACTAAAGTATCTTGTCTTCTCACACGTCATAATTTCCCTGACTCTGCTTTATTTTTTCTGTTTATAATATGATGCAGATATATTACCCATGACAAGTTTAAAATAGTGAATTCCCTTGATAACATTACTTAATGGATAGAAAAATTAATTTTCCTTGGGTTTGTTCCATGTTTTCAGTTGAAATAATTATTAGTGTGAAAATAATGTATGGCTGTATATTTTTGGCACTCTTATTTCCAACCAGGTTTTGCAGTTCCATTATTCCTAAACTTTTTCCTTTCTGTACCTTTTTATTGCATTTTTTCCTGTTAATTATTATTCTTTCACTCTACCTTTTGAAGTCTTTTGGTTCCTTTTTTGTTTGTTTGTTTTTGTTTTTTGAGACAAGGTTTCTCTCTGTAGCTTTGGTGCCTGTCCTGGATCTCGCTCTGCAGACCAGGCTGGCCTCAAACTCAGAGATCTGCCTGGCTCTGCCTCCCAAGTGCTAGGCTTAAAGGTGTGCACTACCACTGCCCACCCCTGGTTCCTTCTTTAAGATATTGATTTTAATTTTTTTAATTTAAAATTTGTAGTTTTTTTCCCCCCTTTGCTTTATGTCATTCACTTTTTCAAAAGATTTTTCACTTTTAATTGGGGGAAAGGGTTTGCACGTAAGTGCTATACCTGAGGAAGCCAGAAAACATTTGATCCTTTAGAACTGGAGTGGTAGGTAGATTTGAACTGCCTCGTGTATGCACTGGGTCTTCTGAGCAGAAAGCACTAACTGCTTAGCCATCTCTCCAGCCTTCCCAACCCCCATTCACTCTTATTATAGTATCTATTTTAGCATTCTCTTTTCTTGTTATTCAGCAAATGTTTAGCTGATTTCTGTGGCATGACATCTCTTTTGTAGGAGGTCCTTATCTCCTTTCACCATGTGGGTCCCAGGAATTTAACTCATGTCAAATCAGCAGGCTCAATAGCAGACTGCTAAGCCATTGCTTTTGCCCAGACATTGTTTTTGTCAAGATGGTAACTACATATTTCTTTTGGGGTTTTTTTTTTTTGACCCATTTTTCACCTTTCAAAATTGAGAGTGTTTTGTTTGTTTATTTACTCCTTAATCTTTATTAATAAATTAAAAGAAAGTCTCTACTTACACTTTGGCTTTAGTATGCGTTAATTTAAAACACTTAATGTATTGATTTCTGTTTCTTGAATTATTTGCAAGGAATATGAGAATGTACGTCAGGAATATGAAGGTGTGAAACTAATTCGTGACCGAGTGAAAGAAGAAGTCAGAAAACTTAAAGAAGGGCAAATTCCTATGACACGTCGAATTGAGGAGATTGAAAGACAGCGTCGTACTTTGGAAACTCGAATAAAAGAAAAGGTGCTTTTGCTCAGCTTTGGATTGTCTGAATTTTATTTAAAATAGAAAAAATACTTTTCATGTCTGAAAGTATTTTCTAGGGTTCACTTGCAACTTTTAGCTTCAAGTTCTTTAGGAATTAATTTAGGATTTTCAAAGAGCTTGTTATGACTGGAGATAAATGTTACTTTAAGGAAACTCCAAGATGATCATTCCTGGGTGTATTGGCTCAGGTCTGTATCTTAGCACTTGGGGCACTGAGGCAAGAATATCACTGTGACTTTGAAGCCAGCATGGGCTACAGAATGAGACCTAGCTTCAGGAGAAAAAGTGTTTTGTTTTAGTTACAAACTGATGCATCATATTTCTTAGAAACACTGAACTCCATCTGTGAATGTATTATGTAACTTTTAGAACGTTAAATTGTTTATGGTGGTGAATTTTAGCTTTTCAGGGATGAAAGATGTAGCAGAAGTTTCTGCCCCACCAGCAGCTCCCAGTTAAACACATTGAGGTTTGTATTCATTACAAAAGTTCGGGCAATAGCTCGGGCTTGTTACTAACTAGTTCTTACAACTTAAATGAACCCATTTATATTAATCTATGTATTGCCACGTGGCTCATGGCTTTACCTGTCCTGCAGCATGTCTTGCTCCCTCTGCATCTCCTGGCAACTCCTCTGACTCCACCTTCTTCCCAGCATTCTCAGTTTGGCTCTTCCACCTAACCTTATCCTGTTCAGCTATTGGCCAGTCAGCCTCTTCAGTAATAAAGCAATCAGAGTAATACATACTCACACTGTATAGAAGGATTATTCCACAGCACAAAGGTGTTTTAGAGTTTCTATTGTGGTAAAACACTGTGACCAAAAGCAATTTGGGGCAGAGACGGTTTATTTCACATGGCATTACATCGGTCACTGAGGGAAGTTGACAGGACCTGGTGAGACAAACTCAAGCAGAAACCATGAAGGAGTGCTGCTTACTGGCTTACTCTGGCTGCTTTCTCTTACAACTCAGGACCACTTGCCCAGAGATGGCACAGCGTATGACCTTGATGGGCTGAGCCTGCCTCCATCAGTTATTAATCAAGAAAATGCCCTATAGTTGTGTCTACAGGCAATATAGGTGGAGGCATTTTCTCAATTTAGGTTCCTCTTTCCAGGTAATTCTAGGTTGTGTCAAGTTGGCAAAAACAACAACAACAACAACAACAAAAAGCCATCCCAGGAGGCTATTTTGAAAATAGATGTCTGCTTGTAGAATATTTCCTCCTGGCTCTGGGGCACTGAATTTCAGTGGATACCTAAAACTGAAAATAACACCAAACCTATGTAGTTTGAATATCCTTGTATAGGGCAAAATTATTTTAAAATTATTATTCAGTGTTTCTGGAATTTATAGTGTTTGCATAGACTTTACCAAATGATCATTCATGGTTTGAAAATCCAAAATATGAACCTTTTTAACAAAAAAGTTTTAAATTTTGAAGCAGTATAGATTCCACATTTCAGATTTGGGATGTTCAACCTGTATTTTTTCTCTCCTATGTGTACATACACATGTGTTATAAATGGTGACATTTTCTTCTGAAGGAAGCATATTATATCTTATCTTGCCATGTCTAGTTGCCAGCATGACCACTTTGTGTTGGGACCATTACTAAGCAAATAAGGCTTATTTGAATAAAAACAGTGCAGTCCCTCAGCAGTCAGCCTGCTAACTGAGAGCTGCTGAATGGTGAGCTGATTTATGGACATGCTGCACACAGTATGATTGATGTTAAGGGCTGGGTAGCAGGGCAGCTGGAGACTTCATAATGCTGTTTAGAATGGTACACAGCTACAAAATGACACACGGAACATACAAATAGATTATTCCTGGAATTTCATACTTCATGTATTTGGGCTGTAGTTGACTACAGGTAGATTTGATGATGCAAAACCATGGATGGTGGGGTGTGAGAGGTTACTATAATACAATATAAGCAGATCTGGAATTTTGCATGCCATTTTGGAGATTTAAATTGATGTAGTTGAAGTCAAAGTATTGACATCTACTCAGGTACTTCTGTTGTACATTAGATAACTCAAGTAATTGATCATTACTCTAGATCATTCAAAAATTTAAAGCAAAAGATTGTAGATTCATTTTTGACAGGTCTTCTCACTAGTTGGCAATTATGTTAATAGTAATTGGTTATAATTAAATTATGGATTTATAGTTGCTTTGTGACACCTGAAGTTACTGCTGAATTACTTTTAAAAATTTTTATGGAGTGGAAAACAATGTCTAGAGTAAATTAAGGAATCCTGTGTAACACTTATTTGGGTTCTCTGTTCCTAAAAGCAGCAGCTGTTAAGGCAGTCTCAAAAACTATGAGCTCATGTTTATGTAGAAATGTACATGGTCTATAATATTTTAGAATTCTTTTCCTGAAGAGGTGTCTGTGGCTTCTGGAGTGGCACATTGTATCAGTCTATGTATGTATATTTTAAAATTATTAGTCCTCTAAATCATGTAGCAGGAATAAATAGTTAATTGTATTCACCATATTATTATTCCTCTCCTTTTTCAGCAGAAACTTTTCTAACACTTTCATTCCTTTTTCCCTCCACATTCCAGAGAGGCACTATAATGATAGAGAAATGCCATTGGCTCTGAATTCATACACATTTGTATTGTAAATGCTCATGCTGTCATTTAATAATTGCCTGGTCTTATTTTCTTCATATAGTAAAACAAAATGTCTAGTCCGCCTGTCTCATCAAATTGTTTTCAAAGTCAGACAAAATATCACAGGAAAACAAATATATAGAAACAAATGTATGCATGTGTATTACTATACCTACTTTTTAGTATTGATAGGAATAACCTTTATAGATTTCCTATACCATTAGTAATTTATGTGGTACTTATGAACTTCATTTGAATTAAAATATGGGAAAGTTTTGTTGTGGGTTGATTCACATAATTTTTGGATTGATGGGACCATATAATTGGCTTAACTGAGTTTTTAATTAACCTTTCCTTTCTGGTTCAATCTTGCAGGCAAATGATATTAAGGAAGCATCTCAGAAATGCAAGCAAAGGCAAGACCTTATAGAACGGAAGGATAGACATGTAAGACTCCCTACCAAAAGTTGATTACCTTAAGTTACTATAACTTGTTTTCAGGTGGGGACAAATGGTTATTGTAATTGTTTGGGAATTATCCAAAATTCTCCTCATTGTGTTAGTTTCTCTGTGAGGGAAACTAAGATTTGTAAGTGTAGTAGATGTGCAAAAGATAATTGGGGGAAATTCCTCAAAGTTACTCATGTGGCTATATATGTTTTACATTTTATTTTGGTTTAAAATGCTGTAATTTTTATTATCTATCTACCTACCTACCTATTTTTTTTTTTACTCAAGACAGGGTTTCTCTTTATCCCTGGCTGTCCTGGAACTCTCTCTGTAGATCAGGCTGGCCTCAGAGATCTGCCTGCCTTTGCCTCCTTTGTGCTGGAATTAAAGGCATGCACCACCATGCCTGGCTTAAAATGTTACAATTTTTAGTGTTATCATTTGGTTAAGATTGCTTAAAGAATCTTATTATTTTAATTCCATAGATAGGAGATTTCTTTAGGGACAGGAGTGGTAGGGAGTCAAGCCAGGGTTCTGCTGTACTCCAGCTTCCCACATATAGAATTTAGGCTGTGGATTGTGGTGATAGTTTCCTACACCATGCAGAATGCTAGTTATATTGCTGTAAGGTCACTAAATGGAGCCTTTATGACTAGACTGGTTCTTTACTTTTAAGATTACATTTATTTATTTAGTGTTTATGTATATGTCCCACAGCATGTGTGTAGAGGTCAGAAAAAAACCTGTAGAACTTGGTTATCTCCTACCATATGGGTTGTTGAGCTTGGCATCTTTACTGCTTGAATCTTGGTTTTCAGTCTAGTCTACTAGTCTCTGGTCTTTTGATTGAGGACTTGACAACGTTATATTCAGTTTTTATTGGAAGACCTGTCTCGGCATTTTGTTGATTTTGTGTTTGGTGTTTTCCTGTTCCTTGTTTACTTCACTACTGTTCTGTGGTGGCTTATTCTTTTCTGTAGCAGTGCGCCTATGCTGTCTTTCTCTTTAGCCTAAAGGGTTCCTTCAGATATCTTCTCTGGGGCTGGGTTAGTCTTAAGTTCTGTTAGTCTTTTATTTTTTGTTTGTTTGTTATGTGGAAAGCTTGTCTTTTTCCTTAAAATAGGACATATCGTTTAGCTGTGTGTAGTAGAGTTTGTTGGTACATGTTGTCTTTCAGAGTTTAGAAATAATGTTGTTCCAAGCCTCCCAGCTTTTTGGAAAATACGCTGGTTTTCTAGTGGGCCTGCCATTCTGTGTGACTGATGTTTTTCTCTTGCAGCTTTCAATATACTTTCTTTGTTCTATACATTTAGTATTCTAATTAGTTCTAAATGCCTTCTACCTGGATCAGTATCTGTATTTAGATTTGTGAAATTTTCTGTTATGGTTTTGTTAAAAATGTTTTCTATGCTTTTGGCATGAAATTATTCTTCTATGATCATGATTTGGACTTGTCATAATATCCCATAATTCTTGAATGTTCTGTTTGTATCATCTATTTTTACTCTCTCAATTGTCTGAGTGTTCCAATTTCTTCTACCTTATGTTCAAGTCATGATATTCTTTCCTTCCCTTGTTCCATTATGTTGGTAAGGGTTTTTGTGGAGCCTTTTATTTGACTTAATAAATTTCCTATTTCTGTTATTTCACATTACTTGTTTATTTATTCATTCAGTGTTGTGGTGTGTAGATGTATGTATGAGTATGTGTGTGTGTTACATGCCATGATATGTGTATAGAGGTCAGAGAACAACTTGTGGGAGTCTGTTCTGTCTTTCTGCCTTGTGGGACTTGGGGATTGTCTTAGTTTGGGTTTTATTACTGTGAAGAGACACCATGACCATGGCAACTCTTATAAAGGAAAACATTTAATTGGGGCTGGCTTACAGTTCAGAGGTTTAGTCCATTATCATGGTGGGAAGTATGGTGGTGTGCAGGCTGATACGGTGCTGGAGAAGGAGCTGAGAGGTCTACATCTTGATCTGCAGGTAACAGAAGCAACTGTATGTCACACTGGGTGTAGCTTGAGCATATATGAGACCTCAAAGCCTGCCTCCACAGTGACACACGTTATCTAACAAGGCCACACTTACTCCAGCAAGGCCATATCTCCTAATAGTGCCACTCCCTATGAACCAAGCACTCGAACACATGAGTCTATGGGGCCATACCTATTCAGACCACCACAGGGATCAAACTCAAGTCTTTACAATTGTTGGCATGCAGTTTTACTCACTGAGCTATCTTACCTTTGAGGAGGATCTTAATGAGAATTTGGACATGAGAAGTCTTTTTTTTTTTTAACTTACTATTTACGTAACCCAAGATAAGTCATGAACTTTGAATTCTCCTATTTCTGCTGCTGGGATTATAGGCATGAACCACTCTGGGTTTATGCAGTGTTTAGGATAGAACACAAGACTTCATGCATGCTAGATAGTCACTCTACCAATTTAGATACATCTCCAGCCTCCTTCCTGTCTTCAGTTTTCATATTTATCTGGATCCATATGAGACTTGCCTTGAGTCTATCCTACTTAGAATTCATGAGTTTCTTATTTCTGATTAATGGTTTTCTGTGAAGTTGGAAAGCTTGGGGCTATTTGTTTCTGCTGGTATTCTTTTTGTCTCCTCATCTTCTGAAATACTGTTTTGCATGTTTGATATACTACAGGTCTCTACGGATATGTTCATTTTTCTTTTTTGTTCTCAAACTGCATAATCTCAGATGACTTCGTTTAGTTTACTTATTCTTTGTAGGCTTTTTTAGATATGCTTTTGAGTCCCTCTAACAAAACCTCATTTTGATTAGAACATTTTCAGTTCCAGAAATTCTAATTGGCTGTATTGCTTGTTTTTAGTGTCTGCATCTATTGATATTGTCTCTTCAGGGAAACTGTTGTTTCTTATAGGTACGGTTTTCTTATGTTTGTAAAATATAGATAGATGTTTTAAATAAAGTCTTTAGTTTTCTCTGTTTCTGTGCTTGTTTGGATATTTTTTCTGTTGATTTTTTTTTTTTTTCCCTGTGTGGGTGCCAAACTTTCTTATTTCTTAGAATGTATTAACCATTTTTGGTTTTTGGTCAAAAGTGCACAGTTTAGATAACAAAATGTGGCAAGCCTAAAAATCACTTTTCTTCCTTTCACAAAAGCATGATGTTCTTACTCATCAATGATGAGTGTCTGCTTGTTTGTAATACTAAGGCTTGAACCTAGGCTCCCACTCCAGGCAAGTGCTCTACCTCTGAGCTCTACCTTCAGCCTCATTGATGATGTCGGTGATTGTCTAGTGACTTTCCTCAGTTTTTAAAGTAGTTTTTACTGGCTTTTAAGTCACTGTTGGGTTAGTCTTTTCACAACCTGACAGACTTCTTTAAACGCCTGGAACCGTTGTTTGTGCCAAGTTTGGAGAATGGGTGTGTTGGGCTGTGCCCTCAGCACTTGAGTCCAGTCATGTTCTAACTGTTTGTTGATTTCCAGTCTTTTTTTTTTTTCAATAAGTGTTGCCTAGATTATAATAAACTTAGGGTTGTTTCCATTTTGCAAATATACACACATCTGTTGCAGCCTTCACTTCCTGTTTTTATAGACTTCAAGGTAAAACAAGTGAAAGCTGAGGTCGCCCTGGATTTGCGCAGTCCTGTTTGTATAGGTACCGCTCTGGACGCTAGAAGCTTCCAGAGGCCTAATTGAACTGCTCAGATCCAGTTTCTTTTTAAAGATTTTTTGCTTTGCTTGTTGTTTGCTACAAATGTTATTCTTACCCTTTTCAAGCAGCTATGATATTCAGTAGTTCTGCTGATCGTTTTTAACAAGTGAGATCAGGAACAAAGTTGTTTTGCACTAGGTATGCTGTGAGTTAGATTGGATAAAGACAAGCCTTATGAATACTGTTTTCTAGGAAATTGCCATACAGAGCAGATGGCAGTTCTCCAAAAGTAGTTGGGTTGCTAGCTTTCACTCTCATTGTGGGTTATTATCAAAAATATGGCAGAAGTGGGGAGACAGGATGGGTTTGGGAATTGGACATGTTTAGAATTACAAAGCTATCACTTTTACCAAGATTCAGTGCGGATTTGGTTTGGCTAGTTGACATTTCCAAGTTTGCTACAAACGTTTGATTAAAGTTAATTTTGACAGTTTTTGTCATTGTTCATTGGTTTTATAGAGAAGAAGGTTGTGGAGTTCCTTATTTCACTATTCCTGATGAAATCTAAACCTTTTCTATATCTTCAGAAAAGTGTTGCTGGGATTTTAATAAGAACTGTGTTAAACCTTGGGGGAGAATTGAAGTTTTTACTCTTTTGAGTCTTCCACTCTAGGAACATGGTATGCGTCCATTTATTTAGATTGTTTTGTTCCTTCCATCAGCATTGCCTGTTAACAGCACACATTTCATCTGTGTTTTGTTAGGTTTAAACCTTAATCTTTCTATTTCCTCTCTCTTTGTCTCCTCCCCAGCCAGATTCTGTGGATGTCACATGTGGATAGAGATAGCCTTAGTTTTTCTTTTCTGATTTGTGTTTAGTTTTCTTTTCTTGCCTTATTCCACTGGTCACTATTTCTAGCACTGTTGAGTAAATGTATTGGACACAGACTGTCTCATGATCTTAGGAAGCATTGAATTTCCACCATTAAGTGTGTATGTTGTAGACTTTTTATAATTAGGATGCACTTTATAAGATTCAGAAAGTTTCTCTACAGATTGTTTCTGAGAATTTTTATTTTGAATGAAGTTAAATTTTTGTCAAATACCCTTCTGTCTATTGATATGTTTGTATCATTTTCTTTATACTGTTTATATGATGGATTTACATTAGTTGGTTTTTTAATGGTAAATCAGCCCTACTTCCCTAACATGAACACCACTTGATTGTAGTGTATAAATGTGCATCTCTTTTTCATACACGAATGACATTGCTAACATTTTGTTTATGGATTTTTTTTACTCTGTTCATGGTGGATAGTGTTCTTCTGTAGTTTCTTTTTCGCTATGATGTTTGGGTGTTAGATAGTAACTAGTTTCCTGAAGTGAATGGGAAGTGACTTTCTGAAAGGGATGTGTATGGGACTAGTGTTGATTCTTCTTTAAACATTTTACATGATGCTGAAAAGTGAAACTACTTGGTCCTAGAGGTTTTGTTTTTGTTTTTAATATTAATGTATTTATGTGAGGGTGGGGGTGAACTCTGTACCACACATCATGCTTGTAGAAGTCAAAGGATGATTTGTTG
Organism: Peromyscus californicus insignis; assembly: GCF_007827085.1. Lineage (NCBI taxonomy): Eukaryota > Metazoa > Chordata > Mammalia > Rodentia > Cricetidae > Peromyscus > Peromyscus californicus. The sequence continues at coordinate 39,157,526 of NW_026294562.1, forward strand.
GAGTCAGTTCTTTCCTTCCACTGTATGGGTTCTGGGAATCAAATGAACTCAGGTTATCAGGCTTGGTGCTGGGTACCATTACCAGCTGAGCCATCTTGCAGGCTCCCTAGAAATTTATTTTAAAAGTATTTAAAATTGTGAGTTAAATTTCCTGAACATGGCTTTCAGGTTGTTCAGATAGCCTCTATTTCATATTCTTATAGGTTTTGGTAATTTGTGTTTAGAAAACAAGCCGGTTTTCTTTGTTCAAATTGTCAAATTTATGTGTACCCTTGTATCTTTCATTACATGCCTAGAGACTGTAGTGAGATCCAGGTGTTATTTCGTGGACAAGTTGTATTTCTTCCCATTTTTTCCTCCAGTTCTCTTTTTAGTGTCTTGCCAGAAGTTTGTTTATTTCGCTGATTTCCCCTCTTCATTTAGTTTCGTTGCTTTTTTTTTTTCTTTCCTGTTCTATTTTTCCTTTCTATTTATTCTTGTCTTATTCTTCTTCTACTGCTTGCTGTGGTTTTATTTTGCTCCTTTTCAAGCTTCTTGAGCTATAATTTGCTGATCTGAGACATTGTGGACACTCTTGGCAATGTGCATTCTCCTTTCGTCACTGCTCGAGCTCTAGCGTACAGATTTTGTTATGTTGTATTTTTATTTTCATTCAGTGTAGTGTGTTCTCCAGTTTTCTTTTGATTATAATTTATTTAATAAACTTTTAAAATAGTTTCTAGCTTGAGACTTCTAACTTTGAGACTTATAACTTTGCTATAAATATTCTTGTAGATCTCTGTGTTTGTACACATGTGAGTGCTGGCAAACATGTGCCACAGTATACATGTGGAGGTCAGGAAACAACATCAGCAGCCAGCTCTCACCTTTTATCTTGTTGAAGACAAGGTCTCTTTTGTTGTTGGCCACTGTATGTGCTAAGCTGGCTGGCCCATGGATTTCGGGGGATTCTCGTGTCTCCGCCTCTGTAGGAGCACTGGGATTACAGAAATGCAGATTGTACATGTTTCTGGGCTTCTGTCTTAGATTTCTATTGCTATGATAAAGACCATGACCAAAAGCAACTTGGGAAACAAAAGGTATGTTTCTCTCTCAGGTCACAGTACATCAATCACTGAGGCAAGTTAGGGCAGGACTCAAGGCAAGAACCTAGAGACAGGAACTGAAGCAAAACCCATGAAAAACTCTGCTTACTGCCTAGCTCCTCATGGTTTTCTCAGCCTGCTTTCTTAGAAATCCCAGGACTGTCTGCCCAGGGGTGGCTACTCCACTGGACTGGACCTTTCCACATCAGTCATTAATCAAGAAAATAAATATGCTGCAGACTTGCCTACAGCCCATCTTGTGGAAGCATTTTCTCAATTGAGGATCCTATTCCCAGATAACCTGAGCTGTGTCAGGTTGACAAAAACCAACCAGCACAGGCTCTAAACTCAGGTCCTCACACCTGCATAGCAAGTGCTTTACCCCCTGAGCCCTCTCCAGGCACTTGTATGCCTTTTGTATGTCCTTATGCTTTCGCTTCTCTTGGGAAAATTCCTAAAAGTGCATTTATCGTAGATTATATGTTTTCTAGGACATCTGTTGATAATTTATTGTAATAATAATTGATAAAACTCAGCTTGCAGTGGCTTGGGATTATTTCCAGAGGTCTTTCGTTATAAATATTTGAAAAACTCATTTGAAGTAGTCTTGGAGGGGATAGAGTTAGGTATTTATAGGAACTGTTCTTCCATTGTGGAAGATGAAAGCTGCGGATGTGATGAGTTTAAAGTAAGATATGATTTTAAACTATTCTCGTAATGGAATGTGAGACAAGAACATGAGCTTTCTTAATAGTGCAAGACAGCAGTAAGGCTTAAAAATGGAGGAAATGAGAGGACTTTACGTAAGACTGTGAATGTATCAATGGTAGTTTTGACTGCCATTTTTGTTGCTGTAAATGTAAAATTAGACCAGTTTTTCAGGATGCTTTACATTATTTCAGTTACTTAGATATAGCAGAAACATATAGTTAGTTAGAATTAAGCTTATTCTTTTCCAGTATAACATATGAGTTGAGGATCCATGGGTCTTAGCAAGGGAGTGATTGAGTGGCATGTTATAGAACCCAGTTGGCTAGCAAAATAAAGGAGACGATGGCTTGAGATGGTAGTAAATGGGTCAGTAGATTACAGGACTCTGTGGATGTAAGGAATAGGTAGACAGGGAATGCCAGGCTGAATATAGTGGAGAGAAGGAAGTAATTATCAGAGAATAGGTTTGCAGAAATACAGATTTCAGAAGCTGCATGGTTTTTGGTGATTTACATTGTCTACAATATAAGGAAAATATCGTTGAAGTTAAAGAAGTAAAGAAACACAGAGACCAAAAAGATTGACTTTCTGTGTTTAGGTTGAAGTCACATGACCCACAGGCATAATGATGGATTAAAGAAGACAGTGAATCAGGTGCCAAGTCATCAGTCTGTAAGTAGTGAGGGAGAGCTTTGAGGGAAGTAGTTAATTCGCAACAAGGATGATGGGTAGCAAAGTCTGATCCCATGGTATTAAAAGAAACTGAAGTAGAGTGCAATTAAAGAAGGAAAGAGGCAATTGTCATGAGGGGACCTCTGCCCTTGGCCCTAAACTACCTGAGAGCTCAGTAGAGAAGTATCTTCCAGAAATACCCAAGTTTCAGCTAGAATAAGAAAGTACATTCAGAGAGATTGAGCAACACTATTGTAGGATCTAGCAAAACCTGGAGATGCGAGATTTAAACTTGCTATGTGCTCAAGTTCAGCATCAGTACCAGTTGTGGTGGGACTGAAGTGATTATTGATGGTATTGATAGTCTGCTAGATGAAGGTAGCAAATGTGTTACAGTTGAGAAAACATCTAAATATTAAGGAGTCATTGAGATGTGCTTCTGTTTTTTAAGGTCCAAGTTTAAAGACCTTTTGGCAAGGTTTTTTTTCCCCAATCCACTGTTTTTTTTTTCTTTCTTTTATTATTATTACTATTTTTAGTAGCATGGTGCTGAGAGTACAGAACTTATGTATACTCAGTTTCTTGTCTCTCTTATGGGCTTGGACGTTTTCATGTGTTTAGTGATTTCTTATTCTCATACTCTGATATGCTCACTTATTCTCCTGAGAGGTTTGGATTTTGTAAGTTTTATGGCTGAACACTGTGATTTCTTGTCTGTTTCTTTAATTTTCAGTGTGTGTGTGTGTGTGTGTGTGTGTGTGTGTATACATAAACATTCTGTTATTTTCTTTTATTTCTCTGTTTCCTATAGAAGACAGGATTTGGCCTTTTTTTTTTTTTTTTTTGGCAAATTTTTCTTTATTTTCTTGATAACACCAAATTTGAATTTTCAGAAAGAAGTTCCTAACTATGGGGACTAACGTGTGATGCTTCCGTATGACAAGACATGATACTGGAGTTAAGATTTTATTTTTGCAAGAATCTGTGGGGGGATAGTGAAAATGCCATCAGTAAAGCTTAAATGATCCCATATAGTACAAACATTTTACAAATAAGATGCAAGTAGGCGTTGAAGAAGAATAAAATCTTAAAGACATTCCATTACACATCTGCATTTTCCATATTCTTTATAATTACTTATAACTTATAATGGAGAAAAGAAAGAATAAATGTGACTTAGAAATAAAACTAGTTAACAGATTATGCAATGTGCTAAATTTATTTTAACACTATTCTAATTATAAAATTTAATTAAATGTAGAAGTATACATTTGTGTGTATCTGGTTTTTTGTTTTTTGGCTTGTGTGGGTTTTTTTAGATTTTTTTTTTTTAATGTATATGGGTGTTTTGCCTCCTTGTATGTCTGCACCATGTGTGTTTCTAATGCTCTCAGAGGCTAGAAAAGGGCGCTGGATCCCCTGAAACTGAAGTGACAGATGTTGTGAGCTGCCGTGTGGGTGCTAGGAATCAAACCCAGGACCTTTGAAAGAGCTCTTAATCACTAGCCATCTTCCAGTCCCCCATTTGTATGTCTTAAAGAAAATGATATTTTTGGTGAACTATTATTTTGATTAAATTCTACTGACAACAAGTGGTAGCCAATACATCTGATTTTAAAAAATAATTTATGCTGATTATAGGTAAAAAAGTTTAAATATAAAGATTGATGATTAAAATTTCAGTGTTAAATTGTTGGCAGAACATAATTTTGTTGAAAGAAAATTGGGTTTAAAAGTAAGAACTTAAAATTAGTATCAGTTCTTTTATAATTTTGGTCATAGTGTGTATATCTTCTTCCTGTAAATATTTAGGTATGGTTGATATATTGTATACCCCAATTAACTTATCTGGGGGTCAGAGAACAGAACAGCCACTATATTAAACATAGAGGTTAGGCAGTGGTAGCACATGCCTTTAATCCTAGCATTCTGGAGCCAAAGATCCATCTGGATCTCTGGGTTTAAGGCCACACTGGAAACAGCCAGGCATGATGGCACATACCTTTAACTCCAGCACTTGAGATCTCATGTCTTGCTTGTGAAAGACACATGCCTTTAATCCCAAGAAGTGATGGCAGGAAGCAGAAAGGTATATAAGGCGTGAGGACTAGGAACTAGAGGCTTTTAAGCTTTTAGACTTTTAGCAGCTGTTCAACTGAGATCCATTCGGGTGAGGACTCAGAGGCTTCCAGTTTGAGGAAACAGGATCGGCTGAGAAGTTGGCGAGGTGAGGTTAGTTGTGGCTTGTTCTGCTTCTCTGATCTCTCAGTTTTCACCCCAATATCTGGCTCTGGGTGTTTTTTTATTAATAAGATCGTTTAGAAATTCATGTTACATTTAGACATCTGGTTTTACATGTTTTTATTCATCAAGTATTTTAATCAGCATTAACTATATGTTAAGTTGCTCTTAAATACTTTTGATATACTTATGAACAAATTACGGGTAGTCTGCTGGGTAGTGATCTGCTAGTATACCTCTTAGTGAGAGGAGTGCTTGTAGAGGTGTGTGTGTGTGTGTGTGTGTGTGTGTGTGTGTGTGTGTGTGTGTGTGTGTGTGTGTGTATGTGTGTGTGGTGACCCAATCCTAGGTCTTCTGTATGCTAGACAAGTCAGCTCTTCCAGTAAGTACTACACCACTGCCCTAGTCCATTTAAAACTATGTCACTGCAAACACCGAATAGAACAGAAGAAAACAGTCTGAGACACTAACCTCCTTTTGTTTTGTTAGATTAAGGAACTTCAGCAGGCCTTAACAGTCAAACAGAATGAAGAACATGACCGGCAGAAGAGAATAAGCAACACCCGCAGGATGATAGAGGACTTGCAGAATGAGCTCAAGACTGCAGAGAACTGTGAGAACCTTCAGCCTCAGATTGATGCTATCACAAATGATCTGAGGCGAGTTCAAGAGGAAAAGGGATTGTGTGAAGGCGAGATCATTGATAAACAAAGAGAAAAGGAGATGCTAGAGAAGCAGAAACGGAGTAAGTTTCCTGAGGGCAAAGAATAGTTTATAAAATGGAGACTTGCTTATTTCCCCTAATCTCACCCCTCATACTGATTTCATAGCTCAAACTTGAGGTCTTTGGTCCATTCTAGTCTGTTGATCTGAATGCTGGGTACATAAAGTTGAAAGGGATTCAGGAAAAGTGGTGCTCTCCTTCTTTTCCTTAAGTCTAGCAGTTCACCGTGACCCTTCTGCTTCTGTTATTACATCATACTTCAGTGCTGCTTAATTAACTTTACAGACCTTAGTTTCCTGTTTTCTCTAAGTGTAGATTTTAGCTCAAAATGTCCTCCCTCCCTCCTTCCCTCCCTCCCCCTCCCTTCCCCTCTCCCTCCTTCCCTCCCTCCCTCCCTCCCTGCCTCCCTCCCTCTCCCTTTCCCTTTCCCTTTCCCTCTCCCTCTCCCTCTCCCTCTCCCTCTCCCTCTCCCTCTCCCTCTCCCTCTCCCTCTGTGTGTGTGTGTGTGTGTGTGTGTGTGTGTGTGTGTGTGTATGTGTGTGTGTGTGTGTGTGTCTTTCTCTCTGTGTTTGTTTTTGTGAGACAGGTTTTCTCTGTGTAGCCCTGGTTGTCCTGGAACTTGCTCTTGTAGACCAGGCTGGCCTTGAACTCACTCACAGAGATCCACCTGCCTCTGCCTCCCGAGTGCTGGGATTAAAGATGTGCCCCACCACCGCCTGACCTCCTTTTTATTGTAATTTTCAAAATGACTATATTAGTAATGCTGACATTTGTTACTGTGATAGTTGTTGGTGTCAAGTGTACATTTTGTATGCTCGGGTATTAATGCAGCACTCCCGTTCTTGTTTTTCGTATTCAAGCCTTCCTATCTATCTCTGCTTTCTGTTTTAAAAATGAAGTTTTACTGGGGACCATAAGTGTATGTACTTTCTTAACAGATAGACTTCTAAACTTACTTACAGCTGGGTACATTATAATTGAATTGCCTTTTACTGGTAACATTTTTAAGGGTTTTAATTTCCCTTTTTTAAGAAAACACTATTTGTTGTATTTTATCTTTAAATTAAAAAGAAGTTAATATTTGTGTAGCTGAGCATACAGTTGCCACTGGGCACACATAGAGGTCAGAGGACAATCTTCTGGAGTTGGTTTTCTCCTCCTACCACCGTGTGATCCCTGGATCACACTGAGGTCATCAGGCTTGCAGAACGAGAACTTCCATCCACTGGGCTATTTCACCAGCCCAGCAGTTCCTTCAGTCTTGAAAGAGGAAAATCCAACTTACTTGTCATACTGTTTTTCTGAATCTTGCATCTTGCTGTCCTGCTTCCATCGAACCAGGTTGTTTCCAAGGTCTTCTCCATGGTCCTCAGCTGGGGTTTGTCTCCTACTGCTCCTGCACTGAGTAAATGTTTAAGAATAGACGCTGAAAGTTAATTTCAGTGTTTTTGTGTTACCTGAGAACATTTTAAATTTAGTATTCCCCTTTCTTGATCTTGTTATATATCCAGTTCTACATTAAAGGTGGAACTAAATACCTTTTCTTTTTTCCTCTCAGGAAAAAAAAATTCTCATGCCCTTGCCACTGTCTTCTGCTAGAAAAACTACTCCTTTTTGTCTTTTTTATCCCCAGGTACCCTGGTTTTCAATGGCTTCAGGGTCCTTTTTATCTTAGGTGTTCAGTGATTTTAGAAAGATTTTGGAAGATTTGTCCTGGCTGGTATTTGTAACCTCTAGACTTAAGATATTCTGTATTGTTTACAGGTTGACATACTCATGTTTTCAGAGAAATGATACTTTTCCTTCCAATTTTAGGTGTGGGTGATCATATCATACGTTTTGACAATCTTATGAATCAAAAGGAAGATAAGCTGAGACAGCGGTACCGGGACACATACGATGCAGTCTTGTGGCTGAGAAATAACAGAGATCGGTTTAAGCAAAGAGTCTGTGAGCCCATAATGCTCACGGTAAGAAGTTTCATTCATTTTTGTAATATCGGTTTGTTTCACTATTGGGATAATCGTAGATTTTTGTTGATATAAGTAGGCCTGCCAGATGTTGCTGACACACACCTTTAATACCCAGCACTCAGGAGGCAGAGGCAGGTAAATCTCTGTGAGTTCGAGGCCAGCCTGGTCTACAAAGTGAGTTCCAGGACAGGCTCCAAAATCTACACAGAGAAACCCTGTCTCCAAAAAAAAAAAAAAATGTTGAAAGCGGTTTGACAAGCAAGAAAATCATCTCTTATAAAAGCTGTCTGAGACAGCCGGGCGGTGGTGGCGCACGCCTTTAATCCCAGCACTCGGGAGGCAGAGCCAGGCGGATCTCTGTGAGTTCAAGGCCAGCCTGGACTACCAAGTGAGTTCCAGGAAAGGCGCAAAGCTACACAGAGAAACCCTGTCTCGAAAAACAAAAAAAAAAAAAAAAAAAGCTGTCTGAGGATTTTGTAACTGAAGCAAGTAATTGATATCAAAATAATTGATAGTGTTGATGACTGGGTCATCAGGAATAGAAAATCTATAGCAAATAATTTAGTGAAATTTGGTCATAAGTTTAATAGAATAATTTCCATCAAACTATCAGGTGATTAATTTGGCTTTTTAAAGGAATGTAAGAGTAAGAAAACACATTTCTTAATGGTGATATACTAGATATAGATAAATAAGATTAGAACCTGCCCCCAAAATAACCAAAGAATTATTTTTTTCTAGGTACTTTTTCTTTGAAAAATTTTAATAGATCTTTGCAGAATTCATGACAAGCCCTATTTCCTCTAACTTATACTTTATTAAGAATAGCATAGATTTAATTCTTATTATATCTGATATTAGTAAAATCCATATCCATAGTATTTTCTTTTCTTCACAGTTGCATGTGCCTATAACCGCAGCTCCCAAGAGGCTGGGGCAGGAGGATGTAGAGTTTGATGCTAGCCTCAGTTACATGACAAGTTCCATTCTATCCTGGGTTACATAGTAAAACCCTGTACTCCAAAACCAAACAGAAACAACAGCAAAGAGAATATTTTTCCAAAATTAAGAAGAGAATTTATATTTAGTGTATTTTCATTGTTTTGATCTGCTGTTGACTGAAAAAAAAATCCTTGCTATAAGTTATAATGCATTTAATTACTTACACATTAAAAAAAAAAAAACCAGTCTCAGTAATAGTTCAGAACTTAGCCAGATTTGTCATCTGATTGTCTTAACTACATAGCTCATCCCCAGGTCACATCACTAGTTGGAGTATATTTACATTCTTAAGAACATCTAAGTATTTAAGATAAAAAGATGTATTCTACTTTTTCAGCCTTCATGTAGTGACTTTTCACTTTTTTTATTTTTATTATTTAGAAATTTCCTATTTATTTTACATACCAACCACAGATTCCCCCCCTCCTCTCTCCTCCTACCCCCTCAGCCGTCCTCCCCAACACACACCCCCATTCCCACCTCTCCCAAGGCAAGGTCTCCCATGGGGAGTCAGCAGAGCCTGGTACATTCAGTTGAGGCAGGTCCAAGCCCCTCCCCCCTGCACCAAGGCTGGTGTCCCACCATAGGCACTGAGCTCCAAAAAGCCTGCTCATGCACCAGGGATGGATCCCGATCCATGTGCCTGGGGGCCCCCCAAACAATTCAAGCTAAACAACTGTTTTGAGTATCCAGAGGGTCTAGTCCAGTCCCATGGGGGCTCCACAGCTGTTGGTCCACAGTTCATGGGTTTCCACTAGTTAGTCTCTGTACATTTTCCCATGATCTCAGTGTCCCTTGCTCATAGATTTGATGGCACCTGGCCATAGTTCTCTTCATCTGCTTCCATCAATCACTGGGTGAAGGCTCTATGATGACAGTTAGGGTATTCACTAATCTGATTACTGGAGTAGGCCAGTTCAGGTTGGAGTCATTAGAAATAAATCACAGAAACAGAACAAGCTATATGACTAACACTTTCAATGTATATATTCTCAACTTGCCAATGTAGGTTCATTTTCAAGTAGACTTAAGGGTTAGGTAAGTGTACATATAGATAGATACGAAGGGAAAGCGAAAGTAATATTTATAATAACAACTGTACTTTATATTAACACAGTAATGTGCATAATGAAGAAAATTCATAAAGATACTGATCACAATGGAATACAGTTCAGGCACCCTCTCGACTATTGCTAGTAGTCTAAGGTTGAGTCATCCTTGTGGATTCCTGGGAACTTCCTTAGCACCCTGTTTTTCCCTGTTCCCATGATGTCTTCATTTATCATGGGATCTCTTTCCTTGCTCTCCCACTCTCACCCTGTTCGACTTTTCCCTTCGTATCTATATGTACACTTACCTAACCCTTAAGTCTACTCGAAAATGAACCTACATTGGCAAGTTGAGAATATATACATTGAAAGTGTTAGTCATATAGCTTGTTCTGTTTCTGTGATTTATTTCTAATGACTCCAATCTAGAATTGGACAAATGTGGAAAAGATTTGCAGATATTATTCTCAAAGTAATATTTATAATAACAACTGTTATGAATACAGTTCAACCATTAAAATACTGTTGTGGGGCTGGGGTGATAGTTCATTTGGTAAAGTGCTTGCAAAGAACTGAATTTGATCCCCCAGAACCCATGTAAAAAAAACCAACCATGCTGGTGTGCTTATAATCCTAGCACTAGGGAGGTGGAAGCAGATGGCTCACTGGGGTTCTCTGCCAGCCATTCTAGCCTACTTGGTGAATACCGGGCCAGCAGGGGATCCTACCTCACAAAACAAGGTAGATGAGGAACAATAATGATTGTCCTCTGACCTCTACTTATACAAATGTATATGAACCTGTATACATGCATACACATAAACAAATAAAGCTATAGGTTAGGTCTAATAATAAATGAATGAGTTTATGACATGTTAATGAATTATAAAGTAGGTTGAATAGGGTATGTAGAAATTTTTCATTTAAAAAATGTGAAACAGGAGACTACATCAACTAGATGATCTACTTTCCAGTCTGTATCTTACTCCTTTGTGAAGGTATAACTCTAAAATTCTTTTAAATGTTTAGTTTCCACTAAATACCAGAAAGAAAGGAGCAGGATTCTAAGAAACAGGAAGATGAACTAATATGTTGGATAAATTTTACTTGAGGATATGCATTATCCCTGGAAAAAAGGATAAATTATCCACTGTTAGAATGGCACAAACTGGCTAGTGACCAGAATGACTATTTGTGAGATTTCAAAGAATTGAATGGCCATGGAATGAACTCTCTACACAAGATGAGGGCTTTTGGTTCTCAAATGGAAAGATACTTCTAATAAATACACCCTGGAAAAACCTGAGAACCAAATCCTATGCTGGCTCATCCAGAGCAATTATTTTTGTCCAGTCTAAAAGTTGAGGTGAACATCAGCTTACATTTTCATTCATTTGCACTTCCAATAAAGTAATTAAATATGAAAAGAAAAAGTGTGAAATGACAGACACCAGAGTGTGTGCTTGGATAATTGTATCTTACAGAGATTATTGTCTGTGCATTCCCATTTTTCTACACTGCTGATGTTTTCTAGAGAATAGTATTGACCAATGTTTATATAATAAACCTTTTTTTAAAAAACTATGCTAGCTCTTTTTTTTTTAAAGCAATATTGGAAATTGAATCTAGTGCCTATTATGTAGTAAACAAGTGCTCTCCCACTAAGCTATATCACCAGACTAGAGCCCTGGTTAAAAATAGCATGTTTCATGATAGAACATCCTGTGTGAATACCTTGTCTTTCATCTAGCTCTCCTGTGAAATCTAATAGATTCAGTGTTCTCTGTATGGTGCTTTGCTTTGCATTTTGCTCATTTGTCTGCTATAAGTAAAGGTTTAATATTCTTGAGACAGTTCTCCTCTTACCTGTTTTAATATCTTTCATAGAACTGAGCCACTTGTGCTGTAGTGTCTAATTAGTAAATATTTTTTAACATGTTAGTAGAAGTTGTGTGTGGTGGTCTGTGCCTGTAATACCAGCACCTATGAGGTTGATGTAAAAGAGGACCACAAGTTTGAGGCCTGCAGCCCAAGCCACATAATGAACTGCAGGTAGAATCACATAGTAGGGAAAAAAATCAAAACCCCAAGTAACTAAGTTTATGTTGTAGTGATGCAAACCTTTGACTTCTTGAGGGCTCCGATAGCTGATTGACATAACAAGTTTTTTCCACGTGTCTTATGAAAGTATGGTTTTGTACCTATAAGCTATTGCCAAGTATAATAGGAAGTGTTTTTGAAGATTGAGAAGAAAAGTACTAAGTTTGGGGAAAGATAGGAGCTGTTTGTGTTTGTGGGTAGCAGTCTCCAACTTGAGTGAGTTAAGTAGAAGGAAACTAAAGCTGTATCTCAGATAATTGAAAACTCATTGTGCAGCAGAGCCTCATGTGGTTGTTCTGAGTAACAAATGAAATGTTTTGAAATTACTTAGCAGTAAATTTAATCTAGTCAAATCCAAGATGTATGTGCATACACTCTAATATTATCAATGGGTTTCAGAAAAACTAATTTTTCCCTTTTTAGATTAATATGAAAGATAATAAAAATGCAAAATATGTTGAAAATCATATTTCATCAAATGACTTAAGAGCCTTTGTGTTTGAAAGTCAAGAAGATATGGAGATTTTCCTCAGAGAGGTAAGTAGTAACTAGCAATATGTTATGATTGACAAGGCACCTTCTGATTTTCTCCCTTGTGGGTTTATAATCTTCTGTATTCTCTGAAAAAATATCATCTTCCTTATCCTCAATACACTTCCTCACTTTGTTAGTGTAAAGTGACCTGAGAGAAGTTTTAAAATGTTAGTATGTCGGGCTGGAGAGATGGCTCAGTGGTTAAGAGCACTGGCTGCTCTTCCAGAGGTCTTGAGTTCAATTCCCAGCACCACATGGTGGCTCACAACCATCTGTAATGAGATCTGGTGCCATCTTCTGGCCTGCAGGGACACATGCAGGCAGAACACTATATACAGAATAAATAAATAAATCTGAAAAAAAAAAAAATGTTAATATGTCCATCACAACTGAAACTCCTCCATTTTACTTGCCTCAACATTGTTTTCTCTTTTGCAGTATGGAAAAGGTTCAGGTTTGAGTTTGTTTGTTTTGGCTTAGTTTAGTTTGAGTTTTTATTCCTTTTGGGGTGGAGATGGTTTTTTGGTTTGGTTTGGTTTTTTGGGTTTGTTTGTTTGTTTAAGACCAAATTTCTTACTCACCTAGAGCTTACCAGTTAGAGTAGGCTGGCTGGCCAGCGAAGTCCAAGCGATCTGCCTATCTCTACCTCCTCCCCACTGGGATTACAAGTGTGCACGCCTGTCCCCACTCTTTTTATATGGGCTCCGGGGATCAAACTCTATCCTTGTGCTTACAGGGCACACACTTTACCCCTTAAGCCCTTTCCCCAGCCCAGTGTTTTTTGTTTTTTGGTTTTTTTTTTTTTGGTTTTTCGAGACAGGGTTTCTCTGTGTAGCTTTGTGCCTTTCCTGGATCTCGCTCCATAGACCAGACTGACCTCGAACTCAAAAAGATCCACCTGCCTCTGCCTCCCGAGTGCTGGGATTAAAGGTGTGCGCCACCACCACCCGGCTCCAATGTATTTTTTACATACCAATGTATTTTTTACATATCTTTTGTTAAATGTGTGCTTTATGGCCTATCTTAGTTGGGGTTTCTGTTGCTGTGAAGAGACACTCAGACCACAGCAACTCTTATAAAGAAAAACATTTAACTGGGGCTGGCTTACAATTCAGAGGCTTAGTCCATTATCAATGAATTATGTGTTCTTGCCCCACATCTTTGCCAGCATGTGCTGTTGTATTATTCAAGATTAGCTAAGGATCAGAACTGATGGAATGAACATGCATACATATGAAAGGGACTTATTAGAGTAGCTTATAGTAGTCCAATAATACTGTCTCCTGATGGAAAAACCAAGGATCCAGTAGTTGTTCGGTCCACCAGACTAGATTTCTCAGCAATCCCAGTCTGGTGCTGGAGTCCCAGGGAGGTTCTATACACCTGCAAGTTTTCTGTCCATGTTGGAATCCCAAAGAAGTAGGTTCTAACACCAGCAAAGGAATGGCTAGGATAGAAGAAGTTGCCAGTGAGAACGAGGACAAGCAGACAGAAAGCACAGCTTCCTTCCATGTCCTTTCGTGTGGGCTGCCACCAGAAGGTGTGGTCCAGATTTAGGGTGGGTCTTCTGACCTCAACGATCCAACCAAGATTATCCGTCACAGCCATTCTTTGTTTTATTGATCTTTGCCATCCTGACTGGGATAAGATGAAATCTCAGAGTAACTTGAATTCACATTTCCCAGATGGCTGAGGGTGTGAGCATTTCTGTGTTTCTCGGCTCTTTGTTTCACCTTTGGGAACTCTGCTTAGTTCATGCCTCATGTTTTAAAATGGCTTGTTTGTTTTCTTGATGTTTCACTTTTTCTTGGTTTGTTGTTATTTGTATATTCTATACACTAACCCTTTTCCATGAGTGAATTTTTTATTTTATATATTGCATTTTATTTATCTAGCGTTTCTATTAAAATCTGTTTGTTTACTATGTCCACTAGGGTTGGCCATCTGTTTATTCAGTATGGTAATAGTTTTCTTGAACAAGCTTAACTACTTTAAAATTTGTGTCTGCTAAATCTGACATTTGTGTTCCTGTGAGGTCAGTTTCTGACTGCTTTTTCTCTTAGCTATGATAGCATTTAATTTTCATACATAAGAATTTTTATTGTTCATTAGAGTTGCAGGTCATACCCCTAGGGTCAGTTACCTTCTGAAGAGACTGACTAGCAGTGAACTTAATTGGACTCAAACTTCAAACTGTTAGCAACTGAAGGGTGTGTGTGTGTGTGTGTGTGTGTGTGTGTGTGTGTGTGTGTGTGTGTGTGTGTGTGTGTGTTGGCATAGCATGTGGAATCCAGAGGTCACCATCTGATGTCTTCCTCTTTCCACCCACATAATTTTTTTTTTTCCAACAGAGGTTTTTTTGGTTTATTACATGATATAAAAGTGCTTGCAATGACACTCCAGAGAACAGGCCCTGCACCTCGCCGGGGCAGCCCAATAGACCCATAGACGAGGGACCTTGAACCAGACGAATGATTGCTTGCAATGAACACTTGAAAGGGGAGATGTATGGACCAAGGAGTATATGGTTTGACTTGTTGGGTCACACTGCAGCTTCTATGATGAAATTTTTAAACCCTCCCTCCCCCTCTTTTTAATTTTTCTCATTTTATTTTCTTCTTTTTTTTTCTCCTGAATTTTATTTTATTGGGAGTGAGGTGCAGGGGTGGAGGGTGGATGTGAAGGGATGAGGAATGAATTGGATCAAGATAGATGATGTAAAAACCACATAGAATAAATAAATTTTATTATTAAAAAATCTGTAAGTGCTTGCAGTGGATACAGAATGCTGGAAATCCAGTCATAGGAAACTCCACACTAGTTTTTGAAACAGAGTCTCTTGCTTCATGTGGAACTTACTGATTGGCTAGGCTGACTGGCTGATAAGCTGTAGGGATCCTCCTGTCTCTGTACCTACCCAGTGCTTTGCTTATAGATACATGCTGCCCTACCCAGCTTTTATGTGAGTATTAGGTATGAACTCATGACAGGCACTTTATGTACTGAGCCATCTCCCTGGCCCTCCTGTTCAGCGCCCCCTCCTACTTCTGTTTGCTGCCTTCTCATGGTCCACTGCAGATTTTCTATGCATTTTCAGTTAAAGAATCAGCCAAAGATTGAAACAGACTCGAGTATTGTGAAGCTTCTCACTTGGCAGGATCCTGCCAAGAATTATTAATGAAAGTATAGCTGCTATCTATATATTTTGAAGCCAGTTCCAAACATTCTGTTTCATCTGAAAATTCGGTATATATTTCTGAAAGAAATACACTCTTGGATGGGTGTAAGGCCACATACCTGTAATCTCAGCCCTTGAAAGGCTGAGGCAGAAGATGGTGAGTTTGAGGCCAACTTGGGGTACATAGTGAGTTCCTGTCCACAGAATAAGTAAGACCCCGTCTTGAGCAGAAAAACCAAAAGCAGAGAAACCCATAAAGTAGAAAAGCTCATACTGAATTTGTGGGGCGTAAAGTTAAAGGGAAAATAAAAGGTAATGAATGCTTTGCTTAAATTGCTGATCATCCTAGCAATGCCAGTGGGGGTATGGTGACTTTAGAAATGATTTCAATTAAGCACATGGTAATTAATATTGTCTCTTATTATTGATTTAGGTTCGTGACAATAAGAAGTTAAGAGTAAATGCTGTTATTGCTCCCAAGATTTCATATGCAGACAAAGCACCTTCAAGATCTCTGAATGAGTTAAAGTAAGTTGAAAGTATTATTAGAACTAATTTGAACACTGAATAATTTTAAGTGATTTTTAATTCTTCATATAGTGTTTGGTATAAGCTGTATTAGTCTGTCTTAGGTGATCTGCTGAAGTCTGAGCAGGAAAGTTCACACTTAGGAATGTGCCAGGTTTCATGTTCATACAGGTGATTTTTCAAATTTGAACAGTATTAGATTAGTTAAAGAAACATACTACATATCTTTTACTAGAAGTAAAAGACATAGGTTAGCCATTGGAAATAGGAAGTAATGAATCATTTTCTAATGTAAAAATAATTTCTGTGCCGGGTGGTGGTGGCATATGCTTTATCCCAGCACTTGAGAGGCAAAGGCAGGCAGATCTCTGTGAGTTTGAGGCCAGTCTGGTCTACAGAGCAAGTTCCAGGACAGCAAGGGCTCTTAAGTAGAGAAACCCTGAGTCAAGAAAATTAATAATAATAGCAATAATATCTGTAAGGGCTAAATGTAAAGAAATGCAGTTTTATACAGTTATATGCAAATATCTAATCTCTGGATATAACTAGACATTCTTAATTTAAAAAATTAAGAACAGGAACAGAAAAAGATAGTTTGTAAAAAAAAATTGTAATCATAAAAGGCTTAAGCTTAGCAGCAAGGAAGAAAATAGCACAAGTGATTTTAAAATATAAAAAGCCTTTTTCTCTACCACTATTAAAATGTGTCTTAGTTACTTTTCTTTCTTTGTTTTTGTTGTTGTTGTTGTTGTTGTTTGTTTTGCTGTTGTTTCATGACAGGGTCTCACTGTAGCTTTGTCTGGAACTCACTGTGTAGACCAGGCTGTCCTTGAACTTACAGAGATCCACCTGCCTCTGCCTCCCAAGTGCTGAAATTAAAGGCGTGCGCCTCTACCTCCAGCTTTAATTACTTTTCTATTGCTGTGAAGAGACATGACAAAAACAACTTTAAAAAAAGAATTTAATTAGGGGCTTGCTTACAGTTTCAGAGAATTAATAGAATCCATGACCACTGTGGTGGGGTGCGTGGCACCTGGCAGGCAGGCATGGCACTGGAGCAGTAGCTGAGAACACACATCTGATCCACAGGCACAAGGCAGAGAGAAACTGGGCCTGGTGTCGGCTTCCAAAACCTCAAAACCTACCCCCAGTGACACCTCCTCCAGTAAGATCACACCTCCTAATCCTTCCCAAACAGTTCTACCAACTGGGGACCAAGTGTTCACACGTGAGCCTGTGGGGGCTACTCTCATTCAGACCACCACACTGTCTTTGACTTTGTGCTTATTGACTACTGTCAACAATCAGATCGTATGTCTGTGAGTGCACATATGTGTTCCTGTATGTGGAAGACAACCACCAATATCATTTCTCATACTTTGCTCTCCTCAAATTTTTTTTGTGGAGTGAGAGAAAAGACAAAGTCTCATACTGTCCTAGAACTTACCAAGTAGGGTAGACCGTGTTGCTTGAGGCCCCAGTGATCCACTGTCTCCACCTCCCCGTTGGAATAATAAGCCAATGCCACCTTTCCTGGAGATTTTGTATGGGTCGTGGGGTTTGGACTCCAGTCCATAGCACCCAGACTTTTTTTTTTTTTCTTTTTTTTTTTTTTGGTTTTTCGAGACAGGGTTTCTCTGTGTAGCTTTGCTCCTTTCCTGGAACTCACTTGGTAGCCCAGGCTGGCCTCAAACTCACAGAGCTCCGCCTGGCTCTGCCTCCCGAGTGCTGGGATTAAAGGCGTGCGCCGCCACCGCCCGGCGCACCCAGACTTTTTTATTGTACTTGCAAGGCAAGCATTTCATCTGCTGAGCCGTCTCCTTAGCCTAGTAATCAGGTTTTTAAAGTAGTATTTTAAATTGGTCCTTTTCTTTTCAGACAGTATGGCTTTTTTTCATATTTGCGAGAGCTGTTTGATGCACCTGATCCTGTGATGAGTTACCTTTGCTGCCAGTATCATATTCATGAAGTTCCTGTGGGAACTGAAAGAACCCGAGAAAGAATTGAACGGGTAAGAAAGTAAAGATATAGAAACTCTCTTTTTATTTAACAGTTGTAGTAGGACATAAAACTGGGACTATTAACTAATATTTTATAACAGAAGTGATAGAGTTACCCAAAACAAATTAATAAATACTTTTATTTTTTAGAAGAATTAAGTAAAGTTAAAACTTGGAATGCCTGAATGCTCTTAGCTTATTGTGCCTTACTTGATGTGTATATGATGATTTAATCTTTAAAAATCTTGCACTCTAGATCATATTATCTTTCAAGTGTGCAATAGAATGGTAGACTGGGATATAGGTCTATTCTGGTAAGCTTTCACTTTCTTAAAGCTTTTATTTAAGACTGTCTCAATAAACAAATGGCCACTTTTCTTAGGATTATTTTCTTAGCAAATAAATCCTTAAAGTTTTTTGTAAGCAAGGACAGAACAAATCTCTTAGAACAGGCTTTTCTTTTTATTGTGAGAGGTTTGTTGTTGTTGTTTGTTTTGTTTTTGTTTTCTGAGACAGAATGTCATGTTGGCAGGCTCTCCATAAATTACTGTAGCTAAGTCTGGTCTTGAATTCCTTAATCTTCTTTCTCAGCCTCCCAAATGCTGGGATTACAGTTGTGCACCACCATGCCCAGCTTAGACTGTTTGTTTTTCAAACTACTAAGTTTATGTCTTGATACTGTGTGTGAACTAAGACTCAATTTCAGGCCTACCTGAAGTTCTCCTCATTATCCTCCTTTGTGTTGTTTCCAGAACATTTACCACTTTTTAGAGATATTGGTTAGGTAGTGTTAGTTTAAGTCTGGTATATTGGTCTTCTAGAATTCTCCTGGTTTATGTTCTTTATTTTTTTAGTCCTTTAAAGCATGTATCATAGTTTTTAATTAGAATGTTCATGAACTCCTACTTTATGTTATAGGTAATACAAGAAACTCGATTAAAACAAATTTATACAGCAGAAGAAAAGTATGTGTTAAAAACTTCTTTCTATTCAAATAAAGTTATTTCTAGTAACACATCCCTGAAAGTAGCACAGTTCCTCACCGTCACTGTAGATCTAGAGCAGAGAAGACACTTGGAAGAACAACTGAAGGTTGGTTCACTGCATATAGTTACTAAATTATTGGCTGGGTTTTAATGCTTTAGAATTTAAAAAGTTTGTGTTAACAATTTGCATATCCTATAGGAAATTAATAGAAAATTGGAAGCAGTGGAGTCAGGATTGGTGGCCTTGCGTGACACAAACAAGCATCTCGAGCTCAAAGACAATGAGCTGAGACTGAAGAAGAAGGAGCTTCTTGAAAGAAAAACCAAAAAAAGACAACTGGAGCAGAAAATCAGCTCCAAGCTTGGAAGGTATCTTGTAGCTTTGGGTGGGGAGTTTAACGAAACACGGCGTGCGTGCCTACTGGTTCAATCCTGTAATGTCCACGACTGTTCATAGTAATTTCTAAAGTTTTAATGTTAATGCTCAAATTACAGTTGTGGTCCATAGGGCAAGGGCAGTCAGACCAAAGTGTTTTCTTTCCAATCGTTTGACCCATTTAATGCCTGTGAATATAAATGTTCAGAATACAGTTAGAAATTATATTGGTACAGGAAAATGGCAGTTGTAGATTCTTTCCTAGGGCTTGTGACATCTCCAGCCATGGGTAATTGACTAGGGTTATGATACCAGATGTGAAATATGGCCTATTGAGTGGGCCTTAAGTCCAAGTAGAAAGCTATTGGTTACCCCCAAGATGAAAGTGCTACTGTTGCACTGTTGAGGATATTTTGCTGGCCTGCTAAACATGCCAACATAGACTGAGGGCATTTCACCAGACCCACCATAGATAAAGAGCTACAAGCAGTCAATGGCTGTTGAGAGATGGGGAATCAGTTTTCTCTGGGGAAGAGCTTCCTGATAGGTTATCTAATCCAAGTGGTCAGCCCTGAATACATGTACATATGAAAACCACTAAATGAACTCTCACACACACAGAGACATGATAATAAATCATGAATTTGAGAGGGATGGGGCATAGAGTAGTTGGGAGTGAGTGAGGGAGCAATGTAGAAATGATGTGAATGCAGTTGTCATACTAATTTCTCAGAAAATAAATTTAGATTCAAAGAAATGGGAAAGTAAAAAATATATTTTTAAAGAAGAAAACAATAAAGTATGTTAGGAAATTTTTCTTGGTTTTTAAACTTTTTTTTTTTAGCAAATAGCTTCTTTTCTGGGTTTTCTTTTTCAATTTTTGGCCTTGTTTATCACCTTTAATCCTTCATTTTAATCCTATTTTCAATTGTTGATAAACCATTTAAGCTTTACTGTTGGATCTATTGCTGAAAACTTTTCTTTTCTTTTGAAAAATCTAATCATTTTTGCAACACAATGACTTTTTGCCAGTTACCAGCCCAAATGTTTTATTCGTGTTCTTTCTACACTTTGTATTTCTGGGGTGATGGTTGAACTTTTTATGTAGGTCATCCAAAATACTATTGCAAAAACCTTCTTTTATTTTTATTTTTTAAAAATTTCTTGCTGGCCTCCAACCTTGTGCTTCCTAAGACCAGCTTTCATAATTATTCAGAATCTTGTTTTTCTCTGCAGCAACTCTTCCTTATACACCATCCCCTGTTCTTGATGGTTCTTGTTTATTACTACTTCTGCCCTTTTTTGAGCCCCTTGGAGTCACCATGGTTTAATGGAAAGACCATGGACACTAAGTTGGTGTTAAACTTATCCTACCACTTAATATCCATAATATTAGGTGATTTACTTTTCAAACCTTTGTTTCTTAATTTATAAAGTTATTTTAATGATAATTTTAGGACTCTTGCATGGGGGCAAGGTTTAGCTCATGTAGCTCAGGCTGGCCTCACCCTTCCTGTGTAGCAGAGTGTGACCTTAAACTTGTGATTTTCCTGCCTTTGCCTCACCACCACTCCTGATTAATGCTGCTACAGGGATTGGGTCCAAGTCTTTATGCTTTGTTGGGCAAGCACTCCACCACTGGAGCTACATTCCCAACCCTGTGTTGATTTTTCTTCTGTTTTTACCAATGGATCAGCTCTACCTGCTTAAGGATTGTGTTTCATGAACAATGTGGTAACAGCTTATATTAATAAATAAATTCTGGGCCAGATATTATACTATGTTATGTGTTTTTTCTCCAAAATTCAGTGGGAGGAAATTTTATCATCTTCAGTTTATAGATGAAAAAGCTTAAGCTCCTTATCAAGTTCTCCTTATCGATGAATAAGAAAGGGGCAATTCAAGCTCCCTTTCTGCCTCCATAGCCTGCATCAGCACCATTCCTGACACTAGACTGTGCTAGTCATAGAACTGCACAATATGTTTTGATCCTGACTGATTTGCCTTAAGAGATGCTTAATCTAGGAGCTAACATTTATACTTTTGCTTAGTATTACTATATAACCCCGAAAGCTTCAGGGGACTTAAGGCTTTGGACTTGATCCTGTGTTTAGCTCTGATCTCTCCATCTTTATGTGTGTCTGTCATACAGTATAAGGCTGATGGAACAAGATACTTGCAATCTGGAAGAGGAAGAGCGAAAAGCAAGTACCAAAATCAAAGAAATAAATGTTCAGAAAGCAAAACTTGTTACTGAATTAACAAGCCTAGTCAAGGTAAGACAGTTTCTTAATTTTTGACATTTAAAAAAAATATTGCTAGATACTAAAATTTAGTGATTTTTACAGGATTTTGTGGGAAATAATCTCTTAAATGTTTTTCTGTTTTAGTAATAATAAGCAAGAGATTTTTATGATTAGTTTCAGCTTGTTTAAGTTTTAATGCTTACAGAGAATTTTAAAAGTTACTTATTAAACTAAATTATTTTCTTCCAGATGACTTAAATATATAGGAAATTATCTTTTTTAAGTAGTTTTATTTGAATTATTTGATAGAGATGTCAATCAATCACAGTAGGAAGATGTTAATTTTTCATGATTCATAATTTAGTTTTGAAAAAAAACTGGCATTTTTCATAGTTGTAAAGCTTAGGCAACATAAAAAGAAAATTCTTATGGGTTGTTTGCTCGTAGATTTGCACTTCTTTGCATATACAGAAAGTGGATTTGATTCTTCAGAATACTACAGTGATCTCTGAGAAGAACAAATTAGAAGCAGATTACATGGCATCATCTTCACAGCTGCGTGTCACAGAGGTAATAAATGTTTGTCTTTGTTGTTTTTTTTTTTTTGGAGTCCATCCTCAAACCAGTTTGAAGTATACATCACATACTATCATTTGTAATGTGCAGTTGTTGTATCCTATATGATTTAAATTTTAGAGGCCAGTGAGATAGCTCATTGGTTAAAAGTGCTTGCCACATAATGGCACTGACCGAAGTTCAATCTCCAGAACCCAGGAAAGGTAGGAGAGCGCTGACTCCACAGTTATTAGTGTGTACACCTGTGCTCTCAGACATAATAATAATCATTATTAATAAAATAAAATACATTTTGTTAATAAGGGAGCAGTACTTGAAATGTGTAAGAGTGGATGGATTATCACAACAGTTTAACCTTAACTTTAATATTTGGCAGTGGAGTAATAAAATTGTTCAAGAAGTAGGGAATACACAAACTTAATTCTAAAGATGTAGCATCAAGGAGATGATGACAGTTACTTTTCATTTTCGTTTTTGTTTTTGTTGTTACTTAGTTTTTTAATGTCCAAATTCCTTTCTCAAAAATAAGACAACTTGTGCAGTGACAGAACTGAACTTTGAGGAATCCCTGTCGATGTCCTACAGTCCTGTTCTGATACTAACCACATACAGTTAGCATCACATTGGACAGTTTATAAGGAATACTCCTGTAGACCACTCTTTCTTAATTCACTGGCTATAAATTCAAGGAACCTAGACCATCTATACTTGTGACCATCTACTACAAAACCCTGGTTTTCTATGGCCCCTTTGTGGTGGGTAATGCACTAGAAGAGCACAGAACTCTGAACAACACTTTTTATCATAATGAGACATACAGAACAACAGCTGAGAGGGTCCTAAGAGGAGTCTCAGTGCCCTGCTCATGAGGAGTTGTAGTGTGTCACTGTCCCAATGATTCCTTGTGCTTACCAGCCAGGATGCTGCACCACGCTGCAGGATTTCTGTTGAGTTTCTATTACATGGGCATAGTTGCATCATTAGCCATGTGATTGTACTCAGTCTCCAGACCTCCTGTTTTAAATTTGGGAAGTCATGGTAAATGCTGATGTCATATGGTTCAAAACTCTCTAACTATAAGGTTAGTCTTTCTGACATTGCCCACTAACATCCTGAGTTTACCCCCTTAAAATATACTCAGGTGTGATCCAAGGAATTCTTGAATAAAGAATAATCTCTTGACACTCATTTTCAAAGACTAGTCACATTTTTCATTTCCACCTGTGAACTCCAGAATACAATGGGGCAACACAAGTCAGTAGGAACGTCAAAACTAGCCTGACATTATCAAGAACCCCCAAATCAAACTGCCACTGGACACTCTTCTCTAAAGAGATGAGGCCCCTTTAACCATGGAAAGCTCAGCTGTCTAGTATGAAAAGAGCCGAAACTGAGAGAGACTGTTCAGACTAGAGAATAGTCTAATAATGCTGGCATTGTCTAGACTTAAGAATCTCAGCCAGGCGGTGGTGGCGCACGCCTTTAATCCCAGCACTCGGGAGGCAGAGCCAGGCGGATCTCTGTGAGTTCGAGGCCAGCCTGGGCTACCAAGTGAGTTCCAGGAAAGGCGCAAAGCTACACAGAGAAACCCTGTCTCGAAAAACCAAAAAAAAAAAGAATCTCAAACTTCTTTGAAGAACTTACTGAAAAGAGTAAAAGCTATGTCATAAAGGGACAGTGATACATATACTAACTGTGTAGTTGTGAGTCTGAAAAAGAAAGATAGAAATAAAATGGCATATTACTTGCTGTTTGTTGTTTTAGATATCAATATTATTTTATCAGTTGATCCTTTAGGACAGGGAAATAAGGAGTGTTTCAGTATTATTCATTGTCAAAAGCCAACAGATAAACTTTCTTCCAAGAAGCTAAGAAGGTATGAATATCATGTAAAGTATTTGCACAAAGATAGTCATGTACAAAGAAGAGGTATTAAGAGTTGGGGCAATAGAACTTAAGAGTAAGTGTTTTGTGTATAAATACATGGGCTATAAAAATTACTGCTGCAAAATGCAGGTGGAATTATGGCTAGGTGGATGCATGACTATAATTCTAGTAGCACTTGAGAGGCTGAGGCAGCAGGATCATTTGAGCTTCAGAGTTTGAGGTCAGCGTAGGCAACATGGACCCCCATCTCAAATAAATAGCCAAATATAAATCAGGTTCTTAAATATGAATGTCTATAATTTCTCTACTAAATTTTTTTTTAGGTAAATTCTAACATCTACAGAATGTGAAACATACATATAAAAGAAAAATGTTTCAGAAAGGGTAAAAATAGAAGAATCATGGCTATGGTTATCTTTTTAGAGTGATAAAAATATAGCATTAAATTTATAATGTCTATGCAGCTCTGCAGATTTCCTAACAGTCATTGATTGACTAGTGCACTGAAACTTCTGATCTTCTGTAGATTCATGAAATCTGTTAAATGAGTGGGAGACTAAAGTCTTACCTCTATCTTATTAGGAAGTTCCTGGCATCTTACATATGTTACTGAGTAAAGTAGAAGAGGGATGTATATCGTCTTTCCACTTTGTAGGAAATGGTCAAGGGAGTGTGGTAAAGCCCCTTGGGGATAGGCCAGTCAGTACCTTTCCTACTTGTTCATGGGTTAGGAGATGAGCTTAATCTTTGTTTGTTTTAGTTGTTAGGTTTTTTCCCTACTTTGAAATAACCTACAAATAAAATTAATTTTTCTTCAAGACAAAAGTGAAATGAAACAAATATATCTAACTTTGTTTTGAGTTAGCAGCATAGCCTCACAGAGAAAAATTATTCCAAAATAATTTGATTCCAAACACGAAAAGAATTTCATAGAGAATCTTAACCTGTTTTCAGTAATTAAGCTGCTAATATCTGAGATGTTCTTCTTGTACAAGTGAAGAAATAAATGATGCCATTAGGATTTTTAGCCTAAAAGAAAATAGCTTCAGTGTAAAATAAGGATGTTAAATAATAAAAACTTTAAAGACATTAAGTTAGAAATAGCCAGAATAACTTCATAATATATTTTCTCTAAATGGGGCTGGGAGAGGTGGGTAGACAAGCCTAGCATGGTGGTACATGGCTTTATTGCCTGCACTCAGGAGGCTGGTCAAGAGGATAAGTTTGAGGACACCCTGTACTACACAGTGGACTCTTGTTTCAGAAAGAAAAAAAAAAAATCACCCTCCCCTAAAGAAAATAAATCATTTCCTCTTTCCATCTGCATGGCCTCAAAGTACTGTTTTGTACTGAAGTGGCTCATTGGATAAATTAGTTGATTCCGAGTCTAGAAAAAGAAATGTGTGTGTAAATAAGCATAGGTAAACCTTGATTTTTGTCATGCATGAAAACAAAACGAACAATCCCAGATGACGACTCTGTGAACCTAAATGAAGACTTTTTTTGGAGCCTTTCCTGGAACTTGCTCTGTAGCCCAGGCTGGCCTTGAACTCACAGAGATCCATCCGCCTTGCTCTGCCTCCTGGGTGCTGGGATTAAAGGCGTGTGCCACCACTGCCCGGCATGAAGACTCTTAAGTGGCCATAGATGATGGGATAGTAAGTTGACTGTATCAGGAATGTCTAAATTGACATTTAGAATGATTCTCTAAAAATCTTATTAGATTAGAGGATATTTAGAAAAGCCAGTTCATTATTTTGAATAATTCTAGAGAAATGAGCATTCGTCCTACTTTTTTTTAAATAGTGGGGGTTGGCGGTAGAATGAGAGAAGGTCTTGCTGTTTTTTTCTTGGCTAGCCTGAAACTCACTATGTATACCAGGCTGGCCTTGAACTTATAGAGATTCACCTGTCTCTGCCTCCCAAGTGCTGTAATTAAAGGGGTGTGCCACTGTGCCCATTATTATTTGTGTGTGTACATACATGTCTGAGTGTGTCTGCAACTTTTGTGCAGGTGCCTACAGAGGCCACAAGAGGGTGTTGGCTCCCCAGGAGCTAGAGTTACAGAGTTGTGATCTTCTACAAGAGCATTATGTGCTCTTAACTGCTGAGTCATCTCTCTAGCCCCTTCATCATACATTTGTTAGATCCCAAAGTTTAGGGTCTCGAGTGGGCATCCCAAGAACCCAGACTCCGGTCCAGTTGATGCAACAGCACGAGGTTTATTGAAGAAGCGACTGTACAGTCGGGCTAACTCAGCTCCAGAGAGCAAGAGTCGTGCCTGTTGCAATTACATAGGTACTTTTAAAGGAAAAACCCACAAAAGCCATAAGATTACAATTCCCATACAATTTCGTTTCACAAGATCATGGTCTGATCACAGAGTGGGTACAGTCATGTCCTCATGTACATTCTTCCCGAAACCTCAAGGTGGGTATCAGGACGGGAGTGTAGTTTACACAAAGGTCACAGTGGTCCTTCCTGGAACACCTGCAACTATCCCAGTCACAGTTGAGCACATCTCTTAACAGAAATCTTTTTACATTGTTACATTGTTGCAGGGGTGGTTGAATAATGGCTGAGTCAGGTTGCCCTTGGAACTAGCTTTCTTTTTAGTTCCTTATTCTCCTGGGGCTTGGGGGTGTAAGCCTGAAGGTTAGGGTCTTTCACATTTAATATGTGAACTGTTTATTATCAGGAATATAGAAATAAATAGGATCTTTATAGACATTCTAGCCGATGAATGAAGAAGAAATGATAGTGTTAGAGATGTGTGTCCTGATGACATATTACCACTTATGAAATGACACTGGGAAATAATCAAATTTCTCTCTGTATAAGCTTCTATCTAGAACAAGGTATTGTGATCTCAGAACTATTGGTATTTGGATCAGGTAATTCTTTCTGTAAGAGACTTACTATCCTGTGCATTAGCAGCTCCACTGACAGCTCTACCTAAAAAGAATGAATAGTAACACACACACACACACACACACACACACACACACACACACATACAGTCATTCAGTCACTCACTCACCAGTAGTGGCAATTAAAATTTCTAAAGGCATTGCCACATACACGCTAGCAGGCAAAACCACTTCTAATATAGAACCTCCAGTTTGCTTTTTTTTTGAGACAGGGTCTCGTGTAGATCAGGCTGACCTCAGACTTACAGAAGTCACCTGCCTCTGCTTTTTGCTGGCTGGCATCAGGGTACATCACCAAACCTGGGAAGAAATGGGTTGCGTGGATGGCTCATTGGGTAAAGTGATTGCTTTACAAGCATAAGAACCTGAGTTTAGAATCTGTGTAAAATGCCAAGCACAGCAACGTGTCTGTAACTCCAGAGACAGGTGGATCACTTAATAAATAAACAATGTTGGAGTTTTATGTATCCCTCACCTGCAAATGTTTGTTCTCAGAAGCGTTTCCCATTTCAGATTCAGATTTTGGAGATTTGTATTATACATAATGAAATGCCTTAGGGATGGATCAAAGGCAGAACACATTTGCATGATATTTTATGTACACATCATACACGCAGCGTGAAGCTAAGGTGATACCTGTCTGCTGCAGCTGTGTCTTGACTTGGGCTTACCATGGATGAAGTGAGGGACTTTGCACTCTTTGCATCATGACAGTGTTTCTGAATAGGAACTCAGATCTCCAGATAGGGATGCTCCCGCTATACTACCAGATTCCATTTAAGACAAAGGAAGGTCGAAATTCATAAGCTTGTGTATTAAGCAGTCAGTTTAGGGCTATGATTTTTAAATCTCAAATTTGCTATGAAAATTTCAAGTTAGCGTTAAAGAAAAATATCTAATGATTTTCATATTTTCAAATATGTGTTTTGTCTACTATCTATGGCATAATTAGCAATCAATTAGATTGAATCTGGGTATACAGACGTGGTTATAATCCCTTCACTGAAAAACTGAATACATTAATTTATAGCCAGTGTTTTACTAATGGCATGATACTTAGAACTTACATTTAATTCTGTTCATATAGGAAGTAGCTTTTATTTTGTTTGAATCTTATTTTATTTATTGAACTGTGAAGTAGAACAGGGAAGTCAGTGGATAATTCTTTTTTCCACAAGAGGGCCTTCCAGGAGGGCTTTTCCTAGTTTAGTATCCGTCAGGTATTTCTGTACAACTTTCCTAACAATGCAGCTTTCCACAGAAAGGATTTCAGAGAGTAGGTAATGATCATTTCTTAACATATATACTTAAAGTAATTTTTTCTGAACTATTAATTGAAGATGTTTGGTAAATTTTGGAATTGTTTTGTGTCTTAAACAGATAGATTATTTTCTATACTCAGTTAGCTATCTAAGGCTAGAGTTAAAGCAGGAATCCAAATAGTCTTTGATTAACTTGGCTTTACAGCTCTATCTTCTATAAATGTATATTCTTTTTTTTTTTTTTTTTCTGTTCCACCAACAAAGATCAACAAGAATTGTGCTTTAAAGCAATCAGGGGCTTCTTTCTTACTGAACTACCATGGAGCTTATACTGTCTTTGGCTACTTCCTCACTTCCCCATATCTTCTGTTATTTTTTAATCAATTTTTTGAAAATTTTATACACGATTGCACTACATTTATATCATTTCTACTCCCTCTCCAGTTCTTTTAGTATTTCCCCAATTCCTTCTCAACTTAATGACCTCTTTTTTATAATTATAATTGTTACATACATATATACACATATCTGTGTGCATATGGTAGTATGTATGTGTACATACAACCTACTGAGTCTAACTAGTGATGCTCATATACATTTAGGGCTGATCACTTCAGATTGGACAACCTATAAGAGGTCTTGTCCTTCAGCAGCCGTTAAGTGCTTATAGTTCTTCATCTAGGTGTGGGGCCTTGTGCATTTTCCCTGTCCCCTTTGGTGTATCCAGTGGTGTGGTCATTGTGCAGGTCTTGTATAGATACCCATGTTGTTGAGATTTCATGGCTATAGCATCTGCTCATATCTCAGTATCTTGCAGTAGGCATCTCAGTCCTTTGTCTCTAAAAATATTTCCACTCATCTTCCATAATGTTCCTTGAGCCTTAGGTGTGTGGGGCGGGTAGGGGGTTGTATTATAGATGTACTAATTGGGTCTGTGTACCCCTTATTCACTTATTCTTTACATTTTAACAAATTGTAGATCTCTGTAGTAGTCTCCATCTGCTACAGAAGAATCTTTGATGAAGGATAAGAGCTACACTAGAATACAGTTAGAAGTTACAGGTTTAGGAAAATGACAATAGTAGTTTCTCCTTTAGGGTCTGTGACCTCTCCAGCTATGGGCAGTTGGCTAGGTTAACAGTACCAGCCATGAGTTCCCTCATATTGAGCAGGCCTTAGGTCCTGTCAGATGGCTGTTGTTATAAAATTCCGTCATCACACCGTAGAGGATATTTTGCCCAGCTGATGTGCTTCACATGGTTAGCAGCTGGGTAGAACTTTTGAGTACTTTTCTCCCTTGGCAGCATGCATAGCACCTTCTCATACTGTGAGAGCTAATCTTCAGAGGGGAGGCTTCTAGAATTCTTTCAAGTCCTGTGTCTAAAGTGTACAGTATCTTCATAGTATTTTACCTTAAGTTCTAAGAAGCAGCCAGAGACAATGACAATTGCTTATGTTGTTTTAAGGATCTCTTAGACACCCCCCACCCCAACAACTCAGAGGCATCGGGAGCTGCAGTGTGTCATTCAGTATACCCTTTGTCCAATCAGCTCCACCCACAAATGTTCATTGCAATGAGTCGTTGGTCTGGTTCAAGGCCTCTGGCCTCTAGCATACTGTCGTCAATGGACTCTCACTGAAACTCCTCTGAGGGCTGTGCTGTTGCCCAGAATCTGACTGGTCAGCCACCTGAGACCATGTTGGTGTCCAGGGGCCAAGCTGCTGCTGGGTCCATACAGATCTGGGTGGCCTGTGTTGCCCAGATGGTGACATCTGGGCCCAAGCTGCTGTCGAGGGCCATGTCTGGGTCTGTGACCCTGCTACAACTGGTGTCTGTGTAAATGTCCATGGCCCATATTACCACAAAGGGTCATGGGAACCATGCGTGTTGAAATCCGAGGTCCATGCTGAGTCAGCCCTCCCCTTCACTGACCCTGGGTTGGCTGGCCCCTGCCCCTCATGAACACTGCAGCAGGAGAGCTGGCTTTATACCCCCACCCCACCCCTGCACTCAAAGGAGATGGCCTCACCCCTCACCACAGGCATGGGAGAGCTTGCCCTGTTGGCATGGGCATAGGAGAGCTGGCTCCACCCCTCACCTGAGGGGGCTGGCCCAGTGGCCAAGACTGACCAGCTCAGCTACCACCCAAACCCACATCCTGGGCCTTGGGTGGGCCCATCCTAACATCTATCCCATCTATGATCTGCTGGAGCACATGAAGGGACTGGTCCTACAGAATGATATCCACAGGATCTCTATGACTCAGGGCAACAGCAGGATGCTCAGATTTTAAATTAGCTTTAGCAAAACAAAACAAAAACTTTTTTTTTTTTTTTTTTTTTTTTTTTTTTTTTTTTTTTTTGGTTTTTCGAGACAGGGTCTCTCTGTGTAGCTTTGCGCCTGTCCTGGAACTCACTTGGTAGCCCAGGCTGGCCTCAAACTCACAGAGATCCGCCTGGCTCTGCCTCCCGAGTGCTGGGATTAAAGGCGTGCGCCACCACCGCCCGGCCAAAAACTTAAAATCTACATTTGGAGCTACTTATTCAGATAAGTTTTTTTGTTTAGTTTCTTTCCCCAGAAGATGAAAAATGAATGAAATCGTCCTTATTCAGCTCGACTTTCATGTTTATAATCTATTAAATGGCATTCTTAGTTAGCAGCTCCCTTGTGTATCCAGAATGTATTGTAAAATACATTCGCATATATACTTTATATATATTTGTATACATATGCCTAACTATGTGCTTCCTTGTTAAGATGGCTAAGTTCAAAATAGTGGCATTGAAAACATGTTATAAAAATGACAAGAAAATGAACAGAGACTTTGTCACGAGGTACTGTCACAAACAAATATGTATAGAAAGGCTTTTCTCTGATAAAAATTTTGTTAGGCAAATGCCACCAAACAGAAGGAAACTGTTAAATGAGGTTTTGGCCCTTCTCAGTCTAGAGCTTCAGATAATCAGCTCAGTGATATTTCGTTCCTACAATATCCTAATATTTCATTTTAGCAAAGTCCAGAGGAACAGGAAACAGGAATAGAAGTCATTAGGAATGTTGAGTTCTACCCAGCTGTCCCTTGTTTTCCATTACTTAAGTATAATGGCCCTTAGAGAGTAAAGTAGGGTAACTGGGAATCTTTGATATTTTGTTCATTTCTCTCAGGTAAAGGAATTTATTCAAGGAAACTATAGTTATAAGTAATTGGATAAAGGCTTGCTTTTATTTCAGTTCAATTCAATATATAACCTTTTATTTTTTGTAGTATTTTCTCTCTTTCGTTTGCTTGTTGTCAAACTGGTGAACACGTCACCCATCCAAGTCCCTCAGATATTAATCAGATAGACTTGAGATGTGACTAGGTCACCAACCCCCTACTTTTGTGTGTGTGTTTTTTAATGAGTCTAGTTTGAAACTTAGTACAGAGTAAGATAAACGTATTTTCTCTATTAGAAACCTTCTCATCCCTAGTTCTATAGCCTTAGGCAAGTTCACAGTGCCTCTCAGCCACATCTAAAAGATAACACATTTCCTAAGATTATAATGGGTATTGAGTGGACTGATCTGTGGAACAGTAGTTTTGGTAATACTTGGTCGAGAAGTGACATTAGATAGACTAGGCACCCTCCTCATTACACATGAAACTTGAAAGTCTGGCCCTTGTTCACCTTGATAAGACTAAATTTTTATATACTTGGATTCCTGTCCTCCAACCATATTAGGTTACTTACTAACAAGAATGTCTTTGAGGCTTCCATGCCTATATATTCATAATCTTCTATCCTTAAAATTTCTTTACTAACTGGCTCTTAGTAATATTTCCCCATTAAAACTGTGCACTTGGGGGACTGGAGAGATGGCTCCGCAATTAAGAGCATTGGCTACTTTTCCAGAGGACAAGGGTTCAGTTCCCAGCACCCACATGGCAGCTCACAACTGTCTGTAACTCCAGTTCCAGGAGATCTGACACCTTTACACCAATGCTCATAAAATAAAGTTAAATAAATTAAAAAAAAACAAAACTGCACTTGGCACAGTTCAGCATTCTGACCTTTCTACATCTATTTCCTACTTACATACTCTGTCACTGAAAAGCATTTATTATAACAAAAGGAATATTTGCTGTATAGGATGAGCATGGTACCTCATACCTGTAACTGCAGCACTTGTGAGGTAGAAGCAGAAAAATGAGGAGTCTAACACTAACCTTGACTACATAGGAAGTTTGAGGTGAACCTGGACTA
The DNA here is from genome assembly GCF_007827085.1 of Peromyscus californicus insignis. Classification (NCBI taxonomy): domain Eukaryota; kingdom Metazoa; phylum Chordata; class Mammalia; order Rodentia; family Cricetidae; genus Peromyscus; species Peromyscus californicus. Next base: position 39,189,831 of record NW_026294562.1, read on the forward strand.
TATGAAACCCTATCTCCAGGGTAGCAGTTTCTTTTTTACCCCTTTTGGTTTTTAAAATTATTTATTTTTTTTTGCTTGTTTTTGAGATTATATTATAATTACAACATTGCCCCCTTCCCCTTCTTCCCTCTAAACTCCTATATATCCGCCCTACTCTCCTTCAGATTCATGACCTCTCTTTTTCATCAGTTGTTACTGCATATGTGTGTGTGTGTGTGTGTGTGTGTGTGTGTGTGTGTGTGTATACATACATACATATTTCCAAATATAACCTATTGAGTCCATATAGTGTTACCTATATGTATGTTTTAGGGGCTGACTATTTGGCATTAGAGAACCAATTTGTGTGCTCTTCCCTTGGAGAGGGCCACCTCTTCTGCTCCCAACTTTACTCAATTGCCTGTAGTTTTGGTGTAGGGCTGAGGCCTCGTGGACTTTAACTTACGTTTGAGAGTTCATGTTGGTGAGATCTTACAGGTTGAGTTTCCATTGTTAGTAGGAGACATACAGCAGAGTGGGTAGGGGTTCTTACAAGCAAACATGAATGTGAATTGTGATAGTCTCTAACAAAATCTGTGAGCTTGAATAGTTTTTTAGTTTTTTAAAAAATAATTTTGCCGGGGCTGGAGAGATGGCTCAGCTTCCAGAGGTCCTGAGTTCAATTCCCAGCAACTACATGGTAGCTCACAACCTCCTGTAATGAGATCTAGTGCCCTCTTCTGACCTGCAGGGATCCATGCAGGCAGAACACTGTATACATAATAAATAAATATTTAAAATAATAATAATAATTTTACCTCCCTTTTTGTGATACCCTTTTATTTTTATTTTTTATAAAGAGTTTTAATGTCATTAGAAAATATATAAGAAAAATAAGCTAGCAAAATAGAACTGGATCTGATATAATTTCAGTTATAACACTGAGATATGGGAGTAAACAAAAGGTTGATTGTGGTAATTGTTACGTGGTAAGGCTCTGGGCAATTGATTATTATCTTTTCCTTTTTTAAATATGTTTGATTTTTAATCTAAAACTATTACTACCATTAGGATGCTTTTTATTGTATAATTTCCTTTGTATTTTAATATTTTTTTTCAATCTTCTATTTATTCTCCATGTCTTTCACATCATGTATCTCGACCCATTCATTCCCTGTCCCTTTGCATCTACCCTCTGCCCTTGCAACCTCGTCCCCAAAATAATATAAAATAAAATTTAAGAGAAAAAGAAACAGAAAAATCTTGTTAAGGAAGCTGCAGTGTGACACAGTGAGTCACACAGCAAACCCCTCCATCCATATATCTCTGTATTCAAGTGTTCATTACAAAGGGCCATGGTCTGGTTTGAGGCCTCTGGTTTCTGCTACACCATTGATACTGGGCCCTCACTGGAACTGCTTTTGGTTATCCTGTTGTTGCCCTGTGTTGTGGAGATCCTGCAGCTTTGGGTCTGCAGGATTGGCCCCTTCACATGCGCCAGCAGATCATAAATGGAGTGGAATTTGGGGTGGGCCAACTCATAACCCTGGTTCTGGGTCTAGGTAGTTGCACGGTTGGTCAACCTGCAAGCTCTCCCCTGTCTTCATCACCTGGGTGAGCTCTCCATTGTTGTTCAACTGCTTTCACATTCTCAGACTCGGTTCTCCCACACCTACACCTTTAGGGCCAGCTCTACTAAGTTGCCCAGTCGAGGTGTAGGGGCCACTCTCCCAAGTATTGCAGCTAGTGACAGGCAGGGCCAGCTCTGGCATAGGTGGTGGAGTTTAGGGAACAGTATCTCTGTCCTGCATATGAAGGGTGGACCAGATCTCCCATGCTCACATTCTCAGGGGTGGTTTACCTATTGACTAGGGTCAGCTCTACTCTGCTGCCCAGGGGAGGTGCAGCGTCCACTTTCTCAAGTGCTGCAACTGGTAAGGGGCAGAGCACCACCACATGGCAGATGAGGCAGGTGTGGTGTGGCCAGCTTTCGCACTCTGACACCCACAGGGCTAGCTCACCCATGCCTCTGCCAGCAAGGTCAGCTCTACTATGCTGCCCAGGCAAGGGGCAGGGCCCGCTTTCCTGAGTGCTGCCTCCAGTTAGGGAGAGGGTCAGTAGGCAGTGAGGGGTGAGGAGTAAGGTGGAGGACATCCCTTCCCCTCCCATACCATTACAGGACAGACGAGTAATGGGGACAGCTCTCCCACACTCACAGCTTTGGGGCTGGCTCACCCACAACTCTGGCAACAGGGTTGGTTCTATTGTGCTACCCAGGTGACGTGCAGGGCCTGCTCTCCCGAATGTTACAGCTGGTAATTTTATCTTTCTTCATATATGTATTTAAGGGTTGGGCTATGTGCACATGGAGCCCAGAGTATCCCTAGAGCTGGAGTTACAGGCAGTTGTGAGCCATCTCTCCAGCCTCTTTTTGAGCCTATTACTGTCTAGTGTTGTGGGAAATAAAAGATACAGTGTCTGAGATTGGGACTACGTGACTATGATCTCCTTGCTTGGAAAGCAGAAGGATCAGGACTTCAAGGCCGGTCTTGGCAGCATAACCAGTTTGAAACCAGCCTGGTCTACATGAGACCTTACTTCAGTAGCCCCACCTCCCTAAAATGGAAAAAGAAAAAAGAAAAGAAAAAGCAGGGAAAGGAAAGAAAATTTAGATGAGAAGCACCTATGCAAGGTCCTGACACACAAGCACTCAGTGGATACTGCCTGTTTCTGTTGTGATGTTAGTTCTGTGGGTCTTTCTCCATACTCACCTTGCAGTACTTAGTACAGATTGTAATGTGGGCATCTCACAGATCTTGCTGATTATTTGGTGGGGAAATTAATTAAGTACATAAACAAATAATAAATAGATAAAACATACTTGAAAAGTTATCAAAAGTAATTTAAAAGTTTACATTTGAATGTTGTGTTTTCTTATGTGAAGTCTATGTATGATAATATTTCATTGAAATTAAACATTCAGAAAAGGATAAACTTGAGAATTCTTGTATATTAGAGAAATACTGGCTCTGATATATTTTAAAGTTTAACTTAAAATTTTATCTTCATAATAAAAGGCTAATATACCTTTAGATTCAAAAGGTCATGATTCAGATAATGTGGCTATCATAATCAGAATTCAGCAGTTTATTGGATGTGTGATTGTTTATACAACAAACTTCTAATTTAGTAATAATATTTTGAAATATTTTTTTTTAACAGCAACAGTTCATTGAATTGGATGATAATAGACAGAGATTGTTACAGAAGTGCAAGGAACTTATGAAGAGAGCTAGGCAAGTATGTAACCTGAGTGCAGACCAAGCCGTTCCCCAAGAATTTCAGACAGTAAGTATAAAAATATATAATGCTGCAGTTGCCATAACACACTATTTTTAAGTTTAAGATACCCTACTCTAGGCATAGTAACAGGACATGAAAAACATGAAGTGTCATTTAAAAATACACTTTTCCCCATTCTTACACTGATTATCATATACATAAAGTAACTTTGCTCAACTTACTCCCTCTCAGATTTAGTCACCAGTCTGTGCTTAGTATTAAAATTCTTAAAATATGGGAATTTTCTTAAAATTACAGCATAGCATTCATTTTTACTACTAAAGTAGATCTTTTCCCCCTTGACCATATTTGAGAGGTATAGTTGGCAGCGTGAACTATCCATGGAAAGTACTTATTTGTACTTGACAAACAGTAAGCAGGAGTAATACTTAGAAAAACAAAGACAAAAATGATAGTGTTTCCCTAGAAGTCCTGGTGTTTAATTGGGGCTCATCAGATACTGACTCTTCAGGGCTATCTTTCTTTCGGTTATATGCTGATGGGTCAGAGTCCAACTAAGCAGTGCTGCCTTTTAGTTCACACTCCACCATTCATTCTGTCCCTGTGTCCCTAGACTTTATCTGACATTGGAGCCTTTTCTGTGTACCTACTCAGACTAGTATCAAAAAAGTTACAAATGTAGTTTTAAATAGTATTTATGTACTTTTTAAAATCTTAAATGTATCAACTTTCATAGATTGGTGAAATGTCCACTAAGCATAGAAAAAAACTACTATAGATTGTAGTTGTCAGATCCTGGAAGGTTTTGTTTTATACTGTCAGACACAGAAACGATCATGGATTTGATTGCACCAAATATGGGTACAGAGTAAGAATTCAACAGAAACTTATAAAACTAATTGAGAAGTTTGTTTTTAAAGACTATTATAGAACTTTATTATAGAATTATTATAGATATAGAACACATCTAAAATATGTTTTGTTTTAATAAAATTCGTGTGATATCTGTACTATAAGTTACAGTTTTTATGTGCTGGGTATGGAGGCAGTTGCCTGTAATCCCAGCACTTGGGAGATGGGGCAGGAAGATCCCAAGTTTAGAGTCTACTTGGGCTACATATAGAACTAAACTCTGGGCTCAGCTGTGCCTCCCTACAAGTTATACTGTCTTAAAAGAATAAAATTAGAAAAGAATATATTTGTTAAAGTATATTGATTGGGTGCTATGACCAAATATTAAATAGGACAGACATGCTTCTGAAACTTGAACTCTGGTCTAGAGGATAGAAAAAAACATCAAAAAAATAGGTAAGGTCAGGTGGCCAGAGAGACGGAGGGAAAGTAAAAGCGGTGGATAAAGTAGCAAGGATAGGCCGGTGCTTAAAAATGGTTCCTTGGAGATGATGGTGTTTGAGATAAATGCTGGATGAAGAGAAGAAATCAGTCAAGTGGGGGTGTGAAGCAAAGTCTACCAAGCAGAGAAAACTGATCATACAAAGCCACTGAGGTGCAAATGTATTTATTTGGTATGTGTTAGCACAGAAGGAATCTTGGTGGGATTAAAAATTACATTCCTCAACTGGGCGTGGTAGCACACACCTTTAATCCCAGCACTGGAGAGACAGAAGCAGGTGATCTGTAAGTTCAAGGCCAGCCTGGTCTACAAAGAGAGTTCCAGGACAGCCAGGGCTGCTATACAGAGAAACCCTGTCTTGGAAAAACCCAAAAAAAAGAAAGAAAAAAAAAAATAATAATAATAATTACATTCCAGCCCTGCAGTGGTGGCACATGCCTTTAATCCTAAAATTTGGGAAGTAGAGGCAGGCAGATCTCTTGAGTTTGAGGACACCCAGAGATACACAGAAGAGACTTTGTTTGAAAAAACAAAAACAAGAAATTACATTCCAAGCAGAGAGGAAGGCACTAGCCAGATTAATATGGCCTTATAAAGTATACAAGAGAGTTTGGACATGTTTTTCTCCTTTTAGTTTTAGTGTTAGAGATTAGGCAAGTACTCTACCACTAATATATATCCCCAGCCCTGGTCTCCATTCTCTTTGAGATAGAACCCACTGGAGGATTTTTAACACAAGAATGGCATTATTAAGTTCAGTTTATAGGTGAATACTTTTTAGCTGCTCTATAAAGAATAGATCTATAAGAGGAAACAAGAAAACCACTTTGAGCATTATTATTTTGACCAAGGAAAAGATTAAGGTAGAAGAAGCACAGAGGGACAGAGGATATGAGAGAGGTAAGAAAGAACTCCTAAATGTTTGCCTGGACAAACTGTGAAGCTCTTTACTGATGAGAAGTTGATTTGCTTACAATGGTGGGGGAGGTGGATGAGGTAGAATGTACATTTCACTATCATAAATTTGGTATGCCTGTTAAGAGTCTGGTGAAGATGCCACCAAGTAAGTGTTGGAACTTAAGTTCACACCTCAACAGACAAGTCAAAGATGTAGCACATGTACATAACAAATACCTGGAGGCTTTTGGAGAGACTGGACTATGTTCTAAAAGGTTAAAAAAAGATACAAAGTAAAGCTACCTGATTAATTATATAACTCATCAGAATCTTTTTTTAGGGCTTCAGATTCATTGCAAACCTTTTACTGTAAGGGCTCTGCAGGTTGTGCTAGGCAAAACAGTGTACTGCATGCCTCTCCTTGAAGGAAAGTGTCTATCCTAATGAGTCTCTGTGGCATAGATTCAGAAGATAGTCTTGATGAAATTCTGTCTCAGTGATTGATCTAAGGATGCTTTTGTAGGTCTTCATAAGTACAGTATAAAGTTCTAACTTCTTGCTCTCTTTCAATGCCCCACATATTCTGGACCCATTCTACCAATTCAGCAAGTACCCACCATTCCAAATGGACACAGCTCCTCACCCCCCATGGTATGCAGTACTCATTCTTTTTTCCAAATCGTTTCCTCCTTTTTGCATTGCTTTTCCCTAGCCATTGCTTTGAGACCCAGAGATCAATTATAGGCCTTTGAATTCTTTTAATTTTCATGTAGCATGAACTGACACTTCATTATTTTAAATTCCAAAGCCTATATAATATGTACTGCTTATTTTAGACTCAACATCAATACATTGCCTTAAGGTACTATCCACATGTATACATTTTGTTTTCTTTTAAAGTGTAAGCTTTTTAAAGGCAAAATACCCTGTTTAAGATTCCTTTGTATTGCTGTGTGCTAGCATGCTATTAATCAGAGAGTAGATATATAGCAAATTACTTTCTTTTAACTATACTAATAAAAATTTTCACTATTCCATTTTTAACGATAGACTTTTATTTTCCTTTAGGCTTTTCAAGATCTTCCAAACACATTGGATGAAATTGATGCATTATTAACTGAAGAAAGATCAAGAGCTTCCTGCTTCACAGGACTGAATCCTACAGTATGCCTCTTTCTCTGTTTCCATCCAGCAGCTCTCACACTGCCGCCTTCCCCAGTACACACATGCACATGTGCACACACGCACGGGGACGGACACACACACACACACACACACACACACACACACACACACACACAGCTCTCTCCAGTACTTGCCTCCCACACTGTACTGGAGCTCTGGGTAATAATAAGCTAGACAGCAGGAACAATGCCTTAAATGCCAGATTCTGAATCTATTAGAATTTTAAATAGAGTCTTCCTAAGGAACACAGTGTTCTGTGCCTTTTCTTTATAAAAAGAATAGTTGAGCTGACTTGAAATACAGCAGTGTGTATTTTTTTTAAGGATTAAAAAGTAGCACTTTCAGTGCGCAATAGCATAAATTAATTGCATACAAACAATGCAATGCAATTGACATTTTAGCTAATAGCTTAATTGATGCAAATTTTTATATAATTTTATTCTTTGATAGATTTTTCTTAAAGAACTTTTTTTTTCTACCAGGTGGTTGAGGAATACACAAAAAGAGAGATAGAAATACAGCAACTCACTGAAGAACTAAAGGGGAAGAAGGTTGAACTAGATGAATACAGGGAAAACATTTCACAGGTAATTTTTATCCATTTTCTTACATGTTTACCATTAATGGGATGAGCATATGAATTATATGAAATAAATCTTACACTCCTAAGAGAAAAGATATTTTCATAACCAGATTGACTCTGTTATAAAATTTGTTTTATGTCAGAATGGATAGTAGTGCTTTCAGTTTATGATTTTGTCTTTTATTTGTAGGTGAAAGAAAGGTGGCTGAATCCCTTAAAGGAGCTAGTGGAAAAAATCAATGAGAAGTTCAGCAACTTTTTTAGTTCCATGCAGTGTGCTGGTGAAGTTGATCTTCATACAGAAAATGAGGTAATTGCATTGGGGATGTATTTTATGACCAGTAATTTTAATTATGTGCAAAGGGTACATGTAAACTTACTTATTTTGCAATTATACATGAAATTTTTGCTTACTGAAAAATTGTGAAAAGGAAGGAATAGACCTGTGGCTGGATTGGTGTCTCATTCTCTCCACTGGAAGACTGTCCATCTATGAATTTCTAACATTAGGTTTGCTTGGTTTGGGGGTGGGGATGGTGTTTTGTTAAGTGGCTAATGTCTTTCTCTATTTTTAGCAAGTCTGAATAATGATTATTCAGCTGTGTTGAATGAGTGCGATGCTTTGTAAATCTACCACTGCTCAACTTAAGAGCCATAAACAAATTAGCAAACACAACTGAAATATAGTTTATATCAATGAGGTTGAGTTTGTTTTTTGTTTTGTTTTGCTTGTGTGTGTGTGTGTGTGTGTGTGTGTGTGTGTGTGTGTGTGTGTGTGGTAGTGGTGTTTTCTGATGTTTTTGAGTCAGAGTCTCATAGCCTAGGCTGGCCTAGAACTTGCTATTTAGCCAAAGATGACATTGAATTTTCCTGAACCTCTTGCCTCTACCTCCCAATTAAGATGATAGGCTTCTACTACCATGCTCAGTTTCCTTGGTTTCTTTTTTATCACAAATTTAGAAGATAATAGGAAATATGGTAATTTCTTGAACTATAACTTTATGTATTACTATTTTGGATAAAACATTTTCCTTTAAGAAAATTATGTGAAGAAGGGCTGGAGGTGTAGTGAAGTGATTGTGTATGCTCAGCTGCATGAGGCCCTGGGTTCATTCCCTGGCACTCTAAGCAAGTGAGGAAAGGAAGAAGAAATAACTGATTTTTTTTTTTTTAAATAACTGGGAAGGTGGCATGAATGGAAAGGAGTATAAATGAAGAAAGGCTGGCCATCTTGTGATCTCAGTACAAAGTTTTTGCTGCTGCACTGGGGTCATTTTTGTATTCTCATTTTGTGTGTGTCAAAATGTTTCCAAGGTGAAATTTTTTTTAAATAAAAGTCAAGTTAATAAAGAATATTTTCATATCTTTAAAATTGTGCATTTTAGCAAGTGTGGAAGTTTTCATTCTGTTACATATATAAATAAACAGCACCATTTGTTCCTTCGGGGAGTTTTGCTTCACAGCTCCCCTTTGCTTCGTGTGAAGCATGAAGTACCTTTTCGTTCAGTCCTAGGTTTGAGGTCTTAGTTCCTCCCATAGCAGTTTAGCACATAGTCCTTGGCTTACTGTAACTAAGAAATGTATGTTCAGTACTTAATTTCTGAGACGCTTCCTTTATGCTAGGCACTTCTAAGTTCATCTTGTTTAATTGCTTATAACTATCCTAGGAAGCAGGAACTTATCCATCCTACTGAAAAAACAAACTGAAACTTACCATTATGTTACTGAAGGTCATGTTGCTATCAAGTGGCAAAGAATCAAAACTCCTTATCTAAACCCAGACAGAGCCTTAGCTCTTAGATAAATTTGATTACTGCAAGCATCATCCTGCTCAAAGTAACAACAGGATCTTTATCAGTAGCTTGACTGTGTCAGGTATAAATGTGATCAAGTAAGAAAGTGAGGCTTGTGTCACAGAAATCCCATCCTTCCTATCCTCTTGCATGGTACTTTATCTTGTACTGTTTCTTCTCAGCAGTCTTTGTGTTTTCAATGCCATGCTGGAAAGACTCTCCACATGCCTTTCAGTGTGTTCTCCTGGACCTTCCCTCTTCTTGACCTTTCCCGTTATCTCCTTTCTGTTCTGGCCTCCTGAGTAGTGGGTCCAGAACTGACTTCTTTAACTGGAACCTTGAGTGAGATGGAAGAAGCCAGAATGAGGCAGAAAAAAGCATGATCAATTACAAGAATCAAAAACAAACCTTCAGTAAATCCAATCCTGTGTAGTCAAAAGGGGACATAGTTAATAAATCAGTGTGGAAGAAATATGTTTAAAAGTAATCCTTGGGAATTAAAACTATTACAAATTATTACAGTTCTGTCATTTTTGTTGTTTTGTTTTGTTTTTCGAGACAGGTTTTCTCTGTGTAGCCTTGGCTGTTCTGGAACTAGCTCTATAGTCCAGGCTGGCCTCCAACTCGCTGAGATTTACCTGCCTCTGCTTCCCAAGTGCTGGAATTAAAGTTCTGTCGATTGTTTACTTGGGGGTTTGAAGGGAAAAGTTAAAAGTACTATTTGTACAATTTTAAGGCCTACTTGAATTCTTTGCATTTATGCTCTGTATTGGGTAGCTGTTTGAGCCATGCCCTGAAATAAATTCCTTTTATCATTAAGCTGATTCAGTGGATTGCTAGCGATTTAATCACGTTGGTACTTGAAGGGATTTCTAATTTCTAAAAGGAAGCTCTCGCTTTCTCACCTGGGAAACTGGAACGTAGTAGCAGCAGAGCCAGATCAGAGTCCAAGCTGGTGGCGAGGATCTTGGCAGCACTGGCTGTTACAAAGTATCTTCTGCCGTTTGACTGAGTATTGTTGAAAGAGTGCAGCCAGAACTGTAACCAAAGGTGGCAGCCTGCTTCCAGGGAGGTCTCAAGGAAAACTATTGCCAGCAGCAGTAGTAACTATGGGGTGAGAATCTCCAGGAGAGATGGAGAGATTCAGGTAGTTAGTGTGAGAGTTGACCCAAAGTTTTTCTCCCAGAATATGGAGGCACCACCACATTTAGAAACAACAGGGATTATTTTTTACTTAGAGGTGGTGACATTCTTAAAAAGAATGTGGACTGAAATCACCATTGAGGTGATGTTCCATGAACCTATTGGTTCCACTGACATTCTGAGCTATTCATCCATAAATAACTGCCAAGCCTCCTTTATAATTAACTGATGGCATCTAAAGTGAAAAAATAAATAAAACTTTTTGTTGCTCTTAGACCTCTGCTGTGAATACCTAATACATAAATACAATTTCAAAGATTTAGTATGAAAAATGTAAATTATTCATTGATAACATTTTATATTGTGGTGTTTGAATATATTGGATTAAGTAAAATATACCATTGAAGTTAATTTTACCTACTTTTGTTTTTTTATGTTTTAAAAATGTGACTGTTGAATTGCTTATTTCTTGTATGTCTCTCTTGATTAGATACTTATGTAGACCATTTAACTAGTTAACTTTTAGCTAATGTTAAATGTTTCCCTTTTAAGGTAAATCTGAATCTGAATGAGCTAGTGTAGCTAAGAGAAGAAAATAAACCTCACAGTGGTCTCAGAGTTGGCAAAAGTTATAGAACACCAAATACTCCCCTTTTTATAAAATAAAATTTACATTTGTGTGAGTGCGTACACATGTAGGCACTCAGGAGTTATTAAAATTTTTAGATAGTAATTGCTTAATGTAAGCTTGTTACTTTTGTGATTGATATATCTGATATATTTTCAAATAATTGAGTGAAATAATCAGAGAAAAAAATTATTTCTCAACTTTCTGTGTTTTACAGGAAGACTATGATAAATATGGAATCCGAATTAGAGTAAAATTTCGAAGTAGTACTCAGCTGCATGAGCTAACTCCTCATCATCAGAGTGGAGGGGAAAGAAGTGTTTCTACCATGTTGTACTTGATGGCACTGCAGGAGCTTAATAGATGTCCGTTCAGAGTAGTTGATGAAATCAATCAGGTACAGTACGGATTCTTTTAGGGGAAGTATGCTGCGCTCTCTAGTAGATATACAAATGTAACCATTATTGTCATTGTGGTTTTAGGGTATGGACCCAATCAATGAACGAAGAGTGTTTGAAATGGTTGTGAACACTGCCTGTAAAGAGAACACATCTCAGTACTTCTTCATCACACCAAAGGTGAGTAGTGAGTAAACTCATAGAAGGCTTGTGCTCACCTGTCCCCTTTGGCTCAGTTGTGGAACAGATTGGAGCTAAGATGTGAATTTGAGCAGGAATACCCCCCAAAAAGGAGCTAAAAAGATTATAGTAATCTTTACATTCATAGAGGAGACACATTACAGTGACATACTTCATCTGAGGAAGCAGTGGAGGGGCTTCATTCTGTTCTAGAACTTTGGTCTCTTTGCTTTTGATGCTCACTCCCCTTCCAGAAAGGCCTCTCTCTTTTGCTGAGAGATGACTGGGCATGCAGACCCTGAACTCTAGTCCTCACTGTCATGTCACATGCTGCCCCGTCCGTGTTTCCCACTGCCACTACCTTAGCCCGAAAGAGTCCAAATACCCAAGGTCGTGGACGGACAAATCAGCTTTATAACAGCATAGTTCTATTCATAGAGAATTCCCATAATCTAGAACTGCTGCAGTCAGAAATATCCTTTTGTTGAATCTAGTGCCGTGGCTAAGTTACCAAGTAAATGTACTCAAAGATGTGTTCATTATTAACTATACTTTTTCTTTTTTCAACTAAATATTCATAAATATCTCATTGGAAAGCCCACCTAATTGTGCATTCTTTTTGTACTTAATCATCTTCTTTATGTGAGCTAGACAGATCTGCCCCTATTCTATTTCTTACCAAACTCCTTGGCTTAGAAACCAAACCTCCCTCACACGTTTCATACTACCAGTCTGTCACAGTGCTTAGCCATAGACATTGTTGGAGAAGTATTTTGTATGGAAGTGAAAGTGATGTGGTCCTTGTTGATTGGTGAATACAGAGGATTCCCAGGCAACTGGAATATTCTAGGTCAGTTATTAGGCCAGTTATGCTCATTCAGGAAGCTGTCATAGTCTGGCAAGTTGATGTATTTGAACATATGTAAGGCTGGAAAACTGTCTTTCTCAGTATATAATTTAATTATGTGACAATTTGTTTCAATCCTTACAGCTTCTACAAAATCTTCCTTATTCTGAAAAAATGACAGTATTGTTTGTCTACAATGGCCCACATATGTTGGAACCAAACCGATGGAACTTAAAGGCTTTTCAAAGGCGGCGGCGAAGGATTACCTTCACTCAACCTTCTCAGTGAAAGAAAAGGGAGGGGACTTCAGAGGTTTTTCTTTTAACTGTTTATACGTGTGGCTCAAGTGAATAAAAGTTAGCAGATTTATTGAAAGAGAAAGATTGGTTATTTTTGGAAACCTGCATTTAAAAACAAATAGGTTTGAAATGGAGACCACAGTGACTCTGGAACATTTTCTAGTGAAAATTAAGTCTTCGGTTTGGTTGAACTTGACTTTTTAGTCCTCTGTGAGCACTGGATTGTATGTAACAATGTATACTGTCCACAGGTCTGGTGGCTCACATCTAATCCAGCACTTGGGAAGTGGAGGCAGGAAGATCATGAGTTTGAGGCAAATCTGGACTGCAAAGTGAGATCCAATCCATGTAGGCTGTAGAGTGGGATCGTGTGTCATAACAAAAAAGCTATTTCCTGTTGCAAATCGGAAGTATGATAGAATGGGGATTTCATTTACAAAGCATTTACTAAGTGTGGCAGCTCTGAGTACTGATTACAAGAGAACTTTGACTTTCAGAGCTTAAAGGCAACTCAGAAATCCCACTTTTCTTCCAGTGTTATATTTCATTTTTAAAAGGTAATGTGAGAATGTCTACTTAATGGACAGTAGTTTGTGGCAGATCTGTTCATTTCTTTGTGTTAAAGGTTACCTTATTTTCATAGAAAACATGTTTATGGGCCTTTAAAAGTTTTAGGCAACTTGATACTATAATTTTATTGGTATTTCAAAGAATTGGGAAAACGTACACATGGGGCTTCAAAATGGCCCCAGGATTTGGAGAGGTCACGAGGTAAAGATGTCACAGAGTATGGCCCACACATTGGCAGAATGAAATCAGCTGACAAGGACTCGAAGAACAGCACTGTAAAGGACAAGTTTCGTGCTGGGGTTTCTTGTTCAGTTTTGGGTTTTTGTTTTGTTTTGTTTTTAATTTGAAGTCAAATGTATTTTACATCTTAAATTTCTAAAGGCGTTTTTATAATTACTTTTAGTAAGCTTTTTCTTAAGATTTCATATACGAGTTTTTACAATTTGTATTTGAAATTTCTCAGTGCTATGTAAAGAGTGATGGCAAAGTATTGATTTGTTTAAAATCATAATGTTTTTAGAATTTGTAGGTACTTCCTTACAGTATTGATCAGACCCAGTATTTTAGAAAAATCTCATCTAAATTCTTTTCTTCTAGCCTGAAAAAAGTTAAGTCAGAAACCATTTATTTTTCTTTTGAGTATGCTAATTAACAGTGCCAAACAAATTCTGTTCTTTTAAAAATCTAAATCTTGAAAGAAGATAGAAATGTCTTTGAACAGTAGACTGGACCATATCTCTGCTGGTACTGACAAAGTTATTTTTGACTTGCTAGCCTGAATAAAGTTCAGGTTTGTTTATTTTTGTAATAGCCAGTGAGATTTACATTCTTAGTAGGTTCACAGTAATGGAACATGAGCCTATGTCGTCTCACTTGGACATTTTCTCTTTTAAAAAGTTGTATTTCTTTATAAAACTTGTAAGAGAGTCCTCCCCTCTTAAACTAAGTCTCATACATGTAGTACAAAGATATTTTTAATAACATTTTTACTAGCATGAACAAGTCAAAAAAATTTAAAAACTTGGTGACATATTAGTGAAGAATATTACTAAACATTTGTGTTGTTGCTTGTTTTTTTGACATAATATCTTCACTAATATGTGTTTGATGTAGTTTGGTTTTATCATATCAGTGTAAAAACTGGATTGAAGGTTAAAAACTGAAAAAAAAGGTTGAAGGTTAAACATACTTAAAACTCACATCAGCAATTGCATTTCAGTTTACATATGCCAAAAAATATTCCATATCATGTTTATAAGCATTCAGTGAGCAAAATTAATGTTCTGTTTTATATTGAACTTTGGGCTGGGAAGGATAAATTGTGTATCATTTATCATATTAAAAATAGTCAAGCATAATATGTCATATTTTCTGCAACTGTTGATTTTTTTTAAATTACATTCAAATTGTAAAAATTCCAAGTAAAAGCTTGATTTGATAAATAAAATATTTAAAACCTGAAGGTTACAGATATTTTGGATGACTAAATCTTTACATTGATTGTCAAAGGACAGTCTCTGTTAGAAGGTCTCTCGTTTTAAAAAAAGGGAGAAGGCTGGTGTTTGGTTTTGTTGTAAGATTTATTTTATGTGAATGGTGATTTTTGTCTACATGTATGTCTGTATACCACATGAGTGTCTGGTTCTTGGTAAGGCCAGAAGAGGGCATCAGATCTCCTGAGGGTGGAGTAGAAGACAGTTGTGAGCTGCTATGTGGGTGTTGGGAATAGAAACTGGATCCTCTGGAAGTGGCCAATGCTCTTAACCATGATCCATCGCTCCATCCCCAAAGAGAGATTTCTTGCTGCTTTCCAGTAGCCTTAGACATAAGCCTGTGGCCTTTGAGGGGCATCTTTTCATTCTGGTGCCTGTAAATGTAAGTGATTAAAACTATGTTATAAATACTACTTTGTTGGTAATAAATGCATATTTTCCCATATTTTGTTATCGGTTATTTAAGATGAGAGTTTTTTAATACTTTAAATTTTCTTAAAAGTTGTTTTTGTTTTCAGGATTACAAAAAAAATTTTCAGTGTCTGTTTGAGTGTCTGCCATTTATAATGCAGTGTTTAATAGTCTATTTGTGTTCCAAAAGATAAAAATTTAGTCTTTTGTCCATTTGAGGTGGGATTAGAATCTAATAGCAGTAAACACAGGAAAAGCTTGAAAGCATCCAAAGAAGCCGAGCTAGAAGGCAAGTAGAACTGTTTATGTTGAAACAGTAACTTCTAAAAACATGTACAATCACCAATGTTACCTTACTATTTCTTACATTGAACTGTTACTCAACGCAGCCTTTTAAAATGTATCTTGAATCAGGTTCTTTACCACTTGCTTTCAGTGATTTCCACACTAGCAAGATGAAGACATACCTAATTCACAGTTTTGAGATGACAGTCAGGTCTGTGAGGGAACCTAGCATCATTGTTGGTGCTGTGTAAATCTTTACTTCTGCTGTGTATGAAGTACTGTGTCTGACCTGAAGACAAGATTTGCATAGAGGTTTTTATAGAAAAATTCTTGATCGTGTTAGTTGTTCACAGGATGCAGACAGTGATGGACTTTGCATAACAGATACAAGTATTTCATATACCATATTACTTTCATGAAATCTGAATGTGAATTAGATGACTGAACCTACTTATAGTACTTTGTCTTATTACTTCATAGCCAGCCATATATTTTAGGAAGGCGCATTACTGATAGAATGTGTATATTTTTATATATTTGGGAGATTTGACTGTTGACAATTTGAGCATTTTATCTCCAGTGAAAAAACAATTGAAGGTGTGAAATTTTGTTTTTATTTTTTCATTTTTCTCTTCTTTCTTCCTTTATTGTGGCAAATGTACATAATATAAATTTTTACCATTTTAAAGTATACAGTTCAGTGGCATGAAATACATCTACAATGCTGTGCAATCATCATCCCTGTGCATTATCCATTCACTATAATTCTAACATGACACGTTGTATCTATTCAGACTGACTTTCCATTTCTGCTTTACCCCAGCCCATGGAAAACTCTTCTCATTTGTTTGATTTTTAATGTAACGTGCAGAGTAACTGGTTTCATTGTGATATTTTCATACATATATGTCACTGTACATGTACCTATTCATCCCCCACCCCTTATTTCAATGTATGTGTGCCTGTGTACATATGTGCAGAGGCCAGAGGTTAACCTCAGTTGCAGTCTTCCACATACCCTTCATCATATATTTTGAGAGGATCTCTCAGATCTGGTAAACTCCAGTTTCTCTGATTCAAAGAGGAGAATAAGTGTTTGGATTGCAATCAGTGCTCTTTGCCACCATCCCGAAGAAATAACCTCACCCTATGGCTTACTGAGAGTATCCTCAGATAAAAGAAGACTTGGTAGATATCCCTTTTTGCACTTAGAAATTAGTTATCTCAGTCTTTAAGATTACTTATTTATTTATGGTTTGTTCGGTTGTCTTAGTTTGTTTTAGGGGAGGAAGTTGTCTTTTCTAGTAGAGTATGAAAGTTCTCTGAGGAAAACGAATGTGTTGGTTGCTACCTCTCCAGAGCCTAGAAGAATGCTTCCTATGTAGTAAGCACTCAGTTACCGAAGCCTGAAGGGATATTCTCTCTAGCTAGGTGTGGTGGTGCATGCCTCTTGAATCATCCTTCAAGAACTGAACATTGCCATAAATCTGAGACCATCCAGAGCTACATAGTGAGTTCTCAACCAGCCATAGTTCTGTAGCAAGACCACATCTCAAAAGAATAATGCTCTCTCAGTACTGGAGATTTTTAACGTGGGCCAGTTTATTCTTACATGTACAGTGAGCAGTGCTTTGTACTCTATAGTCTAAGGAATAAAAACTTTTGTATGCCTGTGGTTCCATTCTTACACCATCTAGCATATGTTGTAAAGCCTATTATGTAATCTATCATAAACTGTAAACTCCTAGAACAGAGAGGGCCTGAGGGCTATTGGGGATCTGCAAGACTTCATAAAGTTACAGAGTTGAGGTTCTTTTAGTGAGCCTTTGGAAAAGAAGAAATAGAACATGTAGGAAGGTAGACACAGTGTGTTAATTGGAAGTTGAAAAGTGTTGATATGGTTAACAATAGGCATCAAACTGATCAAAGACTTTAATGAAAAATAGGAATAGACAGTCTTTTAATACATAACCTTTTTTTTTCCTTTTTTTTTTTTTTTTTTTTTTTTTTTTGGAGACAGAGTTTCTCTGTCTAACCTTGACTGTCCTGAAACTCGCTGTATAGACCAGGCTGGCCTTGAACTCACAGAGATTTGCCTGCCTCTGCCTCCCAAGTGTTCGAATTAAATGTGTGTGCCACCACCACCTGCCTTTAATATATACCTTGAATATCTCATTTCTCAGTGAAAACCCATTTCTCAAATTCATCACGTTTATTATGAGCCATTATTTTAATGAAAAACAAAAAAACAAAGCACACACACTTTGACCTTTGTCCTAATAATGATGATGCTAATCAATGAATGGTAGCACTTGTGACAGCTGCTGTTACAGTCTTCGCTTTGTGATTGGAGCACTTAGGTATGAACTATCAGTAGAGCTGACTGACTGTAATTGTAGTTTACCCTAGCATGTAATTTCTGCTTATGCTACAGTATTTAAAGAGAATAGCAAATACAAGAATGGCTAAAGGCACTAGTAAAAATCATTTAAGAAGGTAAAGTAGGTTACTGGGGCTTAATAGTTAATGCAGGATACAAGGCTGGAGAGATGGCTCCTGGATTAAGAGCATTTACTGCTTTTGCAGAAGACCTGGGTTCAGTTCTCAGCACATACATGGAGGCACACAACCTTCTGTAATTCCATTTCTAGGGGATTCATTGCTAACTTCTACAGGCTACTGTGTACATGGGTGCACATATATCAACTCAAGCACATACACACACACACATACATAAAGTAAATATATTTTTTAAAATATGTGTATATATACATATGTATATGTGTGTATATATATATATTTTGTTTGTTTTTTGAGACATTGTTTTTCTGTGTAATAGCCCTGGCTGTCCTGGAACTCTCTTTGTAGGCCAGGCTGACCTCAAACTCACAGAGATCTGCCTGCCTCCGAGTGCTAGGATTAAAGGTGTGTACCACCACCGCCCGGCTTAAATAAATATTTTTCAAATGTAGGATAAGGTTCAGAATTTCATTTTTTGCTTTGGATGGATGGGAGTTGAGATGCCCTCATACAGCCCAGGCTGACCTCAAACTTTAGTATGTAGTAGCCAAGGCAGCCTTCAATTTCTAATCTTCCTTTATCTCCCAAATACTGGGAGATTGAATTCAGGAAGATTCACTTGACTGGGATGATTTGGATGGTGAGCAGAGTGTGAGAAAAGCAATGGAAACAGGAGAAATAATACTAACACTGAGATGCTTGCTGTATCAAGAATAGAAGTGATGGGGAAAGTATAGGAGTTATTTGTATATAAAATAGTCAGCTTTGGTCTATCATTTGCTTAATGATTAATTGGTCTTTTAACATCTCATTTGATTTTCATAGAGGTTCTGATGTGTGTGTTCTTTTCAACGAGAAAGAAGCCTTAGAAAGATCATACTGACTTGCCAAGTTTAAACTGTGGTACATGTTGGTATTGAGACTCAGAGACAGGTAGTGTCCTGGAAAGAGTACAGGGAATGACAGCTCAGGAGGGTGGCAAGCTCACAGTGAAAAATACACAGACATTGTTGGTGACCGGGTTATGATACCTGTGTATTGTGAGCAGCTTAGCAATGTGTTTAAGTGAGAATCCCCTTTGACTTAGCAAACCCACTTAGAGGAATTCATACTTACTGTGTATATCCTCTCACATGTATTTCTAGACGTGTGAAGATACCAAATTTTGTATTATTTCAAACAGCTATATATGGAGAACTAATTAATTATGATGCATACAATCACTTAAGAGAATATAATTCTTAAAAAGAGGATGCTCTTTATAGCCTGATGTGGTCAGATCTCCACATGGTAAAATAAAAAGAGCAAAGTGCAGATCTGTGTTTGGTTTTATTTTTCACACACTTACATAGAGCACGGTTTTCTGTCTCTAAGGAAACAACAGAAGTTGTCTCTGGGAGAAGTGATCAGGTAAATGAACAGGGAGGGAAACAGGGACAGAACAGGAGGATTTGGGGTTTTGTTTGTTTTATTGTGTGTGTTTTGCCTTCATGTGTGTATGTGTAACATGTGCATGCCTGGTGCCAGTGTAGGTCAGAAGAGGCTATTCGATCCCCTGAAACTGGAGTAACAGGTGGTTGTTCACTGCCATGTGGGTGCTGGGAAGCAAACCCAGGTCCTCTGTAAGAGCAATGTGCTGCTCGTACCCACTGAGTCATTTCCCAGCCAATGGTCTCATTGTGTGGCCCAAACTAGACTCTCTAACCTCAGTTTTTTGTTTTTTGTTTTTTTTGTTTTTTGTTTTTTTTTTTTGGTTTTTTTTTTTTGGTTTTTTTTTTTTTTTTTTTGGTTTTTCGAGACAGGGTTTCTCTGTGTAGCTTTTGCGCCTTTCCTGTTTTTTGTTTTTTATAGAAAAGAGCATGAGTTTTGGAGTCAGGGTTGATTATTTTATTTAACTATTTGTGTGGCCATTGGCTAGGACCTTTGCTTATATAAGCATACCTCTACCACTAAGCTATATACACTCTTGTTGTAGTTTAAGTCTAGAATATACTTCAGAGGCCCATGTATGAAAGGTGTGGTTCCCCAACCCATAACCCTCTTGGAAAAGGATGGAATTCCCTCCTAGGAGGTGGGGCTAGTGGGAGGAAGTTAGGTCACTGAGGACATACCACTTATAAACATATTAAGACTCTAGACTCTCTCTTAATGCTTATCCACGTCCTTAAACACTTTTTTCTGCCATGGAATACTGCCCTGCATATGCTTAAAAGCAACACACCAGCCAGCCATGAACTGAAACCTCTAAAACTATGAGCCAAGGTAAGTAAACCTTCCCCTGTAAACTGGTCTGGCTTAGATATCTGCTGCTGTGGTGGAGAGGCAAGGAAACCTCCAACCTGATTTTGTTGTTGTTGTCTCAGGTAACTACATTACAGATAGAACATACAGAGTGATGCTTGCCTGCAAACCCAACACTAGGAAGGCTGAAGTAAGAGGATCTAAATTACATAGCTATACTTTGTATCCAAAAGAAATGGAGGGGGAAAAAATCCATCCTATAAAACCAACACTTTATGACACGTAAAACTTTGTAATTCTGTCTGGTCTTTTTAAAGGGCTCTTTTGGCTATAGAGCATTTTAAACTTATTACAAAATTAATAATCCCTTATAAAGTACACGTAGTGACTTACTCATGGAAGTAGAGAGGAAGTACCTATATATGTACATATTCTTCAATAAGTACACCATCATTCCCTGTTCAAATACGATAAACCTCTCTATGATAAATACATCCTTCCTGGATAATCTGTCCCACTCTGAGGGAGAAAGGAAGCAGCATTTTCTAGTTTAAATGCCAGAGCACTCACTGTGCTAAAACAATATAGGTTATCTTGCATATGCAGTTCCCTAGTACCATTTCTTTATTGCTAGATACATTATTATGTGACAGTGTATCATCCATTGATTTCCAGTGACTGTCAAAGATTCTTACTATGCTTCATTGATTATGAGGACAAATGCAGGGTTTACCCAGAATATACAGAAAAATATGAGCCACAATTCATTTTCTGGTCATGTTAAGTTTGTCATTGAAAATTTTACAGCATAAATGTAAAACCAAGTATTTTCTCACAGTGCCTTCACATAAACTTTAAGCCATAATCACTTTTGTCCACAGCCCTGCCTTTCCATGTACTTCCAGGAAAAGATAAGACAGTCCCTGTTTACACAAGAAGTACCTGTCTCGTTAACATGATTAAAGACCAGCCTAAAATGTCACGATGTAGCTAGTAGCTACATCAATTGGAGGCAAAACTGAGCACCAGTGGGTGGGACCCATTGCATAATGGCATAAAAGGCTCAGAAGCAACTGGAGGAGGTGCCAGACCACCCCTGGAGGACTGTTGATGGCAGAGCTTATGAAGAGGGGTAGGAGTTGAATCATGGGACCTAGAGCAAGGTCTCTGCTTGTAAAGCTGTCCAGATTGACCTAGACCATTCATACCCAAAATATTATAAACAGGAGAGAGAAAGAGAGAGAGAGAAACTTGAAAATGTTTGAGTGTACTAAATATGTACAGAATTTTTTTATCATTCCCTAAGTAATGCAGTATAACAACTTTGGACATTGTGTTTGTATGAGCTATTTTAGGTAAGGTAAAGGTGATTTAAAGTATATGGGTGGAAGTGCAGTGGTTACAGGCAAATGTTACACTATTTCATGTAAGAGATTTGAGTGACCCCTATTTTTATTATCTATGAGGGACTTCTACAGAGATACTGAGGAATAAATGTATTTTACTTTGGGTTTTTTTTTTTTTTTTTTTTTTTTAGAGGTAGATGTGGTGGTTAACATTGATTGTCAACTTGTCAGTACCTAGACTCACCTAGAAGACAAATTTCTGGGTCCACCTGTGAGAGGTTATCTAGATTGAGTTAATTGAGGTGGGAAGACATTAATTATAGGTAGCACCCTCCCATAAGATGGAGTCTTTGTTTTGTTGGTTTTGTTTTTTGAGGCAGAGCTCTTCTATTTGTAGTCCTGGCTGTACTGCCCTGGAGCTTACTTACTATGTAGACCAGGCTGGTCTCTTAACTCACAGAGATCCTCCTGCCTCTGCCTCCTGGTAATGGGATTAAAGGCATGACCACCATGCCCAGCTTGTAGTTGTAAACTAAAGGAAGAAAGTAGTACCAAGCATTCTTCTTCCCCATTGAAGATGCAGTGCGACCAGATGCCTCCTGCCCCTGTTACTATGCCTTCTCCACCATAAAGTGTATACCCATGAGCTGGAAGTCACATAAACTCTTCGTTAGATTGCTTTTGTCAGGAAACGTTATCACAACCGTGAGAAGAATAATTCAGGAGGACAGGTTTATATTTGGCTCTTGGTTTAACAGGAATATAGTCCCATCATGGTGGGAAAGGCAAGGTGCACCATCCATGATAGGAAGATATTACAGTACAACTTGTTACAGCTCATCACATCGTGAAGCAGAGAAAGCCTGGGCTGTAAGCAAAGCTGGCTATAACTCTGAAGACCTACCATCTGGCAATCACTTCCTGTAGCAAGGCCCTACCCTCTCCCCCTTCCAAACACACACAGACACATTTCTACAACCTCCCAGAATAGCTCTACCAGCTGGTTACCAAAGTGTTCAAACATATGAGCCTGTGTAGGACATTTCACATCCAAACTATAAAGCCCTAGTCCTGCTCCCAAAGGCAGATTCACTCAGTCCAACTTTAAACGCCCCAACACTGCTCTAAAGCCCACAGTCTCTTCTGAGACTCAAGGAAACCTCTTAACTGTGAACCCTAATAAAATAAAAGTAAATTTACGTACTACCGATATATAATAGCACAAAGTGAACTTTTTTTAAGTCAAGGCTTACCTTGTGACCTGTATAATGTGGTCAGTTTTAGGGAAGGCCCCATACACCGCTGAGAAGAATTTATATTCCCTGTGTGTTGGGTGGAAGGCTCTGTAGATATCTATTAAAAGTACAATTGGGCTGGGCGGTGGTGGCGCACGCCTTTAATCCCAGCACTCGGGAGGCAGAGGCAGGAGGATCTCTGTGAGTTCGAGGCCAGCCTGGTCTACAAAGTGAGTTCCAGGAAAGGCGCAAAACTACAGAGAAACCCTGTCTCGAAAAACCAAAAAAAAAAAAAAAAAAGTACAATTGGGAGCCAAGTGCTAGTGGTCATGCCTTTAATCCCAGCACTCGGGAGGCAAAGGCAGTAAGAGCTCTGTGAGTTCAAGGCCAGCCTGGTCTACAAAGAAAGTTCTAGGATAGCCAGAACTCTGTTACACAGAGAAACCCTGTCTTTAAAAAAAAAAAATTAAAATGGAGAAAGGTTTGCTATTTCTGATTTTGTTGCTTTTCTGGTTGGTTGGTTGGTTGGTTGGTTGGTTGGTTGGTTAGTTGCTTGGTAGTTCTTTTCTCCCTCTCCTGGTAGTATTGGGTGTTTGTTGGTTTGCTGTGTGGGACATGATTGATTCCTTCCCTTGTCTCTGTTAACATCTTCAACTTCATGGACTGCATTCTGTCCTGCATTCTTGTGTGTAAAAATATCCTCTCATATGTATCATTCTTTTAAGAACTACTGTGGGGGCTGGAGAGATGGCCCAGTGATCAAGAACATTTACTGCTTCTGTGGAGGACCCACATAGTGCAGTTCCCAGAGCCCACATAGCAGTTGACAGTCACCTGTCACTCCAGTTCCAGGGGATCCAGAGCCGCCTTCTGGCCTTCTCCAGTTCATGCGTCTACATGGTGCTGCACATACATAGACTCAGCACACACACACACACACACACACACACACACACACACACACACACACACACACACAGACAAAATTAATTAAAAAACTGTTTCTGCAGTGCTGGCGTAGTTGCCTTAACTTGTGTTTATATTGAAATATTTTTATTTTTTTCCATTTTAATAGATAATTTTACTAGGCATGGCAATCTTGGTTAACACTTTCAAAGCTCGAGCCATATTATTCCTTGCTTTTTTAGCTTTCAGGGTTGCTGACAACAGATACGATGGTATTCTATTGTCCCTGTCTTTGGATGTTAGTTGGTATTTCCCTTACAATTTTTGTTACTGTTTGTTTGCTTTGTATTTTTGACTTCTTGACTATATGTCACAGAGAAGTTCTTCTCTGGTCTGGCCCTGTCTCTTTGGGGATCTAAATGTTTCCTGTGTTTGAATGTCTGTTCTTTTCTCTAGGTTTAGAAAATTCTTAGCTATGATTTCAGTGAAAAACTTGTCTAAACCATTGACTTTTAATTCAACTCTCCCTCCTACCCCATGAGTCTTAGGTTTGGTCTCTTCAGTGTATCCTAGACTTTTTGGAAATTTGGTCATGTGCATTGATACATATATTTCCTAGCAGAATTTTTCCTCCATAATTTTGTTTTTCCTTCAAAGTGCTGAGTCTTTCATTCACTTTGAGAACCTCATCTGTGTCTTGAGTTGATTTCTTAAGTTCCTTTTCCATGTCTTGAGTTCAGTTCCTTACCTGTTTGAATCCTCTACTTGGTCCTCAGACCTTTTTAAAAATGGGAGTCTACAATTTTTTCCCAGTGATTCAGCTAGCTCAACATCTCTTCAAGGCCACCAGTCTGTGGGCTATTGGAATGATGGCTCCTATTTCCATTGTTGAAGGGAAGTCTGAGAGGAACTCAGATACGAGCAGAGGTAGACAGTTTGTCCTGCCTGCAGTGTTCTGGGACTGGAGTCTAGCAGAATCATCATCAAAGAGACCGGAGAGACTTCATCCAGCAACAGATGGGAGCAGATGCAGAGTCCCACAGCAAATATTAGGCAGAGTTCAGGGAGTCCCGCGGAGGATGGGGAGGAAGGATCAGAGGAACCAGAGGGATCAGAGACACCATGAGAACACAGCCCACAGAATCAACTGACTGTGTCTCATGGAGTATCGCATGATCAGGGAGCCTATAGGGATCTGACCTATGCCCTCTGCATATATATGTTAGGACTGAGTAGCTTGGTCTTCTTGTGGAATCCCTAACAGTGGGAGTGGGGGCTGTCTCTGACTCTTGCCTGCTTACGGGACCCTTTCCTCCGACTGGCTTACCTCGTCCAGCCTCAATGTAATGGTACGTGCCTGGTCTTATTGTAGGTTGTTATGCCCTGTTTGGTTGATGTCCCTCCGAGGCCTGCTCTTGTCGGATGGGAAGCTGAGGGAGTGGTGGATCTGGGAGAGGGGATGTAGGGGTTGGGGGTAGGGAAAGGAGGGGAAACTGCAGTTGGGGTGTAATTATAAGAGAAGAATTTTAAAAAAAGAAAAGAAAAGAATAGGAATCCTGGAGGCACCCTGCTACTGGCTTCCTCTCCATGGGTGGCTCAGCTTGCTTTCTTAGACAACTCAGTACCACCTGGCCACAGTGGACTGGGCCCTCCCACATCAGTCATTAATCAAGAAGATGCCTCTACAGACCTGCCTATTGGCCATCTGAAGGAGATACATTCTCAGTTGTTGTTCCCTTTGCCTAGATGATCCTAGCTTGTGTCAAGTTAACAAAAAAAAACCAAAAACTAACCAACTGAGGGGGTGTGTGTGTTCTCTGGGTTGTAATTTTTCTCCCCTTTTATGCTGTTTTTGTTCGTTTTATGTGAGTATTCCTGGTGGGTGCTCTTCACTTGAATTTATGTTTTGTGTTCAGTGGTAAGGCTGACTGCAGTAACAGTTGCGATGGTTTGAAAGAAGTCTCTGTGTCACCTGCAAGGAAACTCTGCTCTTTCCCTGTCTCCTGGGAGGTTTGGAACAGGAGTGCTGGGCCCTGGGTGGGGAAAGTGGGTCAAGTGGGAGTGAGGGGAGCAGATGAGTTAGGGGTATGAAAAATAGTAGAGAAAATACCATAGATTCAGTTTGGAGAAAGTGACAGATATAATAACTTTTTCCAGCAAAATAAAACTTATAACTTAGCTTTTTGTATCTTAAAAAAAAATGTACCTACTAAGAAAGATTAACTTTAAAAATAGCAAAAAATTAAAAAAGATTTTGTGTGTGTGTGTGTGTGTGTGTGTGTGTTTGTGTTTGTGTATTTAAAGATAAAAATTCAATTGAGCAACGCACCGAAATTGGTATGTTCAACAGGTTGAAATAGGTGTGTTCTCAGTCAGCATTTTCTTCCTGGTTGCAGGAGAGCTGGCTCCCCAGGTTTATTTCAGCTCTCTCTGTCTGGACACTGCAGCAAGTTCCATCACAAGCTCACTGAGCTGAGTTTTGTGCCTTCCAGCTGTGGCTGGGCAGAATTCCTTATCCCACGTCCCACATCCTGTATATCTTGGAGCCTGTCATTTCCATACAGATGCAATTCCCCAATTTTTTTTATTTTATAATTTAATTTAATTTTACATATCAGCCACGGATTCCCTTGTTCTCCCCGCCCCCCGCCCCCCCCCCCCCCCCCCCCCCCCGCCTTCCCCCCAGCCATCCCCCATTCCCATCTCCTCCATGGCAAAGACTCCCCTGGGGATTGAGTTCAACCTGGTAGATTCAGTGCAGGCAGGTCCAGTCCCCTCCTCCCAGCTGAGCCAAGTGTCCCTATATAAGCCCCAGGTTCCAAACAGCCAGCACATGCACTGAGGACAGGTCCCGGTCCCACTGCCTGGATGCCTCCCAAACAGATCAAGCCAATCAACTGTCTCACTTATCCAGAGGGCCTGATCCAGTTGGGGGCTCCTCAGCTATTGGTTCATAGTTCATGTGTTTCCATTCGTTTGGCTATTTGTCCCTGTGCTTTTTCCAACCTTGGTCTCAACAATTCTTGCTCATACAAACCCTCCTCTTTCTCGCCAATTGGACTCCTGGAGCTCCACCTGGGGCCTGGCTGTGGATCTCTGCATCCAGTTCCCTCAATCTGCTCACATACTTCCTATGGTTCCAGAAGCTTTCCTGCTCCATGTGTGTGCAAGTTTCTCAACTTTAGGATCCCTTCCCCATTCTCAGGGTGTGTCAGGGGGTTGCAAACCCCTCTTCACTGAGTGCCAGCCTAGCCTCTGCAGTGCTGAGATCTCATGAAGTCTGCTTGGTCCTGGGATACTCAGACCTCTTCTCAGGAGATTCTGTTCCTCTCTGTTTTTCAGAGGGAGTGGGTGCACTGCTCAGGAGTGACAGGAAAGTTGTAGAGTTGCGATGCTGTTTCTCTGCTAGGCTGGTGGTAGAGTAC
The DNA here is from genome assembly GCF_007827085.1 of Peromyscus californicus insignis. NCBI lineage: Eukaryota > Metazoa > Chordata > Mammalia > Rodentia > Cricetidae > Peromyscus > Peromyscus californicus. The sequence goes on from NW_026294562.1 coordinate 39,216,852, forward strand.
CCAGCTTGTATGCTCTACCAGCCTTACCTGCATGCTGTTGTCTGTGGTCAAAGACAGCAGGGGAGCTGGGATGGCCGGCCGTGTTAGGTGGGTGTCTCTGCAAGGCTCTTCTGGTTTAGTTTTGATCCCCTCCCCACTCATTCTCTCTCAGCAGAGAACACTGTTTAATGCATATGGTGATCCTGCTTCACATAATAGTTTGCTTTTGGTAGCTTTTATTCCTTTTCCCAGTGTATGTAAGATTTCCCTTTTTATTACATTTTATCTTTCTTAACGATACATAGCTTATTTCTGCTATGTCACTTTTATGTTATTTCTACTATGGTCTTCATTTCTGTAATCTCTTTTCTCTGGCTTAAATTTTACCTGTTGTTGGTTGGTTGGTTGGGTGGTTGGTTGGTTGGTTGGGTGGGTGGGTGGGTGGGTGGTTGGGTGGTTGGTTGGTTGGTTGGGTGGTTGGTTGGTTGGTTGGGTGGTTGGTTGGTTGGTTGGTTGGGTGGTTGGTTGGTTGGGTGGTTGGTTGGTTGGGTGGTTGGTTGGTTGGTTGGTTGGTTGGGTGGTTGGTTGGTTGGTTGGGTGGTTGGTTGGGTGGTTGGGTGGTTGGGTGGTTGGTTGGGTGGTTGGGTGGTTGGTTGGTTGGGTGGTTGGTTGGTTGGTTGGTTGGTTGGTTGGGTGGGTGGTTGGTTGGGTGGTTGGTTGGGTGGTTGGGTGGTTGGTTGGCTTGGCTTTTTCCATCGTTATCATCTCCTATGTTTTCGTTTTATTTTTTACTTTATCATTAAGTAGTTTGTATTTGAAATGTTTCTGCAGTAATTTTTCTTTCAAAATACTCCTCTCTGCTGATACTTGATGTTTTCTTACCTGATGTGGGCTTTTTTGGTCTTTTTTGTCTGTTTGTTTGTTTTGGTGGAGGGAGAGTTGTTTTCATTTGGGGTAGGTTTTTTTTTTTCTTTTTTTTAAATATTTATTGACTTAAAATTTTTTCTGTATATTTTGATCATATTATTTCCTTTCCCCCAACTCCACTCAGATCCTTCCTACCCACCCTACTTCATGTTCTTTCTCTCTCTCAAAATACAAAAGCAAAACAAAAAACACATAACAAAACAAAAACACACAAAACGCTGGCGTTCCCTTTGTGCTGGCCAGCTGCTGAGCATGGTGCCTGCCGTAGAGTGCCACCCTGTTAGAAAAAAAACTGACTAGAGGTAGGAATTGTAAATAACTTCTGGGTTAGGAATGGGAATTTGTGCCCACTTCCCTTCCCTGCTAGCATTTTGTCTGGCTTGAATCTGGGCAGGTCTTGTGAGTGCTGTCCCAGTCTCGGAAGTTTTCTACCACCTCTGGCTCGTACAGTCTTTCTGACTCCTCTTCTTCTAGATCCCCAAGCCTTGAAGGGAGGGGTTTGAGAAAGACATCAAGAGTCAGTACTCCAAAGTTTCTCAACGCTCTGCATTAATTCCCATGTACTGCAAGAAGAAGCTTCTCTGATGAGGATTGAAGAATGCTTTGATCTATGGGTCTAGTGATGTGTTGTTAGGAGTGGTTTTGTTGTTATGTTCCTTAAGCAAAATAATAGTGGGTTTGTCCCTAGGCCCGTGACCTATCTAGTCTCATGTTCTTGGTCACTTTAGCAGTGTTGGGTATGGATTTCATCTCATACAGCGGTCCTAAAATCCAAATTAGATAGTGGTTGACTATCCCAGAACCCTTCTGCCATTATTGTACCTTTATGTCTTAGAGGCAGGCCTATGTGTAGATCACAGGGTTTGTAGCTGGGTGAGATTGATGATCCCTTTTTTCCTCCAGGAGTGTGCAGAGTACCTTCCAGCACCGTGAACGCCAGTCAATATAAATGAAACCTCTAGTCAGGTACCAGCTTGATAGCTCCGTATTTGATGACATAAGTGATGTGTTGTCTTCAGCAATAACACCTTATTGTCAAGTTGTGGAGAGCAACCAGTAGCCTTGGCAATAATCTGTGATGCTTTTTACTTTATAGTTTAGTGGTTGGGTATATTTTATCTGAAATGCTTTGTAATTTTTTTTCTCTCAAAACACCTTTTTCTTTGGATACTTGATAGTTTCTTTCCTGGTCTGGGTTTTTTGGGGGAGTTGTGTTGTTTGTTTCTGTTTGCAGCTGTTTGTTGTATTTTTCATTTTATTCTCTTCCCCGTGTTGCTTTGCCCCCATGTTCCCCCTTTCCCTCTCTCTCTCTCTATATATATATATCTATAGATCTATATAGATATGTGTGTGTGTGTGTGTGTGTGTGTGTGTGTGTGTGTGTGTGTGTGTGTATTTATTTCTTGTCTGACTAGAGTGAGGTGGAGACTGCTCAGTACTTGCCCTGCACACTGACTTCCTCTCACCCCGTTTACCCAGGAATACTGGAAACAGTGCCGAGAACTTGGTGTCTAGAGCTGGGATGTTGTTTGTGCAGAGGTTTATCTGGTTTGCTGCAGGTTGCTTAGGGAGTTGGGGTTGTTGGTAAGCAGGGCCAGATGGTAGTTTCAGTTAAGTTATTTGGATCCATTTCACCAGCCACTTTCAGTGTAGCTGAAACCTGCTCTTCCCATGGCTCTCTCTTTTTTTGTTATTGTTGTTTTCCGAGACAGGGTTTCTCTGTGTAGACCAGGCTGGCCTCGAACTCACAGAGATCCACCTGGCTCTGCCTCCCGAGTGCTGGGATTAAAGGCGTGTGCCACCCGCTGCCGGCTCCCATGGCTCTGTCTCTGTGACTACTAAGAGAGTTTAATACAGCCCTTCTGCCATGGCTTGAGTTCTGTGCCCTGAACTGGTAGCAATAATAGCAAACACCATCAGGCATCATTTTTCAGTTCCATCCGGAAGACACTGTACCTAACATACTCTTTTTATATCTCTCTCTGTGAGGCCATAATTAGTTTCAGTGTCTTCAGGTTTGCTATATTTTATTCATTTATTTTAGTGAGTTTCAGGGAAAATGAATACAAGGAAGGTACCTTTCTGGAAGCCCCCTTATATACAAAATACATGTATTTTCATTTATTTGTTATTTATTGCAGTATTGGGGAGTGAACTCAGAGCCTAAGGAAGTACCCTGTTACTGAGCTATATTGCCAAGCTCCACTCCATTTTTTTTTTTTTTTGTTTTTTGTTTTTTGTTTTTTGTTTTTTGTTTTTCGAGACAGGGTTTCTCTGTGTAGCTTTGCGCCTTTCCTGGGACTCACTTGGTAGTCCAGGCTGGCCTCGAACTCACAGAGATCCGCCTGACTCTGCCTCCCGAGTGCTGGGATTAAAGGCGTGCGCCACCACCGCCCGGCTCCATTTTTATTTTATTTTTGAGATAGGGTCTCTTGTAACCCAGACTGGCTTTATGCTACTGTGTAGGTTGAGGACGACTTCAACTTTTGGTCCTTTATATCCACCTCCCACGTGCTGGGATTACAGGTATGCACCACTGTGCCTGGTTTTTTTGGTCTGAGGAGTTGAACCCAGTGCTTCATCATGCTAGGCAAGCGCTCTACCAACTGAGCTACATCCTCAGTCTGGCTCTCCTTTTAAAAATGGTATATTTCAAAACCGTGTCTCACTTAAGTTACCCAGAATGACCTGAACTCACTTAATGTCCCAGACAGGCCATGAGCTTGTGATTTGCCTGCTTCAGCCTCCTTAGGAGTTGTAATTCCAGGTCTGTGCCACCTGGACCAGCTGTCTATTTTAAACACATTTGTAATCATTTCATGTAACTCATAACATTGCTTTCCAGTATTATATGTACAACATACTAATCTTTCTGACCTTTGTCACTCAGATATGGATAATTCCGTGCCTTAAAGGACTGCTAAGGACTAAATAAGATTGTACCTCTAGACTACAATGACCACATGGGGTTGGTTTGTTTGTTAGTATCTCTTCTAACTCAAAACAGTACAGTGGCTTTCACTGGTCAACATCACTGATCTATAAGCAATGTATCTGAACTCAGTCTGACCACTGGGGCCAGTTAAATATTTGCAAGGTCTTGTACAAAGTAAAAATACAGAGCAGCTGTTCAAAATTAGTAATTTCAGGGCCAATAGGATGGTTCTGACGGTGGAGGCACCTGCCTTCCAGCCTGTGACCTAGGTTCAGTTCTCAGGATCCACATGGCATCGTTGTTTTTTCTTCTGGCTTCCACTCTGTGTCACACACACACACACACACACACACACACACACACACACACACACACCCCTAAATGTAATTTTTAAAGCATTCATAATTTCAAGATTGTAACACAAGAACAAGAAACCCAGCACAGGCCTATTGTGCATGGGTGCTGTGTGATACCATGCGTGCATGCCCACAAGAGCAGTGATCACCACTGCTCTGGAATGAAGAGAGTTCTGGAGTAACCCAAAGGCAGAATGCCTTTTTTTGATACCAGTTCCTATCCTAGAATTGGCACGATTGTTTCAGTATAGAATAAGCCAAGATATATATATATATATATATATATATATATATATATATATATATATACACACACATATATATACGTATATATATACACACATATATATATATATTTTAAATTCTGAAAATCCCTTTACAGTTCTGAGTGGCTCACTTGTCGCCCTTCCAGAGGGAACAGGACAGTTTCGGTGCTGACAACTCTTCCCTGCTGGGCCTGGCTCACAAGTGTAAGCCAGGAGAGCAGTGTGCTCAGCTTAGTGTGTTGATCACCATTGTGACTCCTACAGAGGGTTTAGTTCTCTTTGGTTTTGTCCTTTTTTGTGATTACATTTATTTTGTGTAAGACTAGATTCAGTTTATACATCTGCTCCTCAAATCTTTGGAACTCAGAGTGCCTACATGGAGAGATTCCTCTTGTCCACCTGCTTGCCCCCAGCCTTGCGTACAGTCTCCAAATGGACAAAACCTGATAGAAAGCCAATTTGTAGAGAAATATGCGGTACCATATTTGTCAGCTTAGTGTAAAGTAGGCAATGTCAGGAGTCATAGAAGATGACGTCACAAAGGGCAGGGAAGCCAGTGAGAGCATGAAGGCCTGCTGTCCTGGGCTGGAATTGTGATACACGATTCCTTTTTCATTCTGTGCTAGTCTTTCACATTCTGGTCCCAGTTCCCAGGGGGTGGCTTTTCAGAAGCTAGATGCTGAGGAATCTAAAGATAGAGCACTATAGCAAACTTGAGACATACAGAATATCAGAAATTTTCCCCACTGGGATTTGTATTGGCTGCTAGAAGCATAATAAATGTGTGTATGACCAATGAATAGCACATGAAAATGACAAATAGTCAATAAAAACATTGTAAAAAGAGGCACTGAGTTACTTTTTTTTTTTTTAAGACAGTGTTTCGTTGTGTAATAGCCTTGGCTGTCCTGGAACTCTTTCTCTGTAGACCAGGCTGGCTTAGAACCCAGAGATCCTTCTGCCTCGCCTCCCAAGTGCTGGAATTAAAGGCATGTGCCACCACCACCCAGCAAGTGACTCTTAAGTGGAGCTATTTGTATAGATACATCCTTTCTATTTATTGTACATCTTGCCCCTTAAAAAAGTACCATAGCTAACCAGGCGGTGGCGGCACACGCCTTTAATCCCAGGACTCAGGAGGCAGAGGCAGGCAGGCAGCTCTCTGTGGGTTCAAGTTCAGCCTGTTCTACAGATTGAGTTCTGGGACAGCCAAGGCTACAAAGAGAAACCCTGGGGGTGTGGAGGGGAAACAATACCATAGTCAAAAAAACTACCTCCTAAAGTTCTGCCCATGTACATGTGCGGTGTCTATTTTCATGACTCTTGTTGGAAAGTTATTTTGCCAGATCAATTTCACGTCTCTTCCTCACAGGTTTTAGTTATAAGAGCAATCTTCATATTTACATATGCTTTTCCCAAGACCTTTTCCACAAACTGCGTAAGTTTCTAATACAGTATACATACAGCCATTCTTTTTCTGTCCACTGTTTTTGTTTACTTTTTATCTTTACATCAGGTCAGGGATCAAATCAAATAATGCACAGTCCACAAAGAGAACGGCTCCCTTCCCACCTTTTTGACCAAGTAGTCTCAAAATCTTGACGTCAATCTGTTAATACCAGCATTAGCTGAATTGCCAGGCCTCATCCTCACCGAAGCGTGTATGTGTATGTGTGTGTGTGTGTGTGTGTGTGTGTGTGCGTGTGTGTGTGTGTGTGTAATGTATTGTGTGTGTGTAATGTATTGTGTGTGTATATGTAATTTAATGTATTGTGTGTATATATGTAATTTAATGTATTGTGTGTGTATATGTAATTTAATGTATTGTGTGTGTGTGTATGTAATCTAATCACAACAAATGTTATTCTTGAGACACTAGCCCTTCTTTGCAGAGGTAAAGAAGGCTTACAGAAACAGTTTCACTTACTCAGGACCACTGAGTGTGTGGCAGGACCAACATTTGAACCTAGCTGCCGTATGCTTGGACCCTGAGCCTAGAGGGTGGTCTGCCTCCTTGACTTTCTATATGACCTTCATATCCTTCTCTTCAATGTATCACATCTTCTCTTATTTTTTATAAGATATGTTGATCACTCCAAATGCTTTTCTAAGCAAAATGTGCATGAATAAACATTGGGTGTTGAGATTAAAAGCCTGTTATGAACAAGCCATTTCCCGTGATTCTCATTTTTGTTATATTACTTTTGAGCCTACAGCCGCATCCTAGCTTTCTAGCGACCTTACCTGTAAAAACAACGACTTCTTACCATCTTTGAGATTTCTGGCATTTACTTACATTTTTTCATTTTTTTTTTTTAGCCTTATTCATCCCCATTAGCCTCTCTTTCCCTCTCCTCCTTCCTGTCACCCCTTACCTCCTCAACTAGTCTACTTCATGTCTGTCTATTGTGAGTTTCCTTCCTTCCTTCTTTCCTTCCTTCCTTCCTTCCTTCCTTCCTTCCTTCCTTTCTTTCTCTTTCTCTGTCTCTCTCTCTCTGTCTCTCTCTCTGTCTCTCTCCCCCTCTCTCCCTCTCTTCCTCTCTTTCTTACTTACTTACAGGTGGGGTTATTTACAGGAACAAGAGTAAAGAGTTATTTACACAGAGTCACGGGCAAAGTGCCAAGTAATGAAAACGGCTGTGCATCCCCCAGCAGCCATAGCTGCCTGTAGATCCTCAGGTCGAGAGGGAACCGTGTGAGGCCTTCCACCCTCCAGAAATGTTGGTGCAGATAATCGAGGCTGCCGACAGTTCCAGAGTGCAGTGGCCGAGTCATGCCTAGAAGATGATACTCCACAGCACCCCACCCCTTCCTCTGGCTCTTACCTTCTTTGAGCTCCTGCCCTCATAATGTTCCCCAACTGTGGCGGAGTCATTTATTCTCAGCCTTTTGACCAGTTAGGACTTTCTGCAAGATTGCCTGTCATTAAAAATCCGTTCTGTCCTCTTTCTTACGCCTGTTTCACATTTATTATGGCCTCGCTTGTGACTTGTCACCCGGCAGAACATGGGCTGGAAGCTTGGTGCCCGGTGTCATGGTATGAAAGGTGGAGTGTGACCCTCAGAAGGATGAATGCCCCTGTCTTGGGAGTCTCTGTTGTATCCTCTCGGGAATCTATTGCATCTCCTGCTCTGTCTGTGCTCCCTTCTTTTGCACCAGAAGCCAGGGCTGGCACTCTCCATTTAGACCTCCCAAACTGAGCTTAACCGCATACACCCATCTCTCCCTTTCCCTTCTCTCCCTCCCGACTTTCCTTCTTTTCAGATTTTTTGGAGCAAGTCTCGCACTGTAATCTCGGCTTGCCCCAACTCGGTGACAATCCTCCTGCCTCCACCTCTCAAGTGCTCTAAGTGTGTGTGAGCCACCACGCCAGCATTCTTTGTAAAGTCCTCTTGCTGTGGGATGTTCTGTATGGCAAATGTGTTGCTGATTGGTCAATAAATAAATCACTGATTGGCCAGTGGCCAGGCAGGAAGTATAGGCGGGACAAGGAGGAGAATAGAGCTGGGAAGTGGAAGGCTGAGTCAGAGAGACACTGCCAGCCGCCACGATGACAAACAGCATGTGAAGATGCCGGTAAGCCACGAGCCATGTGGCAAGATATAGATTAATGGAAATGGATTAATTTAAGCTGTAAGAACAGTTAGCAAGAAGCCTGCCATGGCCATACAGTTTGTAACCAATATAAGTCTCTGTGTTTACTTGGTTGGGTCTGAGCGGCTGTGGGACTGGCGGGTGACAGAGATTTGTCCTGACTGTGGGCCAGGCAGGAAAACTCTAGCTACATCCTCTGTTTCAGATGGACGAAGACGTTGTTTCCGGGAGGCATCTCTCCCTTCTGTGCTGCAGTCTGGTCTGGCTACTCTGAAAGAAGAAGGCAGCGGCATTCAGGGTTTCCTCCGATCTCTGCATCCTATTGAAATGAACTACTGGAAATGGTTTTGCATTGATGAAGCCTCCTTTTAGCTGTGGTGACTTGCTTCACTCTCTGATGTCACCTCTAAATTTCTTAGAAGCCCAGTACATTGCCTAACCTTTTTTGTTGTTGTTGTTTTAGTATAGGCACAGTTCTCACTATCCCATCTTTTATTTGTACTTCTTTTAATATTACTTTTTTAGATTTAAAAATTTTTATTTGTGTGTGTGTGTGCGCGCGCGCGCATGGGTACGTGCACGTGAGTGCAGATTCCTTCAGAGGCCAGAGGCATTAGGTCCCCTGGAGCTGGAGTTAAGGTAGTTGTGAGCCAACCAGCTGGGAAACAAACTTGGGTCCTCTGAAGAGCATTAACTACTCTTGACTGCTGAGCAATCTCCCCAGCCCCTTAATATTTTAATAGGCTCCTTCTTTATGATTTATGCTTTTCTGGTTTTGCTTGCCTCTTACTGCAGTTTGTCTAATATACTCTTTATTCATTTCAATAAGCTTCATAAGGAACACCACAGAGAAGCAGACAGATTGAGTGATAAATGGGTAATTCTGGTGATAGTTTTGCAGCTTTTCAGTAAGCTATGATTCTTTGGCCTTAACAAATGATGCTACTTAAAGGGAAGATTATAGTTACTGCATATAATTTTACATTTTAACAGTAATGTTTGTTAATATGTTTGTTAGCATGCAGGAAGTCCTGGATCCATCCCCAGCACTGCATAAAACTAGGTGCAGTGGCACATACCTGTAATCCCAGTCCTTCGGAAGTAGAGATGGGCAGATGAGGAAGTTCAAGGGCATCCTTTACCATAGCAAGCTCTAGGTCAGACTGTCTCAAAAAACAAAAAAGGCAATATAGCATTTTTATTGCAGGCATGGTGCTAGTCATCTATAATCCTACCACCTCTGAGGCTAAGGCAGGATTGTTGTGATGGCCTCTTAGGGCTACATAGCACCCCTCCCCCCAGTCTCCACCAAAAAGAAAAAAAATAGCATTATCAATTGGAAAGGTAATACAACATGTGAATGAAATAGTCGTACACTACACTGAAGCTAAATGGAGAAGTTCCCCTCTTACCTCAAATACCCCTACACACACTTCCCAGGGAAAATCACGTCAACACTCATTAGGTAACCTTTCAGAAGTTTGCAAAGCAAACATGAGTAGATAAATGGAATAATTCAAGGCCCACATGCAGGCCCTTCCAGATGGTGCAGCAGATAGAGGCATTTACTACAACCCTTTACAACCTGAACTGAATCCAAAGAAGCCACATGGTAGAGGAAAGACTGACTCCCAAAATTGTCCTCTGACTCCCCACATGCATACTGTGGTACGAATTCCCCAACCCCATAAATAAATAAATGGGACAAAAATAATCCAACCTCATAAATAAGCAAATGACAAAAATAAAACCCATGGTCATCTTTTAAACTATACTTTTATCTATGTTATATATTTGCATGTTTGTTTGTTTAAACCTAGACTATCCTAGTGTGTGATCTGTAATTGTAACCAGTACTGGAGAGGCAGAAGGATCAAGAGTTCAAGATGCTGGTCGTGGTGGCCCACACCTTTAACCCCAGCCTCTGGAGGCAATGGTGTGGGCTCTTCCTCTTCCTCACGGCCACCAATCAGTGAGGACAAAGGGAGCAGAGGCAGCATGCAGGGCTTTGTACAGCCTGTGAGTATAACAGAAATAGCCTTCCAGAAGTCTGCTTCAGTGAGACAGCTTGACTTCATTTCAGAGTAAGGGGAAATATATAGGATGGGGACAGCAGCTAGGTCATCACCTAAACCTCCCATACAGCTGGAACACAATACCTAATTGTCATATGGACAGCAGAGGGGGAGCATTTGCAGGGAACTAGGCCAAAGGTCACACTTAAATCAGGCATCCAGACCCAGGGACAGCTTCCAAATAAGGTCAAAAAGAAAAGAGTTGAAGGTTGTATTCTACTATATAGCAAGCTCAAGGCTGGTCTTGGATAAAGAGACCCTGGTCTCAAAAAAGCAGAAACTATATATATACTGTCAAATATATGTGTCCATCTATGAATTGTGTTTATTAGTACAATAGCATCTATGTAGTACATATAATAAAAACAATATATATATGCTGTCATGTATGTACATATATATTATAGTAGTATATATAGACTATATATAATAACAAAAACTGTGTTATAGTAAGCTTTCTTTTGAGACTGCCAGTCCCGCCATAATGACATGGAGACTTATTATTAATTATGAAAACTTGGCCTTTTGTTGTGGAATGTTGTTCTGTGCGCTGTGAATATGTGTTGCTCTGATTAGTTGATAAATAAAACACTGATTGGCCAGTAGCCAGACAGGAAGTATAGGTGGGGCAAGTAGACGAGAATTCTGGGAAGAGGAAGGGCTGAGTCAAGAGTCGCCAGCCAGACGCAGAGGAAGCAAGATGACAAGGCAGAACTGAGAAAAGGTACCAAGCCATGTGGCTAAACATAGATGAGAATTATGAACTAATTTAAGTGTGTAAGAGCTAGTCAGTAATAAGCCTGAGCTAATGGCTGAACAGTTATAATTAATATAAGCCTCTGTATATTTACTTGGGGGACACAAGTGGGAAAGACTTGACCGCCAGATGGGCAGGACACAGGAAAACTTTCAGCTAAAGCTTTTGGCTTAGGCTTTTCCCCCAACTAGCTCTTAAACTTAAATTAGCCTACTTCTATTAATCTATGTTCTGCCGCATGACTTTTTACCTCTTTTTCATTCTGTACGTCCAACTTCCTCTGTGTCCCTCCTGCATCTCCCTGCCTCTCTTCTTCCCAGAGTTCCTCTCTCTCCCTCAAAGTCCCACCTATTCTCTCCTGCCTAGCTATTGGCCATTCAGCTTTTTATTAAACCAATCAGAGCAACATATCTTCATACAGTGTAAACAAATATCCTGCAACACTGTGTATGTCATATATACACACTACATGTAATAGTATATACCATGCTTTCTTAAAAACTTCACAGATAGCCAGGTGGTGGTGGTGTGCACCTTTAATCCCAGCACCCAGGAGGCAGAGGCAGGGAATGAATCTCTGTGAGTTCAAGGCCAGCCTGGTCTACAGAGCGAGTTCCAGAACAGCCAGAGCTACACAGAGAAATCTCATCTGGGGGGAGGGGGAGAGAAAGAAAGAAAGAAAGAAAGAAAGAAAGAAAGAAAGAAAGATACTAATGTAGTCATGTGATTCAGAGGCCTCGTCTGCCCTAACTTCTATTTTCCTGCTGCTTGAGACAGTATCTGACATTCAGAAGGTGCTCAATAAATAGACGTTGATTGAATCATCAGTTCACAAAATGCACCTTGGCAATTTCTCCTTGTCACACATACTCTATCCCATTTTTTTCAGCTGCTAATTTTATTGCATTTTCCAGATATATCATAACTTAACAGCCTCTCTGATGGATATTTGAGGTTGCGTCTTCGCAGATAGTGAATGAGAAGTAGTCTTGACAATACCTCACATTCCAATGTCACACAAATGGTTTTGCTCTTTTCAGGAATATGATATAAAAAAAATGATCATCTTACTTGAAATTTGAGATTTTTCTTTTTGAATAAATTATATCAAAACTGTCTGAATGTAAAAAAAAAAAAATCACCCAAGAGCAAATATATGGTTCTCTCTGTAAAAATAAAATAAAATAATTAACTTAGCAGGTTAAGGTGACTACTTTTAAAAAATGCTTCTTAGGGGCTGGAGAATTGACTCAGTAGTTAAGAGCTCTTCCAGTGGACCCGAGTTCAATTCCCAGCACACACATGGCAGCTCACCACTGTCTGTAACTCCAGTTCCAGGGGGCCCAGCACCCTCATGCAGTCAAAATTCTAATGCACATGAAATAAAAATAAATAAATCATTTTTAAAAATGCTTCTTAATCGAGGCATGGTGGTGCATGCTGTAGTCCAGCACTAGAGAGAGGGAGGCAGAAAGAACAGTAGTTCAAGGTTATCATCTACTATGTAGTGAGTTCAAGACCAACCTGGGTTACATGACACCCTGTACCAAAAACAACAACAAACTTTCTCTGCTTTGTAAAATTCTCTGGAATGAACTGATACCAATATGTGAAATTAATTGTAGAAAATAATGATTTGGGTTTGTTTTTGTTTTTGTTTTTTTTTGGTTTTTTGAGACAGGGTTTCTCTGTGTAGTTTTGGTGCCCGTCCTGGATCTCGCTCTGTAGACCAGGCTGGCTTGAACTCACAGAGATCTGCCTGACTCTACCTCCCAAGTGCTGGAATTAAAGGTGATCTTTTTTTTTAGAAAAAAAAGAAGGCAATTTGCTCATATCCAATTCACTTAAAGATAGAAAATTTTCTAATGATAAAACTATTTGCTTAGGCAACAGAGTAAGTCCAAACAATTTATAACTCAGATATATCCAAAGGAAATTAAAAGCTTGGCAGGGGTTGAAGTCTGTGGTTCATTAAAATTACTACCTGTCCTTACCCCACATTCACTTCTGGGGAAAAAATGATTAAAACTATTGTTCAATGAAACATCATGATCCTGTTTGGTCTATAATAAATTAACTAGACACCACAGCCTAAAAGTCATAAAAGATTTGAAATATCATCTAATCCTTTGTTACTTTTACATTTTTCCCACCAACTCATAGAAACTCTAGATTTGTGGCAGAATCCTTGGTTGAGAGTTAACAGAGGCCTAACTCAAATGAAAGCAGAAACAGGAAATGAGGGGCGAGGGAGAGCCCTATCTGTTGATAGGGCAGCCACACAAGCATGAGGGTCTGAGTCTGATCCCCAGAACCCACAGAAAAGCCAGGCATGATGCTGCATGCCTATGGTCTCATTTCTGGGAGAGTAAATAAAGATGATCATGGGGCTCATTGTCCAGCTGGGTTAGACTAATCCGGGAGTCCCAAACCCCATAAGGAACCCTGCATCAAAAATAAAACCCAAACAGGATGGCTTTCAAGGTTGGCTTTTGGTCCCCACATGCGCCACTGTGCACATATACACAATATACATATACCCCCTTCCCCAGCTCCCACCCCCACCTCCCACCTCATACACACCTGGAAGCCCAGGGCTGAAGCTGAGGTTCAGGCATAGCTGTCAGAAAGTTCCCACCACATCTCCAGGCTCACCGGGGCCCCGTGTCTGTACCTGGCCCTGAGTTTTCGCCTGCTGGGGAGCCCTTCCATGCAGCCAGGAAAGATAATTTGGCAGTTTCAGACTTACCCAGTTCACTTAGCAAATGTAGAAGACAAAACCAGTTCTCTTTCCCATTGAGGACTAGGCCAATCTGAATGGCTGGAGGAAGACTAGATGTTGGGGTTCCCAAGAGGAAGGGGTGTAGGCATACAACGCTAAGATAGTCCACGGTCTGGAAGCTAAGAACCTAGTGGGAAGAAAGAGGGAACAAATGGCTGAAACTGTATAATTTGTCATGTTACTGGAGCCCAAAAGAGTAAGTGACCAGCCAGGTGGTGGTGGTGGCGGCGGCGGCGCACGCCTTTAATCCCAGCACTCGGGAGGCAGAGCCAGGCGGATCTCTGTGAGTTCGAGGCCAGCCTGGGCTACCAAGTGAGTTCCAGGAAAGGCACAAAGCTACACAGAGAAACCCTGTCTCGAAAAACAAAAAAACAAACAAACAAAAGAGTAAATGACCAAATACTTGTTTTAATTTTTTTTTATCCTTAGGTTTGATTTATGTTTATGAATGTTGCCTGCATGTATGTATGTGATCTGCCATGTGGGTACTGAGAACCAAATCTGGGTCCTCTATGAGAGCAACAAATACACTTCACCACCGAGCCTTTGCTCCAGCCTCTCAGATACTTTTTTTTGTTTTTTAATTTTAACTTTACTTTATGTGCACTGGTGTGAAGGTATCAGCTCCCCTGGAACTGGAGTTACAGACAATTGTAAGCTACCATGTGGGCACTGGGACTTGAACCCAGGTCCTCGGGAAGAGCAGCCAGTGCTCTTAACGGCTGAGCCATCTCTCCAGCCCCCAGATGTTTGTTTTAAAATGGGTTGCTTTAGTCATTCCACGGTGCTATATACAGATTTGAAAGCATCTTGTGTTCTATTTTTAAGTGTTTGTTTGGGTGGGAGGGAATGCATTGATTTGGAGGTCAGAGGACAACACCCAGGAGTTGCTTCTTTCCTTTTGCCCTGTGAGTCCCGGGGAGTGAACTCAGGTTGTCAGCTTTGACAACCAATGTCTTTACCCTCTGAGCCATCTCGCTACCCCCTGTCTTGTCTTGATATAGACGTTTTGCTGTTATTGTTGTTGTTAACTTAGTTAATAATGCTGTCTGGTGTGGTAGCATGTGCCTGTAATCACAGCACCTAGTGGGCAAAGAGAGAAAGACTGTGAGTTTCAACCCAGCTAAGGCTACATAGAGTAGTGGTTCTCAACCTATGGGTCATGACCCCTTTGAGGGGCAGATGATCCTTTCACAGGGGTCACCTAGGACCATCCTGCATATTAGATTTTTTTTTTTTTCCGAGACAGGGTTTCTCTGTGTTGTTTTGGTGCCTGTCCTGGATCTTGCTCTGTAGACCAGACAAGCCCCAAACTCACAGAGATCCACCTGGCTTTGACTCCCGAGTGCTGGGATTAAAGGTGTGTGCCACTGCTGCCTGGAGGCTGGTTTGGTTTTGTTACAGGATTCAGGGTCTCACTATGTAGCCCTGGCTAGCCTAGAACTTGATAGGCTGGCCTCAAACAGAAATCTGCCTCCCCTCCCCTCCCCTCCCCTCCCCTCCCCTCCCCCCCCCCCCCCTCCCCTCCCCTCCCTCCCTCCCCTCCCAGTACTAGGCATTGCACATCCAGAAGCCGGTTCCTGTACACTTGTTCTCACCCAGATTTCAGGCTGTCCCGCAGTGGAGTCAGGGAGAAGGTTGCTGAGCTCTAGAAAAATGGAAACTTACACCGCAGGCAGGCAGGCAGGCCCTTTGGGAGAGCAAATACAACCTCTGCAGGCACTTAAAAAGAACCGTTGCAGAACTCTTAAAAAGAAAGCGAAGGTAGAGGCATTCCTTCAGAAGATTCTGAAGACGAACAAATGCCAATAGTTTTCATAGCAGAAACAAACATCACTGAAATAATATGTAAAAGTTGATTTGTTTGGGGAAATTACGTAGAGATCAATTGGTGTTTCGGTGGGTGGTGATAACAGAAAATGATTTTTTAGGATGCCCAAACCTGATTACCTAGGACTAACAAAAACACAGAGGGTGTCTGTAGAGGCTTTAAAACAATTCTCTTTTATGTCTGTAGAAAAGGAAACGTGCTGACTGTTATCAGAGCCGCTTTGAAGCAGTGGGTTGTACATCAGTGTGGAGCTCAGGTCGGAGTCGGAGAAATGAGTCAGTTCACGTGCACTGCCCTCGGCTTCCGTGAAAATGGGGAGGGTGGCTGGAATCTTGGACAGCAGAAACGTGACGTAATGAAGACTGAATGCATGAGCGCCAGGAGAACTGCTGAAGAAACTTGTAAACAACTTAGCATGCCCTCTCTGGAGAGACCCCTGTCTGTAGTAGAACTCTTCCGGTTTGTCAGCTGTGTATTTTAATCATGCAGAACGCCAGGGACCGTGCCTAGCCTAAGCAGAGCTGTAAGACCTGTGGACACATTGGAGAGAGACTCTGGTAGAGGGGAGGCTCCAAAACCAAAGAAACTGAGATGGATTGGAAGGGCTGGGCTGGACTGGGGCCTTAGTGCCAGGGTGCCTGCTTTGCGTATGTAAGGCCTGGAGTTTGAGCCCCAGGGCTGTAAAATAAATAAAGCCCAGTTAACGCTCCCATTATCTCATTGCCTTAGTGACACATCTTTGTCTTAGCAAATAGAGCATAAAGGCAAAGTAAGTACATTCAGAAAGAAAGGTCTACATTGCTACGGAGATGCTCTGTGGTGAAGCATGTGTACCACTCCTGAAAAAGGACCTGAGTTCAGTCCCCAATACTCATATCAACAACATCGAGCAGCTCACACTTTGCCTGAAGCAGCAACTTCAGGGAGTTAAGACCCATTGTCTTTCTTAGGGTTTCTAAGGGCACCTGCACTCTAATGTGAACACACACACACACACACACACACACACACACACACACACACACACACAATGAAGACTGTGGAGTGGGGAAGAAGGAAGAAAAAGAGAAAAGAAAGGGAATGGGGCTGGAATCTTGCTGCTTTGGGAAAAGAGAAACGCTGTAAGATCGAATGGTTCACTGCTAGTTACACACGCAGCTGGAAGACCCTGAGGCTTTCCCTAGAATTAACAGAAAGCACGCTTGCTTGCTCTGGTGCTAGGTAAATGGGGTTGTCAAGAGGTAGCCTCAGCAGCAAACCTGCACACTGTCTTCAGAGAAATGTGTGCCTTCTGCCTGAGACAGCCTGAGAACATCTCTTAGAGTAAGCAGGTGAGTTTGGTGTGGCCCTGGCCCATCCATCAAACATTTAGGGAAGGATCACTTGTGATTACGCTTCCATGGCTGTGGCCTTTTATAGCCTGATTTCATGTGTTAAATGTATTTAATGAGGCTGGGGACTTAGCTCTGAGATTGCCTGCCTCGTCCACATGAAGCCCTGGGTTCAATCACCAGCACTGCATAAACTGGCATGTGTGTGTAATCCTAGCACTCTGGAGATGGAGGCAGAACATCCTTAGCTACATAGAAAGCTCAAGGCCAACCTGAGATACATGAATTGCTGTCTCAAAGAAAAATGACACCTCACCTACTATAAGAAATGAGGTGAAAATGGTCACACTTGTCATTGGAGCACAGACCCCTTAAGCTTAGTACCTTCAGGGATGTTTATATATCAAGTAACAAGGGGTCAATGTCTAACAAAAGCATTCTCAGGTACTGCTGACAAATGTGGATTTGAACTTACAATAAAAATGAGTCTGAAATATCTTAAATGGAGATGTGCAGCCTAAAAGCCGTTAGCCCTAAATGCTAGTCTTGACCAGTAACCTGGCAGCTCCTAGCCAACAGACAAGCAGGGAAACTAGAAAGAAAACTGCACCCTTAGCAATGTGACATTTGTGAACACAGACCTTTTGTGGATTCGGTAGTGCTAGGTGGCAGAAATGGAGAGGACAGAAAGCAAGCCTTCAAGACACATTCAGTTTGTTCACATTCTTAAAAAGCTATTCAGGCTGGGTGTGGGAGCCAGTGCTTTTGTTTGGTTGTTGTTGTTGTTCTTTTTGTTTTGTTGACACAGGGTTTCTCTGTGTAGCTTTGGAGCCTTTCCTGGAACTGGCTTTGTAGACCAGGCTGGCCTCAAACTCACAGAGATCCGCCTGCCTCTGCCTCCCGAGTGCTGGGATTAAAGGCGTGCGCCGCTGCTATGTGCCCCCACCCCCAAGCTGGTAGCCTGTGCTTTTAATCCCAGCACTCAGTAGACAGAGGCAGGTGGATCACTGTCGTAGTTAGGATTTCTTTTGCTGTGAAGAGACACCATGACCATGGCAACTCTTATAAAGGAAAACATTTAATTGGGGTGGCTTACAGTTCAGAGGTTCAGTCCATTATCATCATAGTGGGACATGGTGGCATGCAGGCAGACATGGTGCTAGAGAAGGACCTGAGAGTTTCACATCTTATCTGCAGACAACAGGAAGTGGTCTGTCTCACTGGGTGTAGCTTGAGCATAGGAGACCTCAAAGCCCACCCCCTCAGTGACACACTTCCTTCAACAAGGTCGCACCTACTCTAACAATGTTATACTTCCTAATAGTGCCACTCCCTTTGGGGGGCATTTTCTTTCAAACTACCACAATCCCTGCGAGTTTGAGGCCAGCCTGGTTTATATATCCAGTTCTGGGCCAGTCAAGGCTGTATAATGAGAGCCTGTCTCAAAAAAGAAAATGTAATTCAATGAACAGCACTTTTCTTGTTTTTAAACTGGCCTTTAAAAACATATAGATGGTGCTGGGGAGATGCCCCAGCAGTTAAGAGCAATGTTGCTCTTACAGAAGACCCAGGTTCCATTCCCAGCACCCACCCAAATGGTGGCTCAATACCATTCTTAATTCCAGTTCCAGGGAATTTGATACCCTCTTCTGACCTCCTTGGGCACCAGGCATGTACATGTTGCACATATATACATGCAGGCAAAACATTCATATACATAAAATAATAAATCTATCTTAATTACTGTTCTATTGCTATGGGGAGACACCCTGACTAAGACAATTTTTAGAAGAAAGCATTTAACTGGGGAATTGCTTATATTTTCTGAGTGTTAGTTCATGACCATCATGGTGGAGAGCATGGCAGCAGACAGCCAAGCATGGCACTGGAGCAGTAGCTAAGAGCTCATATCTGAGCCCCAAGTTGCAGGAGAGAGAGAGAGGAGAGAGAGAGAGGAGAGAGAGAGAGAGAGAGAGAGAGAGAGAGAGAGAGAGAGAGAGAGAGAAAGCAGGACTGGGCCTGGCATGGGTTTTTGAGACCTCAAAGCCTACCCCCAGTGAAACACCTCTTAATCCTTCCCAAACAGTTCCACTCACTGGGGACCAGCATTCACACATGTGAACTGATGGGGCCCATTCTAACTTAAACCACCATAAACCTAAAACAATATAAGAAAAAAAATACAGAGATTTGAAATGTAGCTGTTGGTAGAGTGTCTGCTTAGGATTCAGAAAGCCCTGGGTTTGATCCTCAAAAACCTTGTAAACGGAGTGTGGTGCAAGCCTGTAGTTCCAGCACTGGGGAGGTAGACACAGAAGATCAAGGTTATTCTGGGCCATATACCCGAGTTTGGAGCCAGCCTGGATACCTAACACCTTGTCGAAAAAGAAAAAGAAACAACAACGAAAAACAAACAAACAGAACACTGCACTCGGCCTAGTGGTACAGGCTTGTGATCAAGAAGTTGAGGCAGGGGAATTATAAGTTCAAGCCTAGCCTGACTTATAGAGTGAGTGAAAGGCCAGCCTGAGCAACTCAGTAAGACCCTGTCTCCAAAGTCAGAAGAGGTCCAGGGACAGAGCTCAATGGTAGAACACAACTCCAGTATGCATGAGGTTCTGGGTTTGCTCCCCCATACACTCTCTACCTCCAAAAGAAGACATGAGAGCCAAGAGCTGGCCTTGAGGTTGTCAGCGTCTCCTGTAATGTCCTTGTGTCCTCTCTAGTCTCTGTCACAACCGTTCAGATGCCTTGTGGTCACAGGAAGTGTATAAATGCATATGAATAGCTGCATCCCAATAACATTTTATTATAAACACTTCGATTTGAATTGCATCTATTCTTCACATGCTTGGGAATATAACTCACCTTTATGCTTTCAGCCATTTAAGGAAATAAAGACCATTCTCAGCTTACTGGCTGCACAAAACTGACCATGGGCCATGATTTTGCAAACAGCAAACCCCCCTCTTCCAGGTCGTTTTCATAAACAAAGCTAATGTGAGAACAGTGGACTCAGAAGGGAGAAAGGATTTTTAACTCTTACTTAATTGAGGGCCACGTGTACTCTGAGAGAAGAAAGGCACAGAAGTTGAAACCCTGCTTGGTGCAACCCTAGACATTTACACAGCCTACTTTCCACAGTGAAATTACGGGATATTACATTTGAACTTGGCTTTTCTTAAGAGGACACACAGCCTAAGAGAAATCCATTAGACCCAGCTCAGCATGGAAGACGGGTTGGTTTTCTCAGCAAACTCTCAATGTGGCGACTTGACCTAGGAAGGACTGAATTTACGGTGGCAGGAGGGAGCAGGATAGACTGAACTCGGCTCCTGTTCTTGAGCGGAAACACAAGAAGCAAGTTTGCTTCACTGCTGAGGTCAACAGAGGCCACTTGAACTAGAGAACTGATGAGGGAGCTTAAGAATTCAGAGCTCAGCTGTGGCTGTCCTTGCAGTCAGACACGACCCGATGTCACCCCAGGTGAACTTCCGGGGGTGACCCTGTGGATGCGCTGCCTCTCTGGAGGGCAGGGCAGGCAGTACTTTGGTAAACAACAAACTTCACTTAGGTAAGCACACACAGCAGGGGCTCATATAGAGCGTAGGTAAGAGCACACAGCAGTCTCATATAGAGCAAGGGGCTTGAGCTGGCATCCTGAGAGGATGGCATCAGAGTGATTTCTGGACATGTCTTCCCTTCCCCTTTTATAAACAAAATCTACATTCAGTCTAAAACTTTGAGCATAGGGGACATATGGGACACACGGGACAGAACCGAGCAGTTGAGCTCTTACCTACCAGGCATGCATGAGGCCCTGGGCTTTTCCTAGCACTGGAGGGAAATAATGTTGGGGATGGTGGTTCATGCCTGTAATCCCAAGTACTTGGGAGGTGGAGGCAAGAGGATCAGAACTTCAAGGTCCTCCTCAGCAAAACATCAAGCTAAAGGCCAGCCAGGACTGCACAGCAAGACTGTGTCTCTAAAGAAATGACTCCATCCTCCTGTCCTGCTGATCCTTGTAGCTTCATTCTTCGAAACACATCTCTTATGTTAAATATAAATAAATACTAATTAATTAAAAATAAAGTAGGCCGTGCATTTTTACAGTAAATATGGCATGAACGTGTTGCAATGGTTAATCTGTATTGTCACCTTGAGTTAGACAATTCCTTAAGCAACCTCTGGGCATGTCTATGAAGGCATTTCTAGGGCGGTTTAACTGAAGAGTGGATGTTTACCCCGAATATGGGTAGCACCATTCAGTGGGCTGGGTTCCCAGACTGAATAAAAAGGACAAAGGGAGGTGCCACAGCATTCATCCTCAGCTTCCTGTGAACTGTGACCAGCCTCCTCATATCCCTGCCCCCACATCTAGAGCTGTGCTCCCCACTACACCTCTCCTGCCCTGACTGATTGTGCCCTTAAACTGTGAGCCACAAGCAAACCTTTACCGTCTCTGTCTTTGTTAATTGCCAAAGCAAATTATGCTTCATTGTTGTGCAATACATACCTTTGAAAGTGTGGAAAATTGTTGAATGTTTATAAAGTCTTATATTACTTGTTAGATTTTTCTCAGTATGTATCCATCTTTTCATATACACTTGTACTAAGCATATTGATCCCAATGTTGTAATGGCGCCCATGATTTTATGTGCTAACTACAAATAGTTAATTTTAAAGTGATGTTTCTGCTTACTATTTAAAGTGAAGCAGTGAGTAGACACACGGTTCGTTGGGTAGAGGCACTGCCATGTCCCGTGGCACCTGTCTGCCCTCCCCATTCACACACTAGCATTGCTTTTAAAGTGCACATGCCTTTTTAAACAAATATATTTTTTTAATTTTTAAAATATTTTAGTCTATTCATATGTTTCACTCACCAAAATTTTCTTCCTAGGAAAATCAATGAGTTTTCATTCAAGTGCCCAAAATTATTAGCGTATTTTATCTGTAGCTGTGTATTCCTCATTCACAATAGGCAGTTTGTTGTTGTTATTTCTTGTTTGGCTTATCACAGTGTAGCTATTTTACTCATCTCTTCAGAGCTCTATTTCTTGGATTTATATTTAAATCGCATTTTTTTTTTTAATTTACCCATGTCTGTCTTAGTTATTTTCATTTTATGGCTCCTTGAATCTACTGCCTATTTTATCTTTATTTTTACACATTCACGAAGTATAACAAAGTATATGAGTGCCTTAGTTACTTTTCTATTGCTGTGACAAAACACCAGGACCAAGACAATTTTTAAGAGAAAATATTTAAGGTGGGTGATGGTTGCCCACGCCCAGCACTTGGGAGGCAGAGGCAGGCAGATCTCTGTGAGTTCAAGGCCAGTCTGGTCTACAAAGTGAGTTCCAAGACAGTCAGAGCTGTTACACAAAGAAACCCTGTCTCAAACCCCCACCTCAGAGAGAGAGAGAGAGAGAGAGAGAGAGAGCATTTGATTTGGTGCTTACAGTTTCAGAGTGTTAGAGTCCGTGACCATCATGGCAGCACACAGGCTAGCATGGTGCTGAAGCAGTAGCTGAGAGCTCACATCTCCATCCACAAGCCTGAGGCAGACAGAGCGAGCTAACTGGGAATGATGTAGGCTTTTGAAACTGCAAAGCCACACAGTGACATACCTCCTTCAACAGGGCCACACTTCTTTAATCCTTCTCAAACAGTTCTACCACCTGGGGACCAAGTATTCAACTACATGAGCCTATGAGTCCATTCCCACTCAAACCATCACAATGAGACTTTGAATTTTTCTCTATTTAGGGTATTTTTGAATTTCTTTTTTCTGTTTTTATAGCCTTCAACTCTATACATCGATTTTTCTTTGACCTAAAATTTTTTAAAGATTTACTATTATTTTTAATTATATGTATATGTGCCTTGGTTGGGGTATGTGCACATGTGTGCAGGTGCCCCTGGAAGCCAGAGTTCCTCTGACTGAAGCTGGAGTTACAGGTGGTTATGAGCTGCTGGCTGTGGGTGTTGGGAACTGAACTTGAGTACTGTGAAAGCAGTATATACTCTAACTACTGAGCCATCTCTCCAGTCCTTAAAACTTAAACAAAAAACCCCAAGTCTCACTGTGTATACCTGGCTGACCTGGAACTTGTTACACAGACCAGGCTGGCTTTGAACTCAGAGATCACCTGTCCCTATCTTCCCAGTTGGCCACTACACCTGGCTTGACGTAAGAGTTTTTAAGGATGTCAGTCATCTTGTCTTCTCTCCCTCTCCCTCTACCCACTTCCCCATACCCTCTCACCTCCCCACCCCTCACTGGCCTTGAACTCATAACTTTCCTGCCTCTGCTTTCTAAACACTTTTAGCCCTAAAATCTTGGTTGATTCTGTTCATTATCTCCTTCATTGCCCCGTGATCAGAGAATGTAGTCTGGTGGTTTGAATGAGAATGGCCCCCCATAGGCTCATTGATGGGACTGTTTGGGGAGTATTAAGAGATGTGGCCTTGGTGGAGGAGGATGTCATGGTGTGCCTGAGGTTTCAGAAACCCATTCAAAACCCAGTTAACTCTGTGCCTCCTGCTTGTGGATGGAGATGTGAGCTCTCAGCTACACTTCAGCACCATGCCGGCCTGCCAGCTGCTGTGCTCCCTGCCATGATGGTCATGGACTCACCCTCTGGAACTGTAAGCTCCCAATAAACTTTCTTCCACAAGTCACCTTGGTCATAGTGTGTTATCACAGTAATAGAAAAGCATCTAAGGCATAATCTATGTGTTGTTTGTGGTCTTATATTACATACTTTCATGGATATTTAAAAATAATGTGTAAATCTGGAATGATGTCTTTCACTACTCCGGAGGCTGGGGTGAAGGGACTGCTGTGAGCTTGAGGCTAACCTGAGCTACTGTGATTTCCAGGGCAGCATGAGCTATTTTGTGAAATACACATTATTCATATTACTTTTTGGGGGGTACATTTTTATCAATTCTTCCTGCTTTCTTATCATTTTACTTTATGTTTTGATAGAAAGTTATTAGTAATGGGTTTTCTGCACCCTCTATCCACCCCCCATAGTAAGTTTCTCCACCGATGCAGTAAGCCAGATAAAGCCAAATTGGAAAAGTATAACAACAGGTGTATTTGAGCAGAGCAACTCTTGGGTGGGTTCTCCAGTCCCAGAGATCAAGGCCAGAGAAGCCCCGGAACGAAAGCAGGGAAATTTTATGGGTTGTAGGCAAGGGGTGATGATGTGTTGGCCATAAGCTGGGTTTGTGCTCAAGTATGGTCAAAGGCTGAGCGCTTAGGCAGGGACTTGGGCAGCCGGCATCTTCAGGGGAGGAAGCTGCAGTAGCCGCCAAGAGTGCAGAACTGGGTTTCTCTCTGAGCTGGGGGAGTTTGGAGACAGAGACAGGTGCAGGAGTGAGCCTGAGGTTCCAACTGAACGACTGGATACCATTATGTCTTCACGTAATAGATGCTGACAAAAATCATCTCTGTGACCCAGTTATTTCTGTCTTGAATTCTATTAGTTTCATCTGTTTTGATATTAGTGACTGGAATATGTTCTTTGGCCTTTGTGTTTTAACAGCTTTGTTTTTAGCCTTTGCTTTTCAAGTGAGTTTCTAAGACAGACAGCATGCACCCCCACCCCCACATAGGTATTTGAATATAAGTATACACATATGAGTATGCACATACAAATGATTATGCAGATATCCATACATAAGCATGCTTGCGCGCGCACACACACACACACACACACACACACACACACACACACACACACATACACACACACACACACACAGGATTTGGTACTCTTCTTTGCTTGCCATGACTTCTCTGGCCTGGCTTTGGAAAACCGTTTCTGTGCTCTTACCCCATCACAGCAGGAGCTCAGGCCTAGCCTTTAACATTTTCTGATCTGTCCCTAGCTCAAATGCGAGTTACCTCAACACATCAATATTCCCCTCCAGCAATATGCGGTGGTTTCCAGTGGCCTCCATTCCATGCACCCCACAGAGGTCTGTGGAGAACAAACATGGCCCGTGCTGAAAGGCACAGGGGTAAATCACCCCTGCGCTTGTCATGGGATTCTGTGAACACAGCTTAACAAAGCAAACCGTGACCCTACGGAAGAACATAATGGCTGCAACAACTTAATCTTTATCATTTATTATTTTTATTTGGACAACATATATACATATGTACAAAATACCTACGGTCAGAATCCTCTTTTATAATTTCATTTGATTTACAAAAACGGGACAGCAAAATAACTTAGGTCACTAATACTGTACAAAAATAAAACTGATTAAACAGTTGTAAAGATCAGTATCTTACAGTGTTACAGACCATTCATCCGCTGTGAAAGAACATCTTATCTACCCAGAGTGATGAGTACTGTGCTAAATCTATCTGCAAACTGACAAACTAATTGGTTTCTGTAATTGTAACTACCAAATATAATTCTCAAAAGAAGCGTGATGTGGAGCTTAAAGCCAGGGTGTCATTCAACAATGGTGAAGGGCTTTCTTCTTCCCTAACCAAGGAGAGGAGATATCTTAACTCTAAAACTAGTATATTTGCCATGAATGACAACTACTTACAGTATTAGATAAAACGGCTTCTCTTTCTTTTTAAACACCTGCGGTAGTCTTTCAAAAAATTCAGTTTGGTTAAAAAAGTAAACAAAAATTACTATCCTGCATTTGGATTTTTATAAGTTAAATCCATGGTCTTTTTAATATAAAAAGTAATTGTTTCATAGTTTTAGTGCTCAATGAACTCTAGTAGTCCTATTTGAACCATATCTCCGTGTAGTAAATCTAATTAGAATGCTGGTTCCTGTTTTGTGACGCAAAACAGGACTTATCACAAAGAATAAAAAGCCTTGAGTTTATACGTTACGTTACTAGAACATATAAGAGAATATCAAATGTGTGTCTGTCAACAACTTGAAAAGGCAAGTAGCAACTCTTCCGGGAAGTATATTGTGCATTTTTTTTTTAAACAAGTTGCTGCGTTTATATCCATCTAAGTGTTTGACAAGAGCCACATACAGATTCACTCCTGAAACATTAAGATTGTCTTTCACTGACTTGGTTTTCCTTCCTTTCTTTCTATGAGGGAAAGCTGAGTTTATACAAGTTAGCAAGTTGCTAGGCAACCTCAAACTCCTCACTCACTAAAAGGCAGCGCGCAGAGTACCCTATGCATAGCCTTTTCCATGAGCTCAGGAAGAAATAGGCAGCCTAACCTATTTCATATGGAAGAACAGATGTCCTTAAAACTTATTTTGGACACAGAAATTAAAATTTGGTTTAAAATAAGCGTTTCAAAAATCTGAAACAGAGGTAGAAAGTGTTCTTTATTTTTCCTGACATGTTTTCTCGTGAGAAAACACTTTCCTTTTTAGCTCGTGGACTGCTCCCAGTCCCTAATGTTAAAAGCGGTTCTCTGGGTAGAACCACTGATACGACCGCGTTGGATAAACAGAAAACACTGTGCTAGTGATGGCTGTTGTGTTGGAAGTCGGAGTCAGCTGTGCCCCGTGCCCACTGCCGGAGCACCAATGCTGAGATGGAGTGAGCATGTGCTGGGTGAAATGTGGAGCCCCTTGCAGGTGAGAACCCCGAGTTTACACACCATGTGCAGCACATGGCTAAACTAGAGTGCACCATAGCTCCCTGTTTTAAATATCAGATAAAATCATCAGAAAGTGGTATTTCTGAAGGAAGAAAATGTAAACATTTCCCCACGATCACTGCTGACTCCCCTCAATTGAGGTTTTTGTGTGTTTTCATATGCTGTTGTTGTTGTTGTTTTTTTAACTATGAAAACTGAGTGTTTTTTTCTGGCCATGTAAAAGCCAAAATTAAGTTTTCAGTAAATGGCATAGGATGGATATAGTGGTTCAGGCCATTGTAGACACCTGGATACAAGCTAAGTAGTGGTGGGACTACTGATGCAGACAGCTGGTGATGTGATGTCACTCACGTGTTTCTTTGACCTGTGTTCACCATAAGGGGCTGTTCTGCAGAGTCGCCTTTGAAATTACTGTGGTGTCTTCCCTTGGTAGTTACTACTTATAGGGGCAAACATTTTTTGTTTTTCATATTTCAGCTCCCTTTCCTTGGATATAACTCTTGCACCTCATAGTGGGAGTCTCATAGGAACACAAGAAGGCGACCAAGAAACCCGCCCCTCCCCACCCTCCCCACCCCCCAACCAAAAACAAAAACAGGCATTTCCAGGCCTGGTGATGGTTATGCACCCATTTATCAACTAACACTAGACAGGGCCGAATGCTCATGCTCTGTCTGTGTCCTGGTGCCGTGAGTGTATTAAGATGGCGTTCTCTGAAAGGACGGGGAAATTCAAACAAATTCATGAAGTTAAAATTGCTCACTTTTGCATCTTTAAAACACTACCTTCCTCCTCCTCCCCCTCTTCCTCCTCAGCGTGTGTTTTATACATTCTGCCCTCACATCTCTGCCATGGGTTCTCAGGGAAAACGTGTATACTGTAAAAAAAAGTAAGCAGATTATAACGTGGTGCCAAACAGAACGTCTGCCTCTACCCTCAAAGCATGTATTTTTTACCTTATTCACCCTCGGTATTAGAAAATAAAAGTGCAGTTTATGTTCAGAGTACGATTCATACAAAGCAGGGTTTGAAAGTTCCGGACTTATCATGACCTCGAGAAAGAAGGTTTGTCTTGATTAGTGTAAATTCGGACTCTGCTTATCCATTGACTATAAGTAACTTTTTTTTGTTGTTTGTTTTCAAGTCTTTAGATGACAGATCATGCTGGAGTAGGTGTGCTCTTGCTTGCATAAAAGACAGCTGTGCTATGGAGGGTTTTTTTTGTTTTTTTGTTTTTTTTAAATCTCAAAAGTTAAAGTGATTCAAGAGAGTGGTGGTTCTGCTAAACAAACTGGAGCACACTGGTCGTTACATTAAAAGAGAAGAAAACAATTCTGAGAGTCAACAAGCATCAAGGACCCAGAGTCACTGTGGGAGGCCAGGGGTCAACTCACCCAGTCAGACATATGTACACCAGTGTGAATCTTCAAAACCCTACCCCGAGTCTTGGCCTTGCCACCCCCTCCCGCCCACCCCCCCAAAAACAAAGGAGAAAATACCAAAAGCATTTGCCTGCCCTCCAACAGTCAGAGACGGTTCCAAGCTGCCTCTGCAAAGGGACCAAACGTTGACTTTGATCTTAGGCTACCATGTGCTTTTTGGAAACAGTACAGGGAGAGTATCAGAATATTAACCAAAGAGCAGTGACCTCCCGTGGCCAGCGCGCCTCTGCTGGGGCGGGTTTCCATGTGTCCGTCTGTTTCCTGGGAGCTCTGTCCTTCCGGGGACCGTCTCTGCCTGGCTGCCATGGGGAGCACCTCACAAGGGGCTGGCAAGAGCCTTTTTTGATCGCTTGATCATGCTGGGGTGGAACTCGGTGTGACGCCGGGCATGCTTGGTGAGGTGGTCACTCCTCATGAATCTCTTCTCACACAGCGGACAGCGGAACTGCTTTTCGCCAGTGTGGGTCCGGTAGTGACGGGTCAGCTCATCCGAACGCGAGAACTTTTTAAGGCAGTCTGGCCACGTACAGGGGAAGGGCCGTTCACCTAAGAGAAGGGAATCAAGACAGAACACTGTTTAAAGGGCATGTCAAAAACATTCCGAAGGCCAGCTATGGGTGACAATCCCTATGACACAAAGGATAAACCCCTTGTCATGAGTTTTATGGGTTCTGCTGTGTTTCTCCCAAGCTCTCAGTTGAAGTCCTAACCCCTCATACACACATCTTAGAATGTAGCTGTCTGTATAGCTGTCCCCCCCTATCCATGGGGTCCATATCTGGATTAAGCCAATAATGGATGGAAAAATTTTTGGAAAGGAAAAACTGTCTGATGTACTGACTTTTTAACTGTCATTTTCTTCCTGATGGAATGCACAACATTTACACTGTATTAGATATTGTAAGCAAATGCAGAGACATTCATTCTATGTAAATGCTTGATTTTTATGTTTTGGTTGTGAGCCTAGCCTTTAACGGCTGAGCCATCTCTCCAGCCCAAATGCTTGCATTTTTTAAATTTAAAAAAAGTTTAAAGATGATGTATGTGTATGCACATGGGCATGTGTGTTATGACACTCATATGTAGGTCAGGGGACAAGTTTGTGGAGTCAAACCTCTTTATCCATTTTTACTTGGGGCTCTGGGATTGAACTCAGGTCACCAGACTTGCACAAAAAAGTGCTACCTGCTCAGACCTCTCACCATCCTCAAGGCTCACATTTTTGTTTAGGATTTGCACCTAAGGATCCTGGCACGGAAAGGGGCATGGTCCCTACCCCGAGTCCTTAAAGAGGTAATGGGGATAGAATGAGGTCACTGGGGGTGGCACTTCATCCCATGACTGGTGTCCTTGTAAGAGGGGAGGGACCAGGACAAGGGTATGAGAGCACAGTGGGAAAGCTGGTCATCCTGAGAGAGACCTCAGTGAGCATGCAGACTCCAGAGGCGACTGTTGACACAGCCACAGGATGTCTGTGTTCCCTTCTCCTCACATCCCTGGCAAGCTAAGCAATAGGGAAACTGCCGAGGAAAAACCTCTAAGCAAATAAGCTTGTTACTTGTACCCAGTGATCACTCAAGTCTTTTTTTTTTAACCCCCTTCTAATTTTATCCTATACAATTGTTGGTTTCGAGAGATCTTCAGATCAGGCCAGAGCCCTTTGCTACATTTCCTGGCATTGTAGAGATGAAAGCAGGGAGCGTAGAGGCCACCTTCCCTCCCACGACAGGCATTTCCCTTCGACCTCCCTAGGACTGTAGTCACCTGGCATCTACCAGCAAATCTGATGACAGGATGCCGCTCCCTGGGGAGGCAACCTGGCCGTGCCTGAGGATTAGCTGCACAGGCTCATTTTTTTTGTGAATGGTGCCCTCCTGCAAAGCCATCTTCTAAGTCAGTGTCCTAGCACCCAGCTGTCACTGCGTCACCAGCCATCTCCCTCCATGTTCCTCCCATTAAGTGCAGGCGGAGAGCTAGGGCTACCCATTCGCTGTTTCACTGGCTCCTCACAGGGTCCCCCACCTGGTGGCCATCATACAGATGAGAAAATGGAGATCTGGGGGCGTTAAGTTACTTGCTCGGAAGCCATGAGCTCACTGTCTGCCTGATGTCAAGCCCTGGGCTTCTGGCTACTTGGCTGTCCTGCCTCTAATGGGTCATGAGGACTTGGCCCTTTCCCCACATCCCTCCTGGCTCTGTCAGCTTTCTTAGGTTGGATTCATACCAAATGGTTTTCCATGCTCCAATCTTAGAATACAGCTAAGTCCCACCCGGAGAACATGCTCATGGTAGCATTAAGAGATACCCACCAAGATGCTAGCGAGGGGGATGGGACTGTGTCATCACCCCCAAAAGGGCACATACCAGCACAAAAGCAGACTATGCTGGTTAAGACAAGGACCTCAGTTGCTCTTGCAAGTACCTGTCATCACCCTGCTCTGGGACCACCTGCCTGTCCTTCACACTGTTCTAAACCAGCTGCTTTGTACACACAGGACACACAGGCTCCCACTTCCAGACAGCTCTCCAGACACGCCTTTGGTAGGTGTGAGGAGCGATCATCATTTTCTCACTCCTGTCCCAGGCTTGCAGGAAGCTGGAAAGATACTGCAGAGGCTGGGAGCTGTCCAGCACGATGCATCTGAGTCATCGGAAAGTCACTCTCTCCCTTCTTCACCTGCACCGATGAGGCGCAGAAGAAAAATAACGAGGCCAAGCCAGCTGCCAACTGTCCAGTCCCTGCAGGAATCTATACCTGCTACCTGCGGCGTTTTCTATGCTTCAAGCAGAGCCCAGGTCTAACGCTGCACACCCTACTCATTCTTATGGGAACTGAACCGGGCAAAGCACGGTTACATGCAAGTTTAGGCGAAATCCTTACAGCAAGAATGCTGACGCCAAGCACAGAAGAGAGCAGAGAACCAGGAGTGACACTGCACAGAGGGTTCCCGAGGGGGTCAAGAAGGAAAGGTAGCCAGAGAGCTTTGCATGGAACAATCCAAGGCAAACCCCAAACAAGCAAAGACAGGGCTGCCAACTCTTGATGAACAACAAGCTTTGCACCTTCAGCAGATCTTGGAGCACAAGGTGAAATCCAGATTGTAACAATGCTCTCTGATTGAGCTTCTTGTGGCAAGGAAAACATTCTGTGTGACTCCTGCATTATCTATTATGCCCAACATTTATCGAATGCCCAGTACCAGTGAAGGGGGGGTAGGCTCCAAGACCCCCCCCTCCCCCCGCAACATGGATACTGTACTCTAAAGACTTTCAAGTCCCTTGCATAAGATTGCATATTTTATATACTGTATATTTTATATTTCCATATCATAAGCACATCTTATATACCTTCAATGATCCCTAGGCTACTTATTTAAGTAGTTGTTAAATTTCATCATTTAGGGACTAATGACAAGAGAAAAAGATCAATACATGTTTAGTAGAAACACATTTTTCCTGAATATTTTTTTATCTGTATTTGATTGAATCAACTGATGCAGAACCTGCAGGTGTGGACCAGGAAGGGGGGGGGGGCGGCGTGTATATGTGTGTGTGTGTGTGTGTGTGTGTGTGTGTGTGTGTGTGTGTGTGTGTGTGTGTGTATTTATTTCCAGACCACTAGTATTGACCAAAACCTCCTCAGAAGTTAGGTCACTGAAGCAGATTTCAGGACTCTTCTAGAATTAGGTTGCAGCAAAGTCCTTCTAACTGTAAAAAAGCACCTATAGGAAAATGCTTTTATAAACAATGGTTATGTTAAAAATATAATAACAAAGCCCGGTGGTGGTGGTGGTGGTGGTGGCGGCGGCGGCGGTAATCCTAGCACTCAGAGGCAGTAGCTTGGTCTACAGAGCTAGTTCCAGGACAGCCAGTGCTACCTTGTCTTGAAAAACTAAAATAAATAAATAATAAAATACAATCAACCAATAAATTAATAAATAAATAAGAGAAAATTAAAAAAAAAAAAGCTGGGCTTAGGATCCCAGCACCCAGGAGATGGAGGTAGGAGAATTATGAGTTCATGGCAGCCTGGGCTACATAGTATGAATCCTACCTTTAAAAAAATTATATATATATATAAGTATATATATATATAAATATATATATATATAAATTCATATTATATATAATTGGAAAATATGACATAGAATTCATAGAATAAGCTTCAAGTAAAAAAACCAGACAAAAAATCCAGCCCTGGAACCTCTATCCGCTGCTCTATGATGCTCAGGAAAACCGGGGAGGAGGCCTAAAGTAAAGCTTTTGTCTTCCCAGAGCCTGTTAGTGAAGTGGCTTTCTTGGCAGCGTACCATGTGGTTTAGCTTTCTCACTGGCACCTGTAGCTGTGAGTCCACTGAGTCCGAAAAAGGCGGAGTTAATCCCGTGATCTGAGTCTGGATCCAGGGGAAAACGTTCCCAAGGGCCCCTCTGTTGGCAGAGCTACCAAGGAGAAAGGGACTTCCCTCACTCAGAAGATGGCTGCATGCTGGGCACGGTGATGCACGCCTTTAATCCCAGCACTCATGAGGCAGAGGCAGGCGGATCCCTGCGTCCCGGGTTAGCCTGGTCTACAGAGTGAGTTTCAGTACAGCCAAGGCGATTCCCAAAGAAATCCTGTCTCCCAGAACCAAAAAGAAAGAAGAAGGTGGCTCCAGAGAAGTGTCGCAGTGGAACGTGTCAAGGATCAGCAGTAGGGCCCACAGGCCCACTCTCCATGCTTACACTCACAGAGAGAGAATTGTAAGGGTACCCAGGGTTCATTCTCACGACACTCACTTCCAGTACAGCTAGTCACCGTTTGTGATTCTGCCCTTTGCTCCTAATCCGGGTGCTGACACAGGGGAGCTTCCTCGGCCCTGAGGGTTTCAGAGAAAAGAGCCAGCCCCGAGCCAAGGACAGCCTCTTCTCACTTACACCCCAAAGCTGACAGTTCACGAGCAGTTAACAAAGCCAGCTGTAAACGGCAGGTTTGACTATTATGGAGTACTTTTTGGATAAAGAAAAAAAAAAATCAGTACTTTGGAAAAGCATCAGACAGGGCTTAGCAACCTACAGCTCACAGGCCAGAGCTGGCTTGCCAGAAACCAAGACCAGATGGTTAAGAACAAGAGAAGGGCGCCTGTGTCAGAGAGCGTGGGATGAAATCAGCATCCGTGGCTCACTGGCTCCTGGGTTGGGGTAAGGTCCAGTCACCTGCAGAGTAAGATATCCTCTTGACAGCCACGAAGACTCCACATGATAAAACCAGCCAGCTGTGGTGATGTTTTGTTGGTGCTCTAACAAATAAAGCTCGTCTGAAGATGAGAGGGTGGAGCTAGCCAGCAGCTAACCACAGAGGCCTGGAGGTCGGTGTGGACAACAGACAGGAAGGGATAAGGCAGGGCGGAGACAGGAGCTCAGCCCTTTTGGGTCTGAGAAGTCAGTGGAGGTTAAGAGGTGACTCTGGCTCCTTTACTTCTGTTCTTTCAGCATTTACCCCAGTATCTGGCTCCGATTAGAAGGGAACCATTCCTCTGATGGGAACCTACTTACTGTTTTCTCCTCTTCGCTCTGGTGAGAATGTGCACAGAACCTATTATGGGATACATGTGAACGGCAGAAACATGGTGTCGTTGGCAAAGTGTTATGGGGTTTGCACCTAAGAAATATAAAACAGAAGCCAGGCATGGTGGGCACACCTATAAACCCGACTCTCGGGAGGCTGAGGCAGGAGGTTTGCTCTGCAAAAGCCTGTCTCAAAGAAAACCGAACACATGGAGAGAGGAGGAGGGGGAGAATGGAGAATCGTTATGCAGAGAGGAGCGCGAGGCTGAAGGGAACAGAGACCTTGCTGAGAGGGGAAAACAGGCCTAGGAACTGTGACCGGTCATGCCACTCTCCCACTCTAAGGGGGAAACCAAGTCAGGCTCACTCTTTCAGCTTAGTGCGGAGGTTAAAGGGCAATGGCCAGCCTTCTTCTCCATGGCACTCACAGCAAGGCAAGCATCAGTCGGAAGACCCTTAAGTCCGTCTGCAGTGTTAATGAGAGTTACCCTTCTCCTGGGGGAAAAGCAGGCTGTGCTAGAGTTTGTTTCTGGCCTTCTCAGGAAAACACACCCAGAGGCAATAACACAATAAACTCTGCCTTACTGGATCAGAGCTGCTAAGAGACCAAGGATCTGAATTCTCATGATTTACATTCACACTCCCCGCCCCTCTCAGCACAAGCGAAGAACCTCTTTCTGACAGACTCTTCAGAGTATAAAATAAACTTGACCAAAAAAGCTACTGAACCTGGCACAGCATGAGTAACAGACTTGCTCTATGGAGACAACCAGGCCTCTGGAATGCTCCCAGGCCCACCATGGCAGGAGACGACAGGCCGAGCTGGACCTTCCAGCTGCGCTCACATTGCTTCTTAGAAGGAATTGCCTGGCTACCAGCAATTAGTCAGTCCTAATGGACTGGATCTCAAATGCCTCTCAGAGGTTGCTGTGTTGAAGGCTTGGTCCCCAGTTGATGGTGCTATTAAGAGGTGATGGGTCGGCTAGGAAATGGAGCCTCATGGGGAAGTTAGGTCATCGAGGGTTATGTCCTGGAAGGGCATATCAGGACTCTGGCCCCCCTTCTCTCCTACTTTCTCAGCTACCATGAGGTGAAGAGCCTCCACTACCCCACACTTCCACCATGATGCACTGCCCCACGGGTTCAAAGAAACCCAGGCAAGCAACCATGGTGGACCCTCTAAAATCGTAAGCCAAGATTAACTCTCCTCTCGAAACTGACGTGTCTCGGGTATTTTGTCACGGCATGGAAAGCCAGCTGATACAGTTGATGGTAAATATAGCTCGTTCTTACTGGGAAAGTCCTGAAGAGAATGGAGCTGAGCCTCCATATATGAGAGGAGGGCACAGTGCTTGGCAGGTA
This sequence comes from Peromyscus californicus insignis, assembly GCF_007827085.1. Lineage (NCBI taxonomy): Eukaryota > Metazoa > Chordata > Mammalia > Rodentia > Cricetidae > Peromyscus > Peromyscus californicus. The sequence continues at coordinate 39,251,652 of NW_026294562.1, forward strand.
CACAGCCTGCCCATGGGCCCTTCCCAGCCCCATGCAGGCTCCCCTGGGTTCTTCAGAGTCAAGGCTGCCACTGAAGTCTGAACCGGAAGTCAGAGAGACCTTAGCCTTCAATACCTCCTTCTCCCCGGTTTTCCTCACCTTCCCTTCCTTAGCTAGAGAGGGCTCAAAGGAGACCGAACCTTGTCACGTCAAGGTTACAAACCCAGAAATCCAATGCCCTCACTGCTTCTTTCTGGCCAAAGCCAACCAACCCGGTAACAACAAATCTACAAGTGTCAATCAAGAATCAGAGCTCCCCGCAAGCGCATAAAACCAGGCTTGCTTCTTCAGGAAAAACAGGTTTGTTCCTTGACAACAACAGAAAACCCACTCAAAGACTATGGAAAAAGGGATAATTTGGTATTGGAAAATACATTACTGCGAGTGCACTTACAGATGCACACCTTGATTGATGCAGAACACTTGATAAAACTTAATGTTCCTCCCTAATAAAAGCTTTCGGGAAAACAGAAAGAACATTATTTAGCAAGTTTGGAGAACACACATCTGAAAGCTTCCTTCAGCTTAGGTCAGTAGTAAAATAAAAGTCCAAAGCCGTCAGGGACACCTGCCCTGTCATTACACTGGATCTCTCTGTTCAGGAAAGGGGAGTGGATGCAGTTAGGTGAGGAAATCAGGGTGATACAACCTTTTTGACTGCAAAGTGAAGGTAACTGGGGGGGAAAAAATCCCATCTACATTATAAGAGCAGGAGCCACAGCTTTGTTATGATCTGCTCAGGAGCAGTCAGGATAGACCTAAAAATGAAGGCTCAGGACCTTCACAACAAAACCACAAGATTCAAAGAAAACACATGATGGACTCTAGTTCTCAGGTCCTTAGAGGGTGAAGCGCCATAGTGGGAACACCACAGTTCTGCACAAACTCATCCTCGACATTCACACACACTGTAAGAATTTCTTTTTCTTAAACTTGACAAATTTCTGAAGTTCATTTGTAAGAATAAATATGGCCGGCTTGCCAGGAAAATTCTGCAGAACAATAAGTACTTGCAAGACTCCTCATTAAAATATATTATTAAAGCTATAATAATTAAGATTGTGAGACACCAGCTCAGCAACAGAGCAGAACTGAAAACAAACCCAAGAATCTATTGGGGTTCAGTGTAGGACTCAGCACACAGTAAACCTAAGACTCTGTTGGGATTTTGTATATAGTAGTGGAGTATTTCAAGTCAGTGACTATACATAGTTTTTTCATAGTAACAGGGACATCAGACAAATAGTTAAACCTGCAATCCGGGCTTATATTTTTTACTTAAAGAAATTCTAATGGGCTACAAAGGTAAAAACTAAACAAAATACAGATCAATGTTTTTAAATCATGGCAGAAAAAAGGCTTTCTAAACACAAAGCCATTGGCAAAACTTAAGGATATTTTTCTTAGTTTTGTTTTTTGAGACAGGGTCTTTCTCTGTGTCGTCTAGTCTGACCTCAAATTCACCATCCCCCTGCCTCAGGTTCTACATGGATATGAAACTTTATGCACATTATAAAACTTTATGAAACAAGAGCTAGAGCGATGAGTTCATGCAATTATAGCCCACAATAAAGATTAAAATCTACAATACAACTAAGAACACCTGCAAATCAAGTAGCAGGGGATCAGCAAGACGGCTCAGCCATTAAAAATGCTTTCAGTCCAATACGGGCCACCGTAGTTTGACCTCCAGAAAAAGATAGATTCTGGAGTATTCTCAGCATCCCCAGAAAAATGGGCAGTAAAGACAAAAGAATCACTTAGAAGCTGGAGGACCAGCATGTCCATAGTATGCAGCACGTAGAAACAACAAGAGACTCCACCCTCAACATGCTGAAAGAAGAAAAGAAGAAAATCAACTCCTAAAAGATGTCCTCTGACCTACACACACACACACACACACACACACACACACACACACACACACACACAATACAATAAATCAGCAAGACACTATACAACTGAGGGAAGCTGGGACTGGGAGAGATGGTATACTCCAGGAAAGAGCACATCAATTGTTTTCCAGGGCCAAAGGGTCAGCCCTGAAAACATATACAAGTAACAATATACAAACTAAACAGGTTTACATATGCGCACGCGTGCACACGCGCTGCGCGCGCGCGCACACACACACCCCATATATATATACACACATATATATATGTATATATATGTATACACACACACACACACACACACACACACACACACACACACACACACACACATATATATAATGTATGAGTGCTCTGCATGTATGCCTGCATGCCAGAAGAGGGCATCAGATCCTATTATAGATGGTCATGAGCCACCATAAGGTTGCTGGGAATTGAACAGCGCTCTTAACCTCTGAATCATCTCTCCAGCCCCAACTAAACAGGTTTTATTTAGGAATATACATGTATATACATATATATGCATATAGTAACAATTAGTGAAAAAAAGAGACCATGAATTTGAAGGAGAGCAGGGAGGGGCGTATAAGAGGGCTTGAAGGGAGAGAAGGTAGAAATGTTATAATTATAGTATAATATCAAAAATTAAAAAAAAATAATCCTGATGGCTGGGGATGTAGATCAGTGACACAACATTTGCCTAGTATGTGCGAGGCCCGGGTTTGATCAGCTCCCCTCCCCCCGACACACACACACCTCTGGGCTAGGGAGATAGTACAGTCCTTGTTATGAAGCCCTGAGTTCAATCTCTGGCATATGCTAAAAAAAAAAAAAAAAAAAAAAAAAGCTAGGTAGAGCAATAGTGTGTAATCCCAGCACTCAGAAGGAAGACATGAGAAGGTCAAAAGCTTCCTGGCTGGATCGTCTAGCTGAACTGGTAAACTCCAAGTTCAGTGAGACACAGGCAGGTCTCTGTGAGTTCAAGGCCAGCCCGGTCTACATAGTAAGTACCAGGACAGCCAGAGATATGCAGAGAGACCCCCACCTCAAAATTAATTAATTAATTAATTAAATGAGGGAGGGAAAACTTTCGTTGGGATATATTGGGGTTTTTTTTTGGGGGGGGGGTTCGAGACAGGGTTTTTCTCTGTGTAGTTTTGGTGCCTGTTCTGGATCTCGCTCTGTAGACCAGGCTGGTTTCGAACTCACAGAGATCTGCCTGGCTCTGTCTCCTGAGTGCTGGGATTAAAGGTGTGCGCCATCACCACCCAGCAGTTAGTATATATTGTATGAGAGAAGAATAAATTTAAAAAATATGACACTTGAGTTCAACCTCTGGCCTTCACTCTGGTGTGTGTGTACACACGCACCTGCACAGACATGAGCACATACATACATATTCGTACAAAATAACAGCCTAATGTGATAAAAGTGGACAAAGATGCAAATGAGAAATTTTCAAGAGGTACTAATGACCAAGCAATACTATATAACTAGGAATAATGGGGCACACCTCTAACCCCGACACTGTGGAGCCTTGTGTGGGAAGATAGTCGTGAAAATCGAGGCATGCTTAGACTACACAGTGAAACCTTGCCTCAAAATAAATAGATAGATAGATAGATATAGATAGATAGATAGATAGAGAGACAGACAGAGAAAGAAAGAGAGAAAGAAAGAAAGAAAAGAAGGAAGAAAGAAAGAAAGAGAAAGAAAGAAAGAAAGAAAGAGAAAGAAAGAAAGAAAGAAAGAAAGAAAGAAAGAAAGAAAGAAAGAAAGAAAGAAAGAAAGAAAGAAAGAAAGAAAGAAAGAAAGAAAAACTCAACCTTACAAAGTCATCAAATCATATTGACCAAGGCACCAATGAGCCAGGGATGGTAGCTCACATCTACAGTCCCAGTACCTGGGATACTGAGGCAGGGGGACTGCCATGCGTTTGAGGCCAGTTTAAGCTACTTAGTGAGACAAGTAAACAATAAAAAAAGAAAGAGAAGAGAAGGAAGAAAGGAGCAGGGGGTGTGGCTCACTTGGAAGACTGGTGGCTTCCCAGCATGTATGAAGCCTAGGGTTTGATCTCACATAAACCAGGCCTGGTAATACAGGCTCGTAATTGCAGCACTTGGCACATAGAGGCAGGAAGGTCAGAAATTCAAGCTTAGCGTTACAGTGAGATCTAGTGAGCTTGAGTTCAGCAGAGGCAGAGAAGGAACAGCCACCTCCATTCTTCTGGGCTGTCATGTGCAGGTACAGATAAACACAGATACAGATGATGATAGGTAGATGATAGATAGATAGATAGACAGACAGCTATATATCTAACATTTAAAAGAGCATGGTGACGTATACCTGCAACTCTAGTATTTAGCAGGCTACAACAGGAGGCTTACAAATCCAAATCCAGCCTGGTTTACACAGTAAGCTCAAGGCCAAACTGAGTTATGTGAAGACATTGCTTCAAAAACTAATAAATAGAGCCAAGCGGTGGTGGCGCATGCCTTTAATCCCAGCACTAGGGAGGCAGAGACAGGAGGATGTCTGTGAGTTCCAGGCCAGCCTGGTCTACAGAGCGAGATCCAAGACAGGCACCAAACTACAGAGAAACCCTGTCTCGAAAAACAAAAAACAAATAAACAAAAAAACAAACCAAAAACAACAAAAAATCCTAATAAATAAATGTTTTCTATGTGAATATACACATTTACTGAAAACAATAATGCATTTGAGCTTATTATCAAGCTCAACTGGCTTGATTATCAAGGAGTATTCCAAGATTGGTTGTTGTGCCACATGCCTATAAATCAGCATTTGGGTAGCTGAGACTAGAGTATAGAGTTTGAGGCCAGTCTAGGTGACATAGTAAGACTCTGTCTCAAAAAAAAAAAAAAAAAGCCAGGTGGATCTTGGAGTCTAAGGTTAGCCTATACAGTGAACTCCAGGCCAGCCAGGGCTAGGTCCTAAACAAAACAAAAAGCCAACCCAAAACAAGCAAATCAATGTGTCCTGTGGGAGCAGAGATGTATACTTCCTACAGAGAAATTAGTGGGTATTCTAGGTGTCCAACAACTCATTAGAAAGCGAGACCCTTTCGGGATACACATCTGTCGTCTCACACTTCTCATACCTCCTTTCCTTGTTCCATAGATGACCTAGAAATGGCCCTAAACAAGAACAAAAGGCATTCCTCCTCCTGAGTGGCACGTTCTGTCCCACATTTTCAGGGCTCTCCAACTACTGCCATCCTTGCTAGGCAGAGGGCCAGTCCAAGAACACACAGCCTCCATCACGGTGCTTGCTGTGGCTGGGTCCCACACAGACCCACCCACTTCCCTGGCTGTCCACCGCCATCTTCCTTCCACCCCTGGAGGGTCCGCAGGGGCTGAACAAGCACAGGGACCTCCATTCTCCAGCGCTCTCGCGTGCAAACTCAACCTAACAGTTTGTGAACTTCTCAGACGGAATCCCACCTTCTCCTACGTCAACCGTTTTTGTGAACACTGGACTCAAAAAATCAGGACATCGTAAGTCTCCTGCTCACCAGAAGTATTGCCACACCCAAAATTGTTCTGAATGAGCAAGGATGCCTGGCAGCCTCTGAAGGGACAATCCTGGCCCCCACGGTTACCCATCCCAGTACCACCTGCTCCACCTCTCTCCTGCAGCCTTTGTGGTTTTACTCCTTTCGTGTTTGGTGGTTTTTTTTTTTTTTTTTTTTTGCTTTGATGTGAGATGTCGGTGCTCAGTCTGTGGGTACCACCCATACTGTGGGTGAGTATCTGTGGGAATGAAAGCAGCTCGTGCACCGGTTTAGGCTGTTTAAAGGAAGTGGGTGTGTCCCAAGGCATAATGCATGACGGCCACTTGTATCTGTGGCGTAAACCTGCCTGCTAGTGCCTGCACGACCCCCACACTCAGTGGATCTGTGAGAAACCCACAGGCCCAGTGAAACCCCAAGGAAAGATGGCAGGCAAGATTCTCGAGCCTTCCGGTACTTAGCACAGCAGGACCTGAGTCTTGTGGGCTCATCTCAGAAATTCTAAAACTAGTGCAGAGGCAAAATACGAACCCCAGACAGATAATTTTAAACACAAGAAAGGTCTGCAGCTTGGTACACGTCACTAGAAGGCATTATTTGGGTCATTTACAGAATTTAGAGCTGGGAGCTCCTAGTCATGCTCCAAAGGCCTCATAACCACACAGCTAGTTCCAAAGAAACCAGATCCCAGCTTCCATGAGCTGGTTCTCAGGTCGGCATGACTCCTACCTCTGCCCAGCCTCCCATAGGAGATGTGAAGAGTAGATGGCTCAGGAGGCCTTCAATATCAAACCAGAAGCAAATGTTCAATAACTCTCCGGCACATGGATTCTCTTTCTCGCTCCATTTTTATGATCTCTGATTTCTAACTGGCCGGGTTCCAGAAACAGGCAGCACAAGGGGCCGGTGATTTGCCCAAGGACACCTGCACGGAAGTGCATGACCAGTTTAAAACCCAGTTCAAATGTTTACTCCAGTTTTGTGCAAAAAAAGAGATGAGATGTGAGAAAAGAGCCAAGGCCTGAACTGAAAGCACAGAGGCTCTTTCATGCCCGATTTTGCTTACTGTCTTCCTGGCCCTTCTTTCCATATGCAGTTAGGGGGCAGGGGTGGCACTGTTAAGGCAGTTAACTGGCCATTCTGCCAGCTTTAAGTTTCAAAGTAACATTTGTAAAATATAGAGCACCGAACCTGGAGCTGTGGCACGCATCTGAAATCCCAGCACTTGAGAGGCTGAGGCAAGCAGATCACGAGTTCAAGGTCATTCTTGGCAGCCTAAGGAATTAAGGCCAGCTTGGGCTACATGAAGCCCTGTCTCAATAAACAAAAAGCTGTACACCTTAAGCTTATTCTTCGTGGATTTGCCAACACTTCCAAGACCTTGAAGTCCACATGCCCCCGTGTCTACGATGGCTCTGCTTAGAATCTAAGCCTTAGATTGCTCATCTTTCTGATAGTGCAGAAGCAACAGGCCTCGGTAGAGACTGTAGTTGGAATTTTAATTGCTTCCTAGGCTTGATCCTCTGCTGATGCTGGGCAGCAGTAAGCTACAGTCCCCAGCCAGCCACAACCAGGAGGGAAGCCCTATGGTCCACGGTGGCTGTGCTGCTAAGCTATGTTTGAGGCTTACACGGGCCTTTTCTACTTTCTGTTATTTTCAACCTACAATAGGCTTGTGATCGGAATGGGATTCAAAGAACAGCATTCGTGTAGATAGATGTTAGAGGTCTCTAGGGAGCGCCAGAGCTCTTCACTCCTTTTTACAGACACACCCGGAAGTGCTCAGGAAAAGCTGCCTTCCCTCAGCCTCTCCAGAACACAAGCCTGTGGAAGCCCAGGCTAGGTAGGCCTCACTAACGGCACCTGATGGGCTGGACTGCTGTGGCCGAGTGGGTCATTCCTCTATGCAGATCTGGGTTTCCTCCCTTCCAAATGGGGAGAGAAAGAACTAGGTGCTACTGGAGGAAGACAGTGGTACAGAGTCCCAGGATCTCACTCCTGCAGCTGCTGTGCGGAAGCCCTCTCCAGCACATGCTATCAGTGAGGACAGGACATGCAGTGGCTGTGTGAGAGCCAATGGAGACCACCAAGCCACAGGAAGGCTTGGCACATGGATGACCCTTCACAATGCCAGAGCAACAGGTGAGCTTGCTATTCCAGGGGGGATATCACTCAGGGGAAGAAAGGCAAAGGACCCCAAATTAAAGTGGCTGTTTTAAACTTTACCCTAGAAAAACAATAGAATGTAATACATTAACAAGCCATTTCTACAATCCTAGCACTTGGGAGACCAAAGCAGGAGGATTACCTTGAGTTTGAGGTCAGTGTGGGCTACAGAATAGTCTTTAAAAAACAAAAAACAGCCGGGAGGTGGTGGCGCACGCCTTTAATCCCAGCACTCGGGAGGCAGAGCCAGGCGGATCTCTGTGAGTTCGAGGCCAGCCTGGTCTCCAAAGCGAGTTCCAGGAAAGGCGCAAAGCTACACAGAGAAACCCTGTCTCGAAAAACAAAAACAAAAAAAAAAACAAAAAAAAAAAAAAAAACAAAAAACAAAAAACTCACTTGCCCTAAATAGAGACGTGACCAAGAACTCCTAAACTGCCAAGACAGCGTTATTTTCCAACAACAGAAATGGGAAGCCTAGAGCCTGACTGGCTATACCCACTCTACCAGCTAGCAAGGCTGTGACAAATGAGGACTAAAAGTGACAGGTGATGCCATACCATCACTTGTCTCCAGCTTCTTTTCCCCTCTGGGGCCTGCAGAGTGCTGGTATCAGGATATGGCTGTGGTGACAACAGTCTTACTCCACACAGGTCCCCATGAAACAGCATGAATCACGAATTCCTGCAACAAAATGAGCCACAGATTCCCCTGGCTTAGTGTTCCTCACCAAAGGCTAGGAAATGCAGGTCTGAGCTTTCCACACAGGAAACAGCCACACTACCATGTCCCCACAGGATCTGGCCAAGGGGCCCGGCTGGCCTTGGATGCTCTCAGAATTCATTCCTCCTGCCTAACCTTCCCCAAGTGGTCAGATTAGAGGTATGCCCTTCAGGCCCAGCTTCATTCTGCTATTGTCTTTAAAACCATAGGGTTATAAAACTACAAGGGAAATATGGCAATGCAGGAATTTACGTCACATTGGTGTTTTTTTTTTTTTTTCCGTTTTTCGAGACAGGGTTTCTCTGTGTAGCTTTGCGCCTTTCCTGGGACTCGCTTGGTAGCCCAGGCTGGCCTCAAACTCACAGAGATCCACCTGGCTCTGCCTCCCGAGTGCTGGGATTAAAGGCGTGCGCCACCACCGCCCGGCCGGTATTTTGTTTTTTTAAGCTCTATTTTCTGTTTCTTGTATTTATTGTGGTGTTTCTGTTCAGAGTTCTGCACACTGAAAGGATATTGGAATATCAACCGGAACCACTACATGAACGACTCGTCTTTACACAGACCTTATCTACAGCACTGTGGATAATAAATGTTCATGTGAGTGTGATTCACTCTTCCAAGCACTGAAATGGACAATCTGGAGTGGAGATCATGTAAACACCCTTGAAGATCTGTTGGTAAACTTGTTCCATGTGAAGTTTTTGGTCTTAGTCTCTTGACCATCTCCTCAGAAGGGCCTGCGGGTGTGTGTGAGCACTTGCAACACATGTTGATATCACCTGTTCTCTGCAAAGTTCTTTCTGTCCGTTCACTGCTTTCCACTAAGCTCCAGAGAGCAGAGGAAATAAATGCTGCCCTTTGGCACATCCTGCTAGTAAGCCTAAGTGGACATAGGTGTTCGATTGGCCTTGTCTGGCCTATATTCCATCTTCCTGTATTCCAACCAGTTCTTCCTCTGAGTCCTAGCAGTTCAGGAGCTGAGCCCACACCTTCAGACTTGAGAGGCTTGGATGAGATGGAACCCAGTCCTGCCACGCGGACGGTTTTCATAAGGGACACACACTTTCAGCTCAGCCGTGGCTTAAAGCCTGGGTCGTTTGCTGGAATCATTAGGAATGGGAAGTAGTCTTTCTGTGCGGCTTTGCTGAATTGGCAGGAAGTGAGTCTGGTGTTGCTTGGCAGCCATTTTAGCACCATTCAGAGAGAAAGCTAATGAATTAAGCCAGAGCCAGCAACAGGGTGGCAAAGCCATAGAGAGAAGGGATAGCGAGGACACTGAATGCCTGCGTCCTGAACCTGGAGCTCTATTTTTAATTAAAAAGAAATTTTTTTTAAAGCTTTGCTGAGTAGCCTAGGTTGGCCTCTAACACATGGCCGTTTATACCCCTGCCTATCAGGGGTTGGGATTGTAGGTGTGAGACAGCCCACATGGAACACTGGGCTAAGTCTATGGACTTTCTTGCTTAGAACCTGTCTATGGGTCCAAAACCCAGACCCTGCAGTTGTCGTGGCGCTGGCCTATCATCTGAGCACCCTGGAAGCTGATGCAGGAAAACCAAGCGTTTGAAGACATCCTGGACCACAGAGTTTCTTTCAGGCTAGCCTGAGCTTATATGGCCAGACCCTGTGAAAAAAAAAAAAAAAAAAAAAAAAGGCGAAAGCAAACAAAATAAAAGCAGATTGAAACAATAATGACAAATGGGTTCTTTTTCAGGTTGGAAGTAAACAGTCTTGGATGACACGGGGAGTCAGGATTTGTTCAGAGTTTCCGCTGTCTGGCCCAGGACCTGACACACTCCATACCCCCACATGACAGCACGCATGAAGTCACAATGGCCATCAGCAGTTGACATACCTTTCACTTGTAGCAGTCACTCAGAATCACCTAATGATACTGAGTCCACCTAGAATTTTAAACAAAAATTCCAGGACTCTCAAAGGCTTCTGGGATATATATGCAAAGCATTTACCTTTAAGTGTAATAATTCTCAGCCTAAGATTAGCATGCTAAATCTTTTAAATGCCTCATCTGAACTTGGCCTCATAACTTCAATACCATGCAATTATGGAACTCCATTTTACAGATGAGAAACCTGAGGTTCAGGGAACATGAAAGCTTTGCCTGAGTCCTTGTGATGAGAGTAGGGCAGTCAGGGATAGGCCCATGAAGAGTGTGCTGAAGGCCCGTGCTCCCAGTCACGGTACCCCTGCCTTCATGCTGAAGGTAAAGGTTCTTCTAGCTCCTCAGAGGAGACTACTCTGATGGGCCAGGGCCCCCTCTTCACTGACTGAAATCTTAGAGCTGGCCCCCTGGGAAGGGCAGATAGTGAAGTTCCCCCACCTTTCTCCCATTTTTCTGAGCAACACCAATCTGTATAATTCTTTCCAGTCTAAACTGTCTAGGGTCTGGGCTGGAGAAATGGCTCAGTAGTTAAGAGCACTTCCTGCTCTTTCAGAGGACCTTAGTTCAGTTCCCAGCACCCACATCGAGTGGCTCACCACCGTCTGTATAATTAACTCCCTCTCCAAGGGATCGGACACATCTGGCCCCTGTCGGCACCTGAACTCATGTGTGCATACACAGGCAGACACACCCCTTCACAGAATTAAAACTAAAATGTCCATCATCCCCAGACAAGCGCCTGGGCCATTTGTCCCTGGGCCTACCCAGTGGTTCCCATACCCAGCTGTCACAGACTCCCAGAAGCATTCATTCACTTCCACAAAGAGGGAGGTTCTCAAACATGTCTAAACTTCACTGAAGACAAAACACGGCACTGTCTGCATTTCAAAACCTAGTCATTAATTTTGTATGGTATAAGCTCCCATGGTTTTATTTTAATCTATTTAAATGACGTCTTCTCACTTTTTCAAAGGACTCAGTCTGGTCAGTCAGGGATGAACTCCACTCTCTAGTTCATAGAAGTGATCATTCTCAATCTCATTTTAAAAATAAATTCAGGGCGGGCGGTGGTGGCTTATGCCTTTAATCCCAGCACTCCAGAGGCAGAAGTGGTCAGATCCCTTAGTTCGAGGTCAGCCTGTTCTACAGAGTGAGTTCCAGGACAGCCAGGGTTACACAGAGAAACCTTGTCTCAAAAAAACAATAATAATAATAATAGTAATAATAATAATAATAAATAAATATATAAATTCAGAGGCCCAGGGATATAGTGCAATGGTTGCTTGCCTAGCACTCGGGAGGTTCAGGTTCCATCTCCCAACTCTAGGAAATATATTCATTCACTCAAAGACCCAGCAGCTCTGGCCTTGGATGATGAAGTGGGAAACCTTTGGATTCCAGGTCCAGATTCTCATTCTCACCTCAGGCTTCCAAAGTCCCGTACACCTGGGAGGAGTAGATCAGAAAAAAGGGAGCTTAAAGGCAGGCCTCACTACCACAAGTGTCTAGGCACAAGTGGAAATGAATGTCCAGGAAGACCTCCCGGAGGGGGGGACCTGCTCTTCTCTTCCCTATCGGGGGACCCCATTCTCTTTAATGTTAACATTAGTCCTACACTTGCTAAGGAGGCTACTTGAGGCCAAGACAAGACAAATACTCACTCTTGGCCTGAATGCACCAAACTGGTATTGAAGTTCTTGGAGCCTTCCAGGAAGGGAGAGCGAGGACTCTCCCCTGAGCTTTGCCTGGGACTGGTGGAGTTGGCTGGTAACAAAAGGGCAGAGGCCGGCCCATTCCACCAAGACCCTTCGACTGATTAATTCCCCTAAGCAGTATTTTAGGAATAGATTTAAAACAACAACAAAAATAAAACCTTGTTAATTACAGAGTCAAACCCTCAGGAACTCACAATGGAGGGAGAACGGGGCACTCACAGACGCAAGCTGGAAGCCACAGGCTTTGACGTTTTTCTACAGAAAACTGGAGGCACTAGAAGATTCCAGGATAAGCTCAGAGTCACATGCTAGCGAAGGCAGGAGGGCTTTTGTACCCTGGCAGTGTGCCTCCAAATCTCCCAAGTTCTTCCAAATGCTTCGGCAGACCAAACCCATCTCAGAGGGTGGGCACATGCTCTTTTATAGACAAAATGATGGATGAGTCGACCTTTCAAGGTCACATCCAACCTCCAAGGTCTATTCTTTTCAGACCAGCAACTACTGCCACCAAGTGCTGAGTTAGGCCTAGGCCTGTGACTAACTTCCAACAAAAAGTGGGGCCGACTGGGAGCCAGGATTCCTCAAGACCACTGCTGGAAGGATCTCTCTTTCCCTTTTTAACAACAGTGGGTTTTTTTCCCCTTCTTTTTTGCCTCTCCTTTTTGCATGTGCCGCATAGAAACAGAAAGTGCCTTTGTACCAATTACTAGGCATTAATTTACGCTCCTCCGTGGGCGCTGGGCTTGCTGGAGAAACACTAGGGAAGGGTGGGAGGGTGATGTGGGGGCGGTTTCTAGCTGTAAGCCCCCCCCCCCCCCAACCCTGAGAATAGATAAGGCAAGAGAGAGAAAATAAAAAGCAGACTAAGAAACACAACGGGCCGGGGTGTTGTTTTTCAATACTAACAATGCTAATGATAGGAAGGCATCCAGAAATCTAGCTGAAAGCAGGCTCCAAGCAGAGCTAGCCCTGTGGTTTTAGGAGCTGCTGAGAGAGCACTCGGGAATCATCTGCCCACTTTTCCTCTCAATGAACTTATTAGGGAAGATCGTTGTCAGCCACTTTCCCAATATGTCCTCGGCAGTTTCTCCCTGGGAAGTTCACTTTGGGAGTTTCCCACAGACACCGTGGAATGACGGGGTCTTGGGAGAAGCATCAACAACAGGAATGGAGCCCCAGAGTCCTCTTCCCTTCACAGCATTGTGTCTGAAGGCAATGGGGTGCCACCATCCAGAGGACCCTGTTTCCTGTGGGGCCCTCCCACCTCCAACCCTGGGCCCACTCACTCTGGAGAGGGAAACCAAGGAAACGCCCACGTGCTTTGTAATTGTACCCCATTTGAATTTCATGCTGTGAAGCAGAGATGCTTGCCAGCTTCAGAAGAAGGCCACCCTGCTTTTTCAGTGCTCCCTCAAGGAGATGGGGCAAGTAAGAGATGGAGGAGGTCCTTCTTTTCTTCCAGACTAGGAACAAGAGTCACCAGGGTGGGTCTCTATCTCCAGAGGAGATTTCAACTAGGCCGAATAACCAAAGGCCACCCTGTCCTGAACTCCAGAGAGGGGCACCTTATCTGGAATTCACTAGCAAACCCACAAGAACCCAACAAACTCAGAAACCCATCTTCCCTTCAGCGGGGAGCTGTATGTGGCTCTGCACACCCTTCTCTACAATTCATTGCTACTTCTCTGCACAGGGCACTTGAAAGTGAGTCCAGACATTCTCACTAGGGTGGGTGGGTGAACGACATCCCCAGGTGGGCAAAAATGGGCTCTTTGATAGTCAGAAACAATGTGGCCCTCTAAATAAGTAGCTCTATAATTTATCCTCTCAGTGTTAAGACACCATAGGGTGTAGGGTGGGCATTTGTAGAAAAATGTCGTCTCAAGTCTCCTTAGAGATATATATATATAATGGGAATATAGTAGAGGAATACTCCCATAGGCAAGTTACCTCCTCACCAATCGGGTTCAGTTGTAAATACATCCAGGAAGGATGCAGTTTATGAAATACTATCCCGTATCACTGTAGGAAGCTGCCTGGAAAGACTAGGTCAAAGAGCACACCTCCTTAAGGACAGGGTTTCCCAGTACTCATAAAAAGAGGAAAAAGTGGTAAGGACCAGGTGACAACACTAGGGCCTCTCAGTCTAAGGCTTGGGGCCACAGCCAGAGTTGGCTCTGGCCCTGAAATCCAGCCTCCCTGAGCTTTGGTTTGGGTGCTAAGAATTGAACCCAGGGCCTAGGGCATGCTAAGCATACACTTAGCCACTGAGTACCGCTAGCCCCTAGAAGTGGCTTCATATCACATTTCTTTGTTTGAGACAAGGTCTCACTATGTAGCCCTGGCTGGTCTGTAACTTGCTGTGTAGACCAGGCTGGCCTCAAACTTATACAGATCTACCTGTGTCTGTATACAGATCTACCACATCCGGCTGTGTAGACCAGGCTGGCCTCAAACTTATACAGATCTACCTTTGTCTGTATACAGATCTACCACATCCAGCTATATCACACTTAGACTACCACTAGACTCTCCTTGACCAAACAGGTAACTCCAAAGCCACAGAGAATTGTGACAGAAGCCATTGAGTACCTGGAAAGATACTTTTCCACCTGAGTTAGAATTGCCAGTATAGGCATTCCTAAGACCACCATACACTCTATTCCAAAACTGGAGGAAGGCTTCTGTTATGGACACTATCTCAGTCCTTTCTGCCAGACAGTCTGAGTATACAAGGAAAAAGTATAAGTCTAGTGTACATGCCTCTAACCTCAACATTTGGGAGGTGTCAGGGGGTGGTGGTGGTGGAGGAGGGTCCAAGGAATATCTCAAATTCAAGTCCAGATTAGCTATTTTTGCAAGACCTTGTCTCCAAAACCCCAAAATAAACATAAATAAATGAGGTCCACCCAAGATAAAGCAGTTCAGACCAATTGTTGCTAGGCAAGGATCCGGGCCCACTCAGTATTTGCCAGATCTTCTGATTTTTCCAGAGAACTAGAAATCTGGCCTTATGCCAGAATCCTGATTTTTAGATGCTGGTAACTAATGAAATTTTTATAAACTCTGTGCCGTCCACGGCAAACAAATCTGCAAAGCAAATTCTGCAGCAGGGTACTCCAGTTTGCAAACCCCCAATCCTGAAGACCTGCTTAGGGTCTCAAGGAACGGAAAGGCAAATCCGGGCCTAGTTCAGCCCCCTCAACTGTGTCCTTCCTCGGGACACCGTGGAAGGAGCTCCGCGGAATTAAATGACACATTTTTTGAAAGGATTCCACTTCTAAAGCTGCCCTATGGCAGCAGAGCTGCTCAAGGCTCTATAAGGAAGTGAGCAGGGGGGATTCTCCAGGGAATGTGTGGAGCAGCACTGAACACGGGGGTGTGGCAGGGAGGGAGTTCCGTGCTGAAGATCCGAGGCTGTCTCCAGGCACCTTCAGGATTTAAGAACCAGCAGAAAGAAAATCAGGACGCTCCTTGCCCCACCCAGCCATGATCGAACCTGAATCCAAGTGCCTGAAACTCAACTTGGCATGTGCTTTCTCGTCAGTACACTTTAGGCAATATCTGTAGAGGCTGGAGTTTTTGTCCACACTAGCAGGACAGAGTCCTTCACCCCTCCCCCAGCCACCCCTCCCACCCACCCCCAAACATAAATAAGACCCCTGCAATCACCACAGCACTAGAACCTAAAGAATGACTGCAGTATTTAAAACGGGAAGAGTATTTATTTCACTTCCTTTTCCACTCTGAACTGTGTGAAAGGTTCTCCTGAAACAGCTGAGCTGACATGCCTTATGGAGAATCAGAGCAGCACGCATGCACGCACACATGAGCAGCCATTTCTATAAACACCCGAGAAAAGCACTCAGCCGAAATGGCCCAGAATGCTGGGGATCTACTGCTGAGCCACGGAGGCACTGCGGGCCTCCCCACTTACACCGTTGGGGCAGCCCTCCTGAAGGAGAAAATGCCTTTGCTCAAGGTGGCAGTGGGTGTCCATGTGAGCTGCTGAACCCGGGGAACATGGCTGACATGGCCAGGCCCGCCCAACAGCTGTGGTGAGTAACACACCGAGTTCATACACCACTCTTCGCCTCCCAGAGCCCTACTAAAGGTCACACCCCTCACTGAGGGTACAGGCCTGTCTAACTGCCTTATAGATTCAAACTTTCAAAGGTGCCCTTTCATATGGCAACCTAGATGTGGATCCCGCAAAGCACCTGTTTTTTCATGATCACTAGGAAATTCAGATTTATATGGGTGTTGGCAGCCACCTCCAAGAGACTCATTTTCCAAAGGAAATAAAAAAGAAGAGGTGGTTACACAGTCCTTCTTTTAAAAGGCGAACAAGGCCGAAAACCCCAACAAGAGCACCATTTTGAAACCAAAGGTTCAGGATCTCTCCCACAAAATATCAAACCTTCACACCAAAAATCCTCCACGCCTTTCCACACAATGCCAACAACTTCTTAAGCTGTCTCAGGGCCGAAGGGAAGGGTCTGCTGCCTGATCGTAACAGCAGTTACAAACGACCCTTCCCAAGCTGATCAGACAGCACGTCCACATGTGAACGCTTTCCAACTTGTCCTGTGCATGTTTAATTGGAACAAACCAGAGCCAGCTGACCAAGGTCCCTCTAAGTCCCTAATGCCCATTCCACACAGCAGATGTCTTTCCAGCCACGTTGGTGTATGCTGCTTGGCCTACCGCTAGCAGAAGCGCCCCACATTTCATCCCCGAGGCCCTGAACTCCAGCAAGGACCACACCTCTCTACTTAGGGTTCAGGCGTGCTACCTAATAAGTCACATGGGGGACAGATCAGCACTGAATCACGTCCCTTAGGAAGGCTAACTGGTCGCGAAGTTAATCCGCCAACCATTCCTTCATCAGCCTCCCCTGCAGCCTGAAGCAGTTTTATTTTAAACCTCTCAGGGGGCTCTTGGCCAAATTTAAAACCACCTTGGCAAGCCCTGAAAAGTAGCCGCCATCCAGCTAAATGAGTCCTTAGTCATCCCTAAAAGGATTCACGCAGAGTGCGGCTTCCCCCCGCCACGCCGCGACCCCTCCGCTGCAACCCCACCAGGGAACGGAATAAAAAGCTGCGCCATCTGACTGCCCGCCGCCAGCGTCTCCCCAGGTGGGGCGGCCCCGCAGCGGCGGGGTGCGGAGTCCCGGGGGCGGGGCGGGCAAGGGAGGGGCGGGCCCGCTCCCCGGCCAAGCCACGCAAGCCACTCTCTCAGCCCGGCAGTTTGGGGGGGCTCCGGGGGGCTCCTAAAGGTTGGGGCCAAGTAAGGAGAGAGTGCAAGAGTTAAACAGCATCTTCTCCAAAAATGTTTGCAGCCTCTAGGCCGAGTGCGGAGTCCTGGGCGCCCAGGAATGCTGGCCGGCCAAAGGTTAGCTAAGCCCGGAGCGGGGGAGAGGCGACGCCGCTAACCTGTATGCACTCTGTAATGGGCTTTAAGATGGGAGGATTTTCCATAGACTTTCCCACAGCCACTGTAGGGGCACTTGTGCCTCTTTTCGGAGGCGTGTTTCCCCTTCGCAGCCACTCCAGAGTGGAGGAGGGAGAGCGGGCTGGGCGTGTTGCCAGAATCCTGTCTCTCCTCCGGGCTGTGGGAAGGACTCGACCCAGATTCGGTGGTCACGTCGCTGTCGGATCCTATATCCTCATCGGGACTCTCCAGACTGTCGCTGCACACCGAGGGGGTCTGGATGGGTCTGTACTTGTTCAGGTCCAACAAGCTCTTGGCGATGGTGACCAGTGTGCAATAATCCTTCCAGGTGTCCCCCGGGTCACCGTGCTCCTTAGTCACCTCGCGCTCAGGTAGTCGCAGCCGCTCGGCGTCCGGAGCGCCCCCATGCTCCGGCACGGCGGTGCGGTTGGAGATGGAAACCAGACACTGGGCAGCCACGAAGTCCATGTAGGCGGCCGCGGACATGGTGCGGGCGACGGCACCCCGGGCGGTGCGGCCAAACTTGACGGTGGCTGCGGAGCTTCGGCTCGCCCTGCCCTGGCCTCGGACGACGAGCGGTGCGGCGAGGCCGAGGGGGCGGGGGGCGCGGGAGCTCGCGACTCGCGGGAGCGCCGAGGCGACCTCAGCCCCTCATCTTTACGTAACCGGCTGCGCCTCCGCACGCAGCAGCCGCGGCCGGCTCCGCCGCTGTCGCCGCCGCCCTGCCCGGCGCCCCGCGCGATTCCCCGACGGGCGCGCCCTCCTCCCTGAGCCGCCTCCTTGGAGAGATGCCACACGTGGCGGTCGCAAGTTTATTCGACTGCAAACGCGTCCGAGTCGCGGGGGAAGGCAACTGCGAGCCAGGCGCACGCCCTCGGCCGCCTCTCCGCCGAGCTCACGCCCCGGGGCATCAGCCGAGGACGCGGACGCGGGGGGCGGGGACCGAGCCGGGCGCCGCGCCTCCTAGAAGACACTTCTTCCCGCGTCCGCCGACGGCCGCCGAGCCCCTGGTCCTGCCGCGCCGCGCCGCTCCGGCATTCTCCAGCTCAGTAACAATTTCGCAGAATCCCATCACGTCACAATCCAGGCCCCCTCCAATTGGCCAGTGGGGAGGGTGATTCAACTCTGTTTACTTTCTCCCCCTGCCAGTCAGAAGGGCCCTTCGGTGGAGAGGTGCGTCTAGAACTACGGCGCGCGGCCAATCCGACCGTTCCGTTCCGCCGCCGCGTGCTGCCCCTCCAGCCCCGAACGCTGACATTTAAAAGGGAAACTGCTCCGAGCCGGGCGGCGCAGCCCCGCGGATGCCGCCCGGTCCGCGCGCGCGCCCACGCCTCCCGGCCCACGTGCCAGCTGGCGTGGCTTGGAGACGTATCTCCCCCAGGCGGTTACACCCGTCCCTAGGGACGAAACAGAACTTCAGCTTCGGGTTTCCAGCCCTCAAACAGTTAAGTGACTTCCTGCAAACGCTACAGTCCCAGCAACCAGCCTTCCAATCAAAAGTAAGTTGGTTGATGTCACTGGCATTGGCTCAGCCAATCAGAAGGGCGTTCCGAAAGCAAGCGCTCGACACTTGTAAACCTGCGGAGCTGTAGTGGAACCGGACAGATCTTTACATTTTGTGTTGCTGGTGGTAACCCTGAAAGATAGGTGGGAGGACGGAGTGATTAATAAATGCAGTATGAATCTAGTTTTAAACAACCCCTCAATATGGCAGGCCACGTTATCCAAGGACTCTCTGAAGAGACAGCATCAATTGTTTCTTGTTTGGATTGCAGCACTTTGGACATGGCTAAAAGTTCTTCCACCCCACACATAAACTATAAGAAATTCATCGAAAAAAAAAATCACAGCTAACAAAAGATCTAGTTCCATATCCAACGGGCCTTGCACAGAAGCACCACATCTTGGTATTTTGCTATACCCCAATGTTCCTACTGCCCCAAGTGCCATCTTAACCCAGGGAAGACCAGCGGAAGCCCCTTATTTGCATGACTTTAAAAATCCTTTTCAGGGACTCCTCCCAGTTCCTGCAGGGTACATTTCCTTCCCTAGCTTTACAATGTGGAGAACAAGACTTTTCTACCTTATCAGGTAGATAATGGCAGAACTCAATAGAAACCACAGGGTTCCTGATTCCCAATTCTCCTTTAGAAGAACCAAGCCCCTGTGAAACATTAACTATGTTAAATAGATTCTTAAGAACTGGAATCAGCCAGAGATCCTAACCAGCTGAATCTTGTGGCATTACTTGATCAACAATTAGTGTGGGTTTGTCGTGAATGCTGGGGTTGTTTTCCATCTTGATAGCTGAGCAGAGAAACTAGGGCCAATATCCCTAGCGGGGGCATACTGTGAGGGGCACTGATGATGAAAAATCCATCCACTTATCCTGAGTATGAAAGGCTCTTGTTTCTATGAAATGCTAATTTTGCTAATTTCACAATATCTAACCCTGACTCCCACTGCTGATTAACCTTTAATATTGGGGATGCTTCCACGGGGTTCTTCTGGGTCTCAGTTTGAAGGTTAGAGTAGATTGTTTTGACTTTTAAAGTGATGCGGGAAAGACACCACACAAGGTCATTTCCCGGGAAAAGAACATGTAGAAAGAATTACCAGCGTGATCACATCAGTGTCCAACCCCATGAGAGCATGGAGACTTGCTCTGTGCCAGGCCCAGACCCAAACACCCTCATGCACCCTTAGAGCAGCCATGAAACAGGGAAGCCATCTTGGATTTTTTTTTTTTTTTTTTTGCATTCTAATAACCTTAATTTCATGAAAGAATTCACAGGAGCTGGCCATGATGGTGCACACCTGAAGTCCTAGTACTTAGAAGGATGGAGCATTTGAGGAGGCCAGCCTGGGGGTAACCTGGGCTCCAGAGTGAGATCCTGCCTCAAGAAAGAAAAGAAAGGAGAAGGAAGAAAAAAAGGGAAGGAGGGAGGGGGGGATTGAGTTTGCCTAATTTGTGATCATTTTTCTAGAATAAACTGTCCCTAGGATACACGATTCTTAGAATTTGCGCCTCTGCCTGTCTCCTAGGGCACAGCACAGATAACCAGTGGCTTTCTCTAGGAGCCCCATGATCTAAGCCTACACAATCTCCCAGACCTGTGTTTCTACTGGCAGAACATACACTCGTGAAAAAGTCTCCTCTGCCTAGGTCTGAGTAGTCACCAAAAAATTTTAAGACTAACATCAGCATTATTCTCAAAAAAGAAAAGAAAAGCCTGTATCTTGCCTTAAAGATTATGATTCTGAATTTAAATAGAGTAACCTCACGATTTTTTTATATGTAAACTTTAACCTCCCTTAATTCTTTGCTGCCTTCTCTTTAGTGCCCTTTGATTTCATGTGGTTTGGACTGAGTTCTCCGATTCAGTTATAAAAGTCAAGAAAGCCGATTTCTTACAGATGTGCAAACAAATGGCTAGCTGATTCAGAGAATGGCTTCAGACCCAGCAATTCTAACGTTGCACACCATGCTCCCCTTTCCTGACCGTTCATTCTCAGATATTTATGTTCTTGGCAGCAAGACAGGCATGGGGACAGAAATGCAAAGGAATCTGTCCTAGATGAGAGCTACATGTTAAAAAACATGCATGTGCTTGATAGCACATAGCACAAGAAGTGACAATTCCTACGTCATAATTTTCTCCCTTGTATTTTTCAGCAATGTTTTCCTTGCTGGGTTGGAATGTACTATAATAGTTTTATGATTAAAACCAGCTTATGCTATTTAGCCAGCATGCGGTTGTCTCAATTAAATTTTGGCAAGTTATCCTGTTAATATTAGGCCACATAAATATAAGAGGTCTGCTTTCCCAAGTCAGTCTTTATATTACATTTCTACTCCAAATGCCTCCACCCAGAGGAACACTAGAATTCGAAGATTATAACTGCTTCTAGTTTATATTGTTTGCCTCTCCACATTCTCCCTAAGCTTATGCTTTATTATTCAAGTTCTCAAGGGTATGACTTATGAGCCTGTAGCCAGAACAGTGAGCCTTGTTTACAATGCTCCCTAAAATAATTATCATAATTAAGTGATCTAGTACAAGGTAGTGCCTGAAGGGTACAGGCCTCTTGGATCTAAGATGAGATCTGTGACCTCACCCAACCTCTCAGAGGCATCTCCTTATCTGCAGACTGATAGGATTAGACTAAAACTGCTGCACAGACTCTTTCAAATTCCTGCCTCGCAGGGGTCTTTAAGATTCCTAAAGGACAGGTTGGGGTGTGGAAGGGCACGCCATAACCCCAGTACTGGGGAGGAAGAGGAAGGAGACTGTGAGGTACAGAGTGGGCTGCAGTAGACTGTCTCAAAAATCCTGGGGCAGGGGCCACAAAGTAAAATTTGCTTTCTCAGAACGCTGTTACGGCAGGGAAGGTTGGAGAACCTTAAATCCGACATTTAATGAGAACTCATTTTTTTTTTCAAAATTATTATTTTTAAAAACAGGGTCTAGGGTAGCCTCCAACTCTAGCACCTCCCAAAAATAATTTTTTTCCCTAATTTCATAATCTCTTCTCCACCCACTTCTTTCACTGGTCTGTAAGAAGTGGCCTAGAGGCTTAGAATCTGTTCTTTTTCCTAGGTAAGCCCCAGTAAGGTATTTCCAGGCTAACGCTTGCTGATTCTTCCCTGGAGACTTATTTAGACCCGAAGCAGGGCTTCCCCATTTTGGTGGGTGGGGCTAATCACCCGGCACTCTGCTTAAAACACAGATGGCCAGGTATATCGTCCTGCTCTAGGCCCGAAGTTCAGCCTAAAGTCACATGCTGTAGATACAGGGTTCTGCCGATTCTGGCTTTTCGCAGTCTTTTCCTGCTGAGAGGCGTGGACTGTGCCTGGACAGAGTTGCCAGCCTCCCGGCGGGAAGGAAGAAGAACAGATGGCCCGCTGGGGGTAGGGGATCACGTGTCAGACCTCACATTGGGCAGGATCCACACCTCTCCCTTTCCCGGCCTGGTCTCTGCAGCTTTAGCGATCCCACCCAGTGCACATAAAGGGCCTACTGTGGAAAGTTATGTTCGTTTTACTGAAAGCAGAATTAGGGAAGGTGGTGGGCTTAGGGAGGACGTAGACAGGACTGAAGGGGTGGGCTCTCCATTACAGTGATGTGCCTGGAACTGAAACACAATCCGATAAAGCCGGATCTGGCGAACCGATTGTGGCCAGGTTGAGTTAACACCCAGTGTCTGGAGGGGGCGGGGAGCTCCGGCAAGCGCGAAAACTTACACGACGCCCTACTTTACTCGCGCTCCACTAAGCAGCCTACCGCAAAACTCCAGGCCTCTCCATTGCAGAGCGGAAAGGCCATCCGTTCATGCATATGCAGGAGGATAAGTTTAGCCCGCAGCCCCCTGTGCTCAGAGCAGCCCCGCGTGGCGCTCGGAGGCGGGTGCTCTGCTCCGGCCGCAGAGTGGCGGGCGGTTCAGCCACTCGCGCGCCGAGCGTCTGGGCCTGGCATCGCCCTTTTAAAAAGTCTTCCGCAGGCGGCCGCCGCAGCAGCAGCCGGAGGAGGCAGGTTCATCTGAGGACAGTCCCAGTTCTCAGAAATCCCTTCCCTGCTGGAACATCAAGCTCCCTTTGCTGCAGTTGAACAAACTGCCCTAGATTGGGGGACGAGGAACCCGCCCCAAACTCGTGCAAGGAGCTCCGGGCGCCCGCGCCCACGTGAGCTAACCTTGAAATTAGCCCCCCACACCTGAGCTGGGGGTGGAGCAACTAGGGAGGGTTGCTGGGCCCTCGGGGCGCTAGCCACTGGCTTTGCACCCTCCACCAGCGCGCACCGCCCTGTTTCGTAACTCTAGAGAGATTTTTTTTTTTTTAAATCTCTGGGGTACCATGGGTGTGAGGTGTGCTGAGAAGGCAGGCCACCTTCCACCCCCACATCCTCGAAGATCAGGAAAACCTGCCCTGCGGTACCCCTGGGAACACTGCAGAGTAGGGTGTCACGATGACATCAGCCTCTAAACATAGTCCGCACCGCACCCCAACTCTGGGCGCTGCGAGCGAGGCGCGGGGGTGGGGGTGGGGTGGCTGGTGCTGCTGTCCCCGGGCGGGGCGGGGCGGGCTGACCGGCCAGCCAGGCTGTGCGGGTGAAGATGACTTTGCAGGAATCGTGCTCTCGGCGACTGCGGCGGGCACAGTCTCTCCCGCGATGACCCGGCCACGCGGCCAAAAAAACCAGGAACGTCTTTCCGCACCCTCCCCATGCCCCACAAAAGCTACGCGCACACGCCTGCAGCCTTTCGACCCAGTGTGCCTTTTATTTATAAAGCCAACCCATCCCCAGCTCCGGTACCCGGGTTCGATCCGGTGCCGGCGTCCCCCCCAACCCCCAGCCCCGGGCTCCGGTACTGCCTCGGGGCTAAGCTTGCGCTGGGGTCGGCGCGGCCCTCTGGGTGAGTCAGAAGGGCTGTGTTTCCTGTGGTTGTTGTGGAACAGTTTGTCCTTTTTACCCCCTCCCACCCGTCTCCACCCCCTTGGTAAATATAGCGCTCACGTTTCATCATCTCTTTGTCCAAACGAGCGCCAGACACCCCGGCCCGCGGCCCACGCCGCCTCCCTCCTCCTCCAGGCTCGGTTACCTCGCATAACCCCGCGCACTGGCGGCAGCAGCAGCCGCCCCTCGGTACCGGCGCCGCTCCCCGGCGCTTCCCACCACAGGACACTCCTGCCCTCTCTCATCGCCTCCCCTCCTCCCAAGCACACCCAGGCCCTGGTCCCACCCATTCTCCCCGAAGTCCCCGAGATGTTGGGAGGTAGACACCCTAACACCCTGGCCGCTGGGTCCTCCACCCCCTTCCGTCGCAAGTCCCACGTCCCAATGATGATGATGCCATGTTCCCCTCCGATTGAGCAGGTGACAGGAGGCTGAGACAGTTCTGATTCACCGACAGTTGCTCCGTACTTCGGGGTGGGTGCTTGGCGAACTGCCTTCCTCCCACCCCTACCCCAGTAGGGACGTGGGCTGCAGGGGTCGGGAAGGCGAGGTGAGTGGATGACAGGCAAAAAGTGCGTGCTTGTTCTTCACTCTCCCTCCCACTCCCGGTTTCATTTCCACACATCCAGCCACCCACCGGGACCGGAGGCGGCTGGTGTTCTCTGAACACCGGGAACTGGCTCACAGTGGTCTCCTGTTTACTTCCCTCCTCCTCTCCCTCCCTCCCTTCGCCCATCACCGGGGCTGCCTCCCCCCTGCCTAGAGCAGCTGGGAAACCTGCCGCAAAGCACTGCAGTCATGGGACTTTCCTGTGCCCGTGGGCCCCTAGTTTGCCCTGTCCTGCCCTGCGACCGCTTGGGGACTTGAGGCTCCTAATCCAGCAACTCTCTCCTTCGCTCTTGTCTTCTCTACCCTCCTCTGCCCCCCATACCTTCCTGCGAAGGCAGGGCCTGGCAAGCCTTTTTGGCTGGAATTCTGGGCCACCCCCATGAGCGGCCACCTGTCTGGGGAGAAGTGGTGAGACCAGCTGACGACAGATCCTAAGAACTCTGCACCCAGGAGGCGAGGGAGCTGGCTTCTTTGCCACCACAGACTGTCCTGTGTATGCCAGCTGCCCCAACTTTCCCTAGTGGCTCCCCAAATCTATTCCCAGGGACACACCTCGAGAGAGGCAAGCCCTTCCCTTTCAGGCTTGCTTCCCTGCAGGGAAGAATTCAGCTTTTCCTTACAGTTAAGCTGAATGAACAAAGAGAAGGACAAGGGGTTCCAGCTCTGTATGCTGCCTGCCTGAGCTTCACCCCATTTTAAAAAAACACCTCTTCACCGCCCTCTGCTCACTGCCATGGTTACCACCGCCCTGTCCTTGAGCAGCACTGGTGGTATAAAGGCAGAAGCAAACAAGGGCATTTTAAGAGTTCTTTTAAATATCCAAAACACTGGGTTGGTATTTGGGAAGCAGAGAGAAGGAAATAAAAGGTCTGGCTGTTGCCTGTTTCCTTCTGACTCCAGGACCCTGAATAAATCCTTCACCCTGGATGGCCTTTTAGCCCCCAAAGAGAGGATGGGGTTTACTAAGACTCCAGAGTGGCATTCAGAACCTGTTGTCAGCAGCAGCAGCAGCAGCAGCAGCAGCAGCGTTTTCCCTGAAGTTAGTCTGACTTCCCACTGCCTGCAGCCTCAGACCTTGTCCCCAGGCTATGCTAGTCCCGCCTTGTGCCTTTCTGCTGACTTTCACTCTCCTTCACGCTCCAAGAGTCCCACTCACTTGACTCACAATTCTCCACCCCCACCCCACCACTGTTAACACTGCTAATGAATGTAGCATTCGGGTAGGTAAATGGCTCATAACTCTAGTCCCCGAACCACCCCATTGTTATGTGGGTACCCTAGACCTTTGCAAGGCCAGTTTTGAACTCTTGACCTGCACCCTACCTCCTGACCAACACTGCTTTCTCTTCTAGTTTATTTATTTCAATAACCACATTTGAACAATTCTTTGACTCAGGTCTGGCCTCCAATCTCCCTTTTCACTGTTTAATCTTGTCCTTACATCCTTCCTACCCAGCCATGACACCATGGTTTGTACGCATGCACCCCTCACCTGGTTCCTGGGACCTCTTGGCAAAACACAGTTTCTCTCCAACTTGCCATGCTGAACTAAAATAACAAGTCTATGCCGTTGCCACTCTAAATTTATGATCATGAGTCTCTAGTGGGCTCTCCACACTGTCCTTTTGCATATCCCCAGGGACTTTCCTTTCCCACACTCTGAAATAACTAAATTGCACCTTCTGTCCTCAGACACCCTCCTCGCTCCACACTCTGAGCCAAAAGCCCTGCTGTTTATTTCACTGAGAAAATAAAGGCAATTTGACAAAGGACTTCACCTTCCACCTCCTGCACCTTCCAGGCTCTCTGTCTTTCTGTCCAGGTGCTGCCCATACTTGTCCCTCAGATACCCACCCATACCTCACCCACAGCTCTGGGATGCCTCCCCGTTGTCTATTGCCATGGGCAGGAGAGTGTTTGAATGCCCCACGGCTTCCTGTGTTGAAATTTCATCCCTATTGTGAGACCGGAAAAGAATAGGCCAGGATAGCTACTTTGGTAGAGCATGATGTATCATTTAATCTGGGAGTCCAAGGTTCATGTCCCTGCTCACTGCTTCCTTGTGCTTTATGCTTGCCGCACGAGCAAGAAGACGATAGTTTGGATTCCCAGAAGCTGTGTAAATGCACGGTGGGCAGGGCAACCTGCTCATAATTCCTGACATCCACCTCATGCCTCCACATGCATGTACACATATGTGCCCCCAATACACATTACACACATGAACATGTATACACACACACATGCACACATAAAGAAAAACTCTGGCTACTGTGGAATCCCCTGTTGCTCATTCCCTGCCCCTCCCCCCAGGGGGAAATATAAGCAATGTCTAACTCTTCTACTAAGATCCCAGCGAAAAACCAAGGCAGGTTTCTGCCTAAGTTTACTCTGGGTAGCCAGTGATTATATTGGGTTTCCTTACAGAGCACAGGTAAGTGGATACTTACCGGGGTGCAGGCTCTCCTCCCCATCCAATTGACCACCCCAGGAAAGCCTTTACGCACCAGAGATGAGAGCTTCCCCCCACAAGTTTTCTCAGGCCTATAGACTCTACCCCTCCCCTTACATGGGATTAAGGTAGAGTTGCATACAAGAGATGGTAAGGAGTGTTAGATACTCATGTGAGGGTCTCCCAGTCCTCCCTACCTCTCTGTGTCAGGGTGTAAGCAGGCAATAAAGCACAACTGATAATCCTTCTGGCAGGGGGGTTTAGCTGAACTCCCCAAGAGGGCAGTTGCTTGGCTCAAAGGTCAGTCATTGGCAACACTCCCATAAGTGAATCCTGCTAGCTTTATAAGCAGGTGAGAGGCAGGTTCCAGTGTAGCTGGAAGTTTCTCTGGTCCTGCCTGGCACCGAGGTCCAGATGAATCTCTCCCATCGGTGGTCCCGCAGCTGCTTATAAAATAATTACTCAGAGGCTTGTAATAATTACATACTGTATGGCCTATGGCTCCAGCTTCTTGCTAGCCAGCTCTTCCATCTTAAATTAACCCATTCCTATTAATCTATATGTTGCCACATGGCCGTGGCATTACCGGTCTGCTGACATCTTGTTGCTCCTTAGGCTGCAGGCTGGCATCTCTCCAGACTCCACCCTTCTCTCTGTAGGTGGCTGTAAGCTTTCTTGCCATAGGCCAAAATAGCTTTATTTATTATGCAATGGAAACCACACATATTCACAGCGTACAGAAAGACATCCTACAATATTACAGCATCCTTGTCTCTTGCCGGCTGATGCTCTATGTCTTCAATACCATCTTTACCCTCCTAGGCCTTGTATCTCCAGAACCTTAAGTTAAACTATACCTTTCTTTGTAGAAGTCTGCCTTATTTTGTTATAGTAATAAAAAACAGGTTAAAAAAACAACTTTTGAGCCAGGCGGTGGTGGCGCACGCCTTTAATCCCAGCACTCGGGAGGCAGGGGCAGGCGGATCTCTGAGAGTTCGAGGCCAGCCTGGGCTACAGAGTGAGTTCTAGGAAAGGCGCAAAGCTACACAGAGAAACCCTCTCTCGAAAAACACAACAAAAACAAAAACTTTTAACATTTTTATTATTGTGTATATGTATATTGTGTATAGATGAGTGGGTTCATGAAAACCTGTGTGTGTGTGTGTGTGTGTGTGTGTGTGTGTGTGTGTGTGTGTGTGTGTGATGACTTTCCCAGGTAGGGTTTAGAGGCAAGCACTTATACTAAAGCCATCTATTAATAACTTCCAAATTTAGCCCCACCTGCTCATCACCAGACTCATTTACATTAGTGCAAAACTGTGTTTACTTGAAAACACAGACTCTGAAAGCCAATAGAAAGTCTTTATTCACCTACCGGTGGGCTACACCGGGAACTTACCCAAATTGTGTAGCTACTTGCTTATCATTCTTGGCTTTTTATGCGCGAAAAATCATATCCCGGTTGGCACACTTCCATTAGTAAGAACTGTTGGCAATAAGCAGATCTACAGAAGTCAAAAAGCAAGGTTAGCACACTTACAGACTTTCCCAGAACTGTGGACTGTGATGGATTAGGTCTTCCGTCTTGTTTTTTGGCAGACGTTGGGGTCTATGTCCTGGGCTCTTAGGTCAGAATTGTGCCTTGGTGCCTCTAACATGGCATTAGTTTGCTAAGGTCTGGGGACCTGTTACATAGTCTCCTGTCTCTATACATGAGTATACATACATGTGCATGAGTGATTTCTCAAGGACCCCATCCTCTTCTGTAATCTTTATTTACAGTTTTTGCCTGGTTGCACATCCCCCAGGTTGGTAGCACTCACTGCATGCTCTTCCTGTTCTCCCCCCATCTGACACCAGTCACACTTTCACCCCATCACTGGACCAGAACTACTCTTGTCAAGGTCACAAATGACTTTCATCCTGACAAATCTCTAGAAGTCATTTCTATCAGCTGCCTTAACAGCACAGAAGACAAGGAGGAGGCAGTGAGGAATCACAAAAAGAACAGACTCCTAGAAGCCAAGGCAAAGAGAGGCCAGTTCCTCAGCTGGCTCCTCCAATGACCTCCATTCGTCTCTCTTTCAAAAAGTTTATTTATAAGTGACTAGAGAGATGGCTTTGCAGTTAAGAGCACTTGCTGCTCTTCCAGAGGACTCTTGATTCCCAGCACCACATGGCAGCTCACAACTATAAATCCAGTTGAGGGGATCTGACATCCTCTTCTGGCCTCTGGGGGTACCAGGCATGAATTTGATGCACAGACATACGTGTAACAAAACACTCATACACATAAAAAGATTGAAACAAAAAACAAAAAGAGGTCAGGCATGCCTAGTACTTGGGAGGCAGAGGCAGGTGAATCTCTCTGAATACAAGACCAGCCTGGTCTACATAGCAAGTTACAGGCCAGCCAGGGATATATAGTGAGATCTTGTCAGATGGATAGATAGACAGACAGACAGACAGAGAGCAGAAATGGCTCAGTGGTTAAAGGCGCTGGCTAATCTTCCAGAGGACTCAGGTTCAATTCCCAGCACCACATGGCAACTCACAACTGTCTCTAACTCCAGTTCCAGGAAACCTGACACCCTCACAGCAATGCACATAAAATAAAAGTCAAATTATTTTTCAAAAAAGACTTCGCACCTTCCTGCAGTGGTTCCCTGTATTACTTGGTGGCTTGCATCAAAAGCTGATGTGACAGATGCCCATTTAGAGACAGTCTCACTGGGTAGTGCTGGCTGGCGTAGAACTCACAGTAACCTGTCTCAGCCTCTGGAGTGCTGGGATTGTGTGTGCATCATCACATCTGGCTAGCCCTGCCTTCATGTACCACAGGAACTTCTTTTAGTCAAATTCCCCTGATGTCTCCACAACCTGACCCTTCTTCCCTTCTACTCTGCCACCTTCCTCCCTTGCTGCGGTCACTGCACTGGGCTCCCAGCTAGTCTCCTTGCCTCCCCTGGTCCTGGTCTCTCTTCCCACCCAACTCCCAGAGACTCCTTAAAAGACAGCAAAGGTTAAAGGACATCTCTTTGTAAAAACCCTCCATATCCTACAGAGCACCTGCTGCAGTCTGCACCATGGGAACACGCCGCTACAGTGTAGGGCCTGGCCTAGCTTCCTGAACGTTCTCAGTCCCTCTTCCTCACTCCACTCCAGCCACTCTGCTCACCTTCCTTGCATGGGAGCTAACCACCTGCTCTCCTGCCTTAGAAACCTTCACAGAGGTGCATTCCATTATCCTGGAACCCCATTCTCTAAGATCCTCCAAGGTCCCCCCACCCCCTGGAACTCCTTGTTCTTTTTGTTATTCATCCATTCATTTGCTCATTTATTATTTGTTTGCTTGAGACAGGGGCTCGGGTTGGCCTCAGCTTCTCTAAATGGCCAAGGCTAGCCTTGGCCTCATGATTTCCCTGCCTCCACCTCCCAAAGGCTGTGATTATGGACATGCAAACCATACCGGCTTTCCTTCACTCTTTTCAGGCCTCTGCTCAAATGGCCCTTCTGAGAGAAAACTGCACTGGCCAGCTTTGCAAACCCTGCCCCTTCTGATTGTCCCTGGCTCTGTTTTACACTCTCGTTTCCAAAGAAAACATTCGTTGTCCTTTTTTTTTTCTCTGCTTGGCTTTGCTTCCTCATTTCATATTAATTGCTAATTCTGGGTCTCTCTTGCTGAAATACAAGCTATTTTGTTCATTGATATATTCTTCATTCCTACAACAATGCCTAGAAGATAATACATTCCCAGCAAACATTGCCAAAGCCAAATACAGGGGATAAAGCCCTGTAACATTTGAACTCTTATATTTCCCAGACACCGATAAAATATGCACTTGGTGATTTGGACACTCCATGTTTATTGATGAGGAAATTAAGGTACAAAGCCAAGGTCACACGGGGCAATGCTGGGATTTGCTCTCAGGACCCTGCACCCAGGGCTTATGTTTTGAGCACTCTATTACTCTGCTCCTGCCTGTGAGTGAGGCAAAGAACTGTAAACAAGTTCTTCCTGCTGTGGTCAGCTGCTGAAACACACAATGGCATTTCCAGATGTCATCTGTAAGTGTGGGGGAGCCGGGTGTGTCATGTCACATGGGCCATTTCTCCTACTCCAGACACAAACACTGAAGAAAGAGTGCCATGCCGAGTGAGGACACGGCTGTGTGTTTGTCTTGGCTGGAGTATTTGATTCCTCAGGATGCTGAGCAGATTTGTCCTCCTGGGCCAGTTCCTCACATGGTAGGAAATGCCAATCAGGGACAGTGGTATAATGTGCCTCCTTGTTCACAGTGGTCATAATGAAGAGGAAGACACCCATGGCTTATGTAGGTCTGATTGGGCTAACTTACGTTGCTTCCATGGACCTGTAACATGGCCAGGGAATACTCGGTGAAGATAGTCTCAGCATTCTAGAGATTCAGCAGCCCTTTCTAGAAGGTTTTTGGAAAATGTAGATGAATTGCTAAGTGGTCTTATTAATAAAAATAATTATTAATAAGAGCCAGATATTGGGGTAAAAAGCTGAGAGATCAGAAAAGCAGAAAGAAGACAGCCACGTTCTTACACTTGAAGATCTTCCGCCAAAGAGACCTACTTCCTGTATACCCACGCCCATATACCTTTCTGTTCTGCCATTTCATTTCCTCTCCTCGCCCAATTACATCACTTCCTCTTCTTGCCCAGCTCTGTCATTTGCTGTCTGTCTGTACAGACCTCCACACCTTTATGGTTAGTTCTGAGATTAAAGGTATGTACCACCACGCCTGGCTCTGTTCCCAGTGTGGCCATGAACTCACAGAGATACAGACACATCTCTGCCTTCTGAGTGATAGACTTAAAGGCATGTGCTATACCATTGCCTGACCTCTATGTTTACTATAGTGACTGGCTTTTTTCTCTGATCCTCAGATAAACTTTATTGGGGTACACAGATAAAATATCACCACAGGAAAATGTATAAAAAAGTTAATGAGCCGGGCCGTGGTGGCCCACACTTTTAATCCCAGCACTTGGGAGGTAGAGCCAGGTGGATCTCTGTGAGTTCCAGGCCAGCCTGGTCTATAGAGCGAGATCCGGGACAGACACCAAAACTACACGGAGAAACCCTATCTCAAAAAACAAAAAAACAAACACACATACACACACACACACACACACACACACACACACAAAGTTGATGAGTACCAACAAAGCAAAGCCTTTTGTTGGCTGGGAATTGCATATCAAAGAAAGAAGACACATTGACTGCAATGCTCAAGACAGTTTTGCTGAGAAACACTGCAAGGTACTACACATTGGCTCACACCTGTCGCTCCAGCGATTGGGAGGCAGAGGCAGGAGGATTGCCAATTCAAGACCAGCTTGGGCTGCTGCCCAAGACCCTTTCTAAGAAAGAAAGAAAGAAAGAAAGAAAGAAAGAAAGAAAGAAAGAAAGAAAGAAAGAAAGAAAGAAAGAAAGAGGGGGGATGGAAAGAAGGAGGGGGGAGGGACAGGAGGGAGAAAGGAAGGACAGGAAGGAAGGAAGGAAGGAAGGAAGGAAGGAAGGAAGGAAGGAAGGAAGGAAGGAAGGAAGGAAAAAAGAAAGGGGTAGGGAAGTGGAGGAGAGAAGGGGTGGGCGAAAGG
Organism: Peromyscus californicus insignis; assembly: GCF_007827085.1. Classification (NCBI taxonomy): domain Eukaryota; kingdom Metazoa; phylum Chordata; class Mammalia; order Rodentia; family Cricetidae; genus Peromyscus; species Peromyscus californicus. The sequence goes on from NW_026294562.1 coordinate 39,284,223, forward strand.
GAAGATGGAAAGGAAGGGGGAGGAAAAGCGGGCAGGACCCTAAGTCTTGTTAGATAATACTTTGGGATTTAGAAGTAGATTTCTTTACTATGGTCACAGTGGGGTGTGTGGGATATTAGGAAGGAAGTATGGACAGATAACTGGTGTTTCCTCTGCAGGGTACCTCCACCTGCTCCATCCACCCCTCTCTTGCTGGACTTCAGAGATGGACTCGAGTCCAAGTGTCTCACTGACTGTGGAGCTCACTGTTTTGGCTAGACTGACTTTCCAGTTAACTGCTGGGATCCCTGTATCTCCTCATCCCTCTCCCACAGCACTGGGGTTCCAGGCACATACCACCACACCCGGCTTGTGGCTTTTTACTGGATGCTGAGGATTCGAACTGGAGTCCTCATACTTGCACAGAAAATACTTTTCTGTTTGAGTTGTTTCCCATCCCACAGCCGCCCTCTTCGTATTTTGAGATAGCGCTCACTATCTATAGGCTGGCTTGGACTTTGCTATGTAGCCTGTGTAGACCTTGAACTCTCAAGCCTCCTGCCATCAGCCTTCTGAGCAGCTGAGATCACAGGCCCACCTACCAGGCCCCGATCCTTTTCAGTTTTAATCGTTTAATTCTTTTTGCTTGTAGTTTTAAAGTTTTATTAGTGTTGTGTGTATACATGGTGAGCACGTTTGGAGGTCAGAGGGCAACTTTGTGAAGTTGGTTCTCTCCTTCCACCTTTATGTGGGTGCCGGGGATGGAGCTGAGGTCAGCAGGAAAGTGTCCTTATCCACTGCGCCATCTTGCGGGCCTCCTATGGCTGGCCTTGGATTTGGGCCGTCCTCCTACTTTAACCTGCCTAGACTGGGTTAAGGTATGTGCACCAGGGCCTGCTTCTTTTCAGTCATTTTGTTTTTGTTTTTGTTTTTCAAGATAGGGTTTCTCTGTGTAGCCCTGGCTGTCCTGGAACTCCCTCTGTAAACCAGGCTGGCCTTGGACTCAGAGATCTGCCTGCCTCTGCCTCCCAAGTGCTGGGATCAAAGGTGTGCACCACCACGTCCTGCCTTTCTAGTCTTAACATGAGAAATGCTATGCGTTGGAAGCTGCCGTGTGTTCTTTCTGAGGAGATGCAATATACTGAGTGAACAGACTCTAGGATCAAGCCAGTTGGCCCTTATCAGTTGGGTTCTACCACTCATTATTTCTTTGAAGTTGGGAAAATTATATGCTTTTAGAATTGATGGATTTAGGGGGTTGTTGTTTGTTTTTTGAGATGTGGCCTTACACAGCCCAGGCTAGCCTGGAACTGGCTATCTAGTTGAGAATGGCCTTGAACTTCAGATCTTTCTGCTTCCACCTCCTGAATGCTGGGATTCCTGTTGTATACCACCACACTGTTTTGTTTGTATGTGATTTTTTTTTTTTTAAAGACAGTCTCACTATATAGACCAGGCTGGCCATGTATTCTTGGGAGTTCTTCTGTCTCAGAATGACTGGGTTTACAGACATGAGCCGCTACACATGGCTCTTAAAATTTCATCTAATAAGGGGTAAAAATAGTACCTCTTTATAGAACTGATACAAGTACAACATGCTATAAACGACAAGGAATTCGGCAGAGGGCATGGTGCTGAACAAGTCCTGCCTTGGTGTTTGCCGTAGAAACTAAACTGGAGACATGTAGCTTCTCCATGGATGATCCCAGGGAAGGGGAAGAGCCAGTATTCGGGAGCACAGTTGAGGCCCCTTCTATGGGAAAGTCTCTTACAATTACCCATTCCAAGAATGGGAAGCCGAGGGACTTCTCCACCAGCACTACATTCTCACCGAGGAGAGTCTCTTCCAGGAAGATCAACCCCTCCATTTCTGGGCTCCTCGACTTTGAAGAAGGTTCAGGGGCAGAGAGCATTCAGGAATCAGCCCGAAATTTGCACTCCACAGAATCGTTCAGTGCAGATGGGGTTAGAGGTAGGTCATGAGTGTGTGAGGAAGAGCACACGCAGCGCCTATTGAAAGGGCTCAATCTGTGTTAGCCATTGTTATTAGATTAGATGACTCACCCCAGTACACCTCATCTTTACTGAATGAGAGGCTCACCTGGGGAGCTTGTTAAAATGAAGATTCTGGTTCAGTAGGTTTGGGGTGGGCCAGAGTGCTACATTTTAATGAGCTCCCGTGTGGTGCTAATGCTAATAGCAAGATTTTATTTAATTGATGCACACTTATCGAGCCCCTCCTCCTTCTGAATTGCTGTGTTAGAGACTGCAGCATTTGGTTTGGTAGGCTGAAACTTAGTCTCCCCCAAAATGCCAACGTCCAGATCCTCAGCCTTTTGAATACATGACCTTACATAGCAGGAGGAAGTTTTCAGATGTGGCTCAGTTGAGGACCTTGAGATAGAAAGTTTATCTTGGATTAACGGAGTAGGCATGATGCGATCACAGGCTCTTATGAGGAGAGAGAAGGCTGGAGCGAAGCTGCCACACCTGGCTCTGAAGACGGAGGAGAGGAACACAGGCAGCTTCCAGAAGCCTGAAAGTTAAGGGGATGCTTTCCTCAAGAACCCTCTGAAGGAAAACAGCCCTATAGACAGATTTTAGACTGCGGAGATACTTTCTGATTTTTAATCCACTAAAGCTGTGGTACATTGTCCCAGCAGCTACAGACACTAATATGAATGAAAACAAAATGAGGCCTGGATCAGTCAGGATAGGTCAGGTGAAGAAGTTATGGTAACGTAGGACTCCCTAATGTTAGTTGTTTAAATTAAAAAAAAAATCATTTGTTTATTGTCCAGTATTCATTCAAAGCAAAGATTGGTTGACGTGTCCGTCAATTCAGGGCCCAGGTTGATAGGAGAGCCACCATCTGGAACACTGAAAGCAGAACTTCCACTCACATCTCATATGTTGCCATCCCACCCTTAAGGGGAATAGAAAGCACGATTCAGCCACATGCCCAGAAGGCAGAGAGATGGAAACAGTTGTCGGCCCTATATCTGGTATAGCTGAGTAAGCTCCCGGTATATACTCATCTAGACATAAGAACAAAATAAACTGCATACTCTGAATAAAATATAAAAATAAACTTGCCATGTGGTTCATGTCTGCAATCTCAGCATTGGAGGCTGAGGCAGGAGGATTACTAGTTTGAAGCCAGCCTTAAACGAAACAACCTGTAGAGCTCTATAAAACAAAACTCTCAATGAAATAGAAAAACAAACAAACAACAACAACAAAACACAACTACTTGGGCCGCTGGGGGACAGCAGAGCAGGTAGCAGAAGGCAGTTGATCTCTGAAGGCGGAATGACAAAGCTCACATAGGTACACAGAAAAGAGGGTGTTGACTGAAGCTCTGATAGCTAAGGTGGTGACAGATGTGTTCATTCATTTGATTGGTGTAGTTAGTCATTGCTGTCACATTGCATGTATGATCTTTGTCAATCAAATATTTAAAAATTTAGGGATTTAGGGTATAGCCTGTGAGCCTATGGATTTGATCCCTAATATCACACACACACACACACACACACACACAGAAAAAAAAAAGAATTAACTTCTCGCTTATAGCAGCTTTGAGAGTGAGGGTAGATCCCTGTGAGGGTAGATCCCTGTGAGGGTAGATCCCTGTGATGGTTAGTTATTTGTCAACTTGATGCAAACCGGGGTCATCTGGGAAGAAGGACCCTCTACTGAATAAAAAAATGCCTCCATCAGATTGTCTGGTGAGGAAATCTGTGAGGTATTTTCTTGATTAATGACTGATATGGGAATGCTCAGCCCACTACGGGAAGTGCCACCCCTGGGCAGATTCTGGTCCTGTGTTTCAGAAGAAAACAGCCTGAGGGAGGAGCAAGCTGGTAAGCATCACTTCTCCATGGTGTCTGCTTCCGATCCCGACTCAAGGTTCCCGCCTTGAGTGACTTCCCTCAGTGATACATAGTGACCTGGGAGTTGTCATAAGAAATAAAGCATTTCCTCTTCAAGTTGCTTTTGGTCATGGCATTTATCACAGCAATAGAAAGCCAATGAGGACAGTACCAATCTACCCCACTTAAAGTGGCTCAAATGCAAACAGGATGTGTATACACAAATAATCTTGTCTTTCTTTTTTTCCTTCCTTCCTTCCTTCCTTCCTTCCTTCCTTCCTTCCTTCCTTCCTTCCTTTGTAGCTAGAGTTTTCCTGCCTGGCCCACAGTCAGGACAAATCTGACACCCGCCAGTCCCACAGCCGCTCAGACCCAACCAAGTAAACACAGAGACTTATATTGCTTACAAACTGTATGGCTGTGGCAGGCTTCTTGCTAACTGTTCTTATATCTTAAATTAATCCATTTCTATAAATCTATACTTTGCCACGTGGCTCGTGGCTTACCGGCATCTTCACACGCTGCTAGTCATGGCGGCTGGCAGTGTCTCTCTGACTCAGCCTTCCACTTCCCAGCTCTATTCTCCTCCTTGTCCCGCCTATACTTCCTGCCTGGCCACGGGCCAATCAGTGATTTATTTATTGACCAATCAGCAACACATTTGACATACAGACCATCCCACAGCATTCCTTTCTTCCTTCCTTTCTTTCTTCCTTCCTTCCTTTCTTTCTTTCTTTCTTTCTTTCTTTCTTTCTTTTCTTTCTTTCCTTCCTTCCTTCCTTCCTTCCTTCCTTCCTTCCTTCCTTCCTTCTTTCTTTCTTTCTTTCTTTCTTTCTTTCTTTCTTTCTTTCTTTCTTTCTTTCTTTCTTTCTAGACAGGGTTTTATTCTGTAGTTTAGGCTAACCATGAACTCACAGACATCCTCCTGCATCTGCCTCCCAAGTGCTGGGATTATAGACCTAAGGCACCACACCTGTCCTTATTGTCCTAAGAGTCAGAGGACAAAGTTTGAGCACCCTTAGCTTATGGAAACCCAAGGAAGAAATTCCAGAAGAGTGAGAACTAGAGAGGAGAACATAGGTTGTGGTGGATGCATTACTTACAATGCCCAGAATAGATCTGAAACTCAGCATATAGAGAAAGGGAGAATCATAGCCTGCTACCACCAGAAAAGACAGTCCTGGATAGAGGTTGACCAGATGTTGGATACTGGAGCTAGGACCTCTAAGGCAGCTATTACATGTATGAATGGAAAGAAAGAATCTACTCATGTTGAGTGGATAGGAAACCTCAGCAGAGAAATAAAAACTCAAATGGAAGTTCTAGAATTTGAAAGCATACGTGAAGGGCCTGGAGATGTAGATCAGTGGTAGAGTCCTTTCAGAGCAGGCACAAGGCTCTGGGTTCAATCTCCAGCACCACACAGATAAAAAGAAGGCAAGGAAGGGAGGGAGGAAGGGAAGAGAGAGAGGGGAATGACGCAGTCATTTTAAGGGCTAACAACAGACGACAATGATTAATGGAGCGTCAATAAACTTGATGATAGATCAGTTGAAATTATGCACTCAGAGGCACACAGAGAAAAAAGTTTTGAAAGGAAAACAAAATAAGAAAGAGCAAGTCTTGGGGACTTGGTGGACAACATTAGAAAACCCAACACACGTGCTGTGTAGCATCAGAACGAGAGAGAGAGAGAGAGAGAGAGAGAGAGAGAGAGAGAGAGAGAGAGAGAGAGGTGGAGTATTTGAAGAAATATGCCCAACCTTGTTATCTACTGCCAGTCGCAGATGAGAAATATTAACACAATACAATAAGATTTTCTTTACAACGTTTTGTCACATTTAATTATTTATTTGTTGGGGGACATGCATATTATGGCATCTATGTGGATGTCAGAGGACAGTGTGCAGGAGTCAGTTCTCTCCTTCAACAATGTGGGTCCTGGGGATAGTGTTGTAGAATATTATTTTAAGATATGTTACATATGTTTATGCTGTGGAACATTTGCTTTAATGATGCAAAGATGTGTTGTATTCTTTTATGCTGCATTTGGTTAACTCTGTGAAGCTATGATATTGTGCCTCTCTAAAACACCTGATGGTCTAATAAAGAGCTGGATGGTCAATAGCAAGGCAGGGGAAAGGATAGGCAGAGCTGGCAGAGAGAATAAATAGAAGGAGAAATCTGGGAGGAAAAAAGAAGAAAGAACAAGAGAAGGAAGAGAAGAGGACATCAGGGGCCAGCCACCCAGCACCCAGCCAGCCAGCCATGAAGTAAGTGTGAAAGTAAGATTTAAAGAAGTAAGAAAAGGCCGGGTGGTGGTGGCACACGCCTTTAATCCCAGCACTTGGGAGGCAGAGTGCCACACACATTTAATGTGCACAATAGTCATTGGACTTGCCTTCTGAGAGTGGTAGCGACTATGACTATACCAAGAAGGGCCTTGTATTGGTCCATGAGCTGCTATGGCAAAGTGTCATAGTTTGGGTCTTTTTTTTTTTTTTTTTTTTTTTTTTTTTTGGTTTTTCGAGACAGGGTTTCTCTGTGTAGCTTTGCGCCTTTCCTGGAACTCACTTGGTAGTCCAGGCGGGCCTCGAACTCACAGAGATCCACCTGACTCTGCCTCCCGAGTGCTGGGATTAAAGGCGTGCGCCACCACCGCCCGGCGGGTCTTTTTTTTTAAAGGAGCTTATACATTAGTTCTTGAGGCTGGGAAGTAGATGACCAAAGTGTAGGTAGGTCCAGTATCAAGTGAGGGCCCGCATCTCTGCTTCCAAGTTGGTACCTCAGATGTTGTGTTCTCACACAGCTGAAGGAATGGAAGAACAGAACAATGCAGAGTCTGCTCCCTCCCTCAAGCCCTTTCGTAAGTGCCCTAATCCAGTCCCCAGGGGTGCAGCCTGCTGAGGGGGACTCTCCAAAAGCCCCATCTCTTAATATCATCTCACCGACACAATGTGTGAATTTTGAGGACATGTAGCCCACAACCTCATGGGAGAAAATTGCTGTGGGATAAGACGGAGGATAAACTGAGGCAGACAGAGGCAGGAAGCCAGAAGCAAATCGCAAGTTAATTATAAAAACCTTGATTAAAGATACAAAAGCCATGTCAGGCGGTGGTGGTGCATGCCTTTAATCGCAGCACCCAGGAGGCAGAGGCAGGCGGATCTCTATGAGTTCCAGGACTACACAGAGAAACCCTGTCTCGAAAAAACAAAACCCAAACAAATAAAAAACAAAACAAAAGTTACAAAAGCCTGAACAAGGTCCTGGGCAGTGGGACAGGGATGAATACATGCTAGGAAGATGGTCAGGAAGCAGCAATAAGGGGCTTGGGAAAGGTCAGAATACCAAGAGGAATCTAGACAAAGCTGAGATTTCTGACTCTGGGGCTGATATCAGCTAAGACAGAGGAAAGGCAATGGAAGGAATTGAAGATAAAAACATAAAGGAGATAATTGATTAAAGTACAGAGAGAACAACACTCAAGCATCTGAGAAGGAAAAGGAAGGTCACATTGTCCTCTGAAGCAGAAAGAGGAATCTGAGCCTGTCTAGAAACAGGAGAAGTCGGGAGATGGAGAAGATTAAAAAAAAAAAAACGCTTGGACTTCACTGCTGGTGGTATTTGTTTTCTCTCTTAAACAGGAGGAGGTAGTTGGTGTAAGGTGTGTGTGTGTGTGTGTGTGTGTGTGTGTGTGTGTGTGTGTGTGTGTGTGTGTGTCAGAGACACCATGACAGGGGCAAGAGTTTGTAGCACTATGTGACTGATCTGTGACCTGTGACCTGTGCTCAGGATCTGGCACGTTCTGTCTGCTGAAACAGTAAATTGGCTCTATGATATCCATGGGGGACTGGTTCCAGAACACTCTACTAATACCAAAGTCTAGATGTTCAATTCTCTTATATGAAGTGGCATAATATTTGTATACGATATGACCTTTGCATATCATTTTAAATTATCTATAGATTATTTATAATACTAAATAACATGTAAATCTGTGCAAAAGTCATTGAACTGTGTTGTTTATGGAATTAATAACACAAAATGTATGTATATGTTTAGTACATACACAAACACCAACATATACCTTCTTTTTTGTTTGGTTTTGTTGTTGTTGTTTTGAGATAGAGCCTCTGTAGCCTTGGCTGTCCTTGAACTTACTCCATAGACCAGGAGAGCCTTGAACCCACGGAGATTTGCCTGCCTCTGCCTCCCAAGTGCTAGGATTAAAGGTATGCACCACTGCTGTAGAATAATCCTTTTATACACTACAAAGATTTGTCATTCAAATTGGTTTAATAAAACGCTGATTGGCCAGTAGCCAGGCAGGAAGTATAGGCTGGGCAATCAAACTAAGAATGATGGGAAGGAGAAGGGTGGAGTCAAGAGTTGCCAGTCAGATGCAGAGGGAGCAGGAAATGAACATGCTATGCTAATAAAGGTCCTGCCACGTGGCAAAGCATAAATAGAAATATGGGTTAATTTAAATGCAAGAGTTAGCTAATTACAAGCCTGAGTTATTGACTGAGCATTTATAATTTATATTAAGCCTCTGAGTGATTATTTGAGAGTGGCTGCAGGACATAGGAAAACTTCCATTTACACACCACCATCATACATACATATGCCTTCTTCTTGATCCACAGCTGGAACCTGTAAGTACAGAGGACTGTGTCATCAAGTGTGAGGATTGTTTAGCTGTAGCAGCTGTCTCCATGAGAAAGAAAACTTAAATTAATCTAAAAATTAAATTATCTTGTCTATTGTGTGTGCGCACACTTGGAGGCATGAGTGTGTGTGCACATGGCACAAGTATGGTGTGGGAGGATCCAGGCCACTGTGGGTGGTGCCACACCTGGGTAGCCAGTCCTGGGTTGTATAAGAAAGCAAGCTGAGCAAGGCAGGAAAAGCAAGCCGGTAAGTGCCATCCCTCCATGGTTCCTGCTTCTGTTCCTGCTTGAGTTACTGCCTGACTTCCCTCGGTGCTGCGGTGATGCGGCAAGTCAAATAAACTCTTTCCTTTCCAAATTGGTCATGGTAATTGCCACAGCAATAGAAAACAAACTAGAACATTGTTTGCAAAAGAAAGCTTTCTTCTTTAACTAACACCCCAAATCATGAGGGTATAATGATGTTTTCATACAAGTTTTTTTTTTTTTTGCTGCGCCTCCCCTCCCACACCTCTCCCACAAGCCCCTTCTCTCCTACACTTGTACCCCTCCTTCCCAGTAGTCCTCTTCTCTTCACGTCCCATGTATTCTACTGCTTTCCCCATTCCTTCTTTAAAACGCTTTTCCTTTCTCCTGTTCATCTTTAATCCTGCTCAAGATATTCGATATATATCTAAGCCAATCTACATATCCTCCCCAATTGTGCACAGATCACTACTATTACAAAAGTCCTGCCTCTTACCTTTCTAACAGTAATAAATCTTGAAAGTTACTACATGAAGGTCAATATGTAGTTTGCCCAGGTTTAAGGGCTGCCATAGAATCCCAATAGAAATGTACATTATTTTATTCAACAAATTCTCTTGCTCAGCATTTAAGCTACACCAAATCTCTTGGAATTCCAAAGGCTGTTATAACAACCTTTCACATTGGGGCAATATACCTGTAACATACGAATTCTAGAAACTCAACTGCTGAGTTAAAGGGAACATACATTGGTATTGTTTTGAGACAAACTCTATATAAGCCAAGTTGGCTTCAAAATAGCAATCCTCCTGCCTCAGTCTCCAGAGTTCTGGGATTGCTGGCATACCACCATGCTCAGATCACATTTGTAACTTTAGTAAAAATTAAATTGCCTTCCTTAAGGGTTTGTATCAGTTTGTGTTGTTTTTACATTTTAAGATGCTCTTTTCCTTTTTTGTGTATGAACTGTTCAAACTAATGGGTTTCATTGTGATGTTTTCATACATGCATACAACATGCTTTGATCACATTGTCCACCATTACCCTTCTTATTCCCTCTCCTTCTAAGTTTGTTTCCTCTTCAGTGAGTATGTTAAAACTGTGTTTGAAGCCGGTTGGTGGTGGCGGTGCACGCCTTTAATCCTAGCACTTGGGAGGTAGAGCCAGGCGAATCTTTGTGAGTTCGAGGCCAGCCTGGTCTACAAAGTAAGTTCCAGGAAAGGTGCAAAGCTACACAGAGAAACCCTGTCTCGAGCCTTCTCTTTCTGCTCTCTTTCCTTCCGTCTGTCCTCTCTCTCTCTCTCTCTCTCTCTCTCTCTCTCTCTCTCTCTCTCTCTCTCCCTCCTCTCCCCCAATAAAGCTCTAAAAAGGTAAAAAAAAAAAAACCTGTCTCAAAAAAACCAAGGAAACAAACCAAAACAAAAAACAAAAAAACCCAAAACAACAACAACAACAAAAAACAAAACAAAACAAAAAACAAAACCCTGTGTTTGAGCTGGATGGTGGCAGGTGGTAGATCTCTTTGAGTTCGAAGCTAGCCTGGTCTACAGAGTGAGTTCTAGGACAACCAGGGCTACACTGAGAAACCCTGTCTTGAAAAACAAAAAAAAAAACCAAGCAAAAACAAACAAACAAACAAAAAACAAAAACCTGTGTTTGACTTTTGTCTGACTGATAAAAATAATGTTATTGATGTGGTTTTAATCTTCATCTTTTCACTATGGGGAGGTTGATGAATATGTTTGAGAGCTCTTGTTATATCCTCTAATGTCTTTCTTTCCCATTTCCCCCTCAGGCTCTATAGACTTTTCCTCTCTAGAGTCTTTCTCTATCAGTGTAATAGTCTTTTTCCATGACAGGAGTGACAAATATTTTTTCCAACTTATTTGCCTTTTAACTTTGTTTTTTGAATTCTAGTCATAGAGAGGTTTTAAGATCGTTGTTACAGGAGCTAGAGAGATGGCTCGATGGTTAAGAGCACTTGTTGCTCTTGTAGAGGACCCAGGTTTGGTCTTCTACAAGACCTAGCACCCATGTGTCGTTTACAACCATCTGTAACTCTAGTTCTATGGGATCTGACACTGTGTCCTGACCTCACTAGGCGGCACACATACATGTGGTGCTCAGACATACATGCAGGCAAAATACCCACACACATAAACGAAAATCCAAAATGTTTTTATAAAAAATTGTTACAATATTTGTATTCACTAGTCTATTATACTTCTAGATGTTATTTCATAATTAAAATGCCTTCCGCACTCCGATGAAAACTGTTGTGTGATGCTCCCTAGTCCCTCTGGCTTCCTCCATTTATTAAACACATCTTTCTGGTACAACGCATGAGGTGCGTACCTTACTTATTTTTCTCCAGTTGCTCTCTGATTGTTCCCAGGTTGGTTTTTACTTTTGTTTTATATGATCACATCAGCCCTGGGTAAGGACATCTCTTCTTCCCTGGCCTTTATGTTTTTTATTTCTTTTTTCTCTCCTTGTTGACTTTGCCACAACTCTAGTAAAGAGTTGACTGGTGTAGAGGCAGTGGGCATTGTAGCTTGTTTTCCACCTCTCTGCAAGCAAGCAGGTAAATAAATGACTACTTACGTGGAGTCTTTCTTCCTTTTCTTTCTCTCTCTTTCTCCCTTCCTTCCTTCCTTCCTTCCTTGTATATATGTGTTTGCTCTTGTGTACATGTGAACGTCAAAGGACAACTTGGAGGAGCCTGCTCTTTCTTTCCACTAGTCAGTGAATACCAGGGATCCACCTCAGGTCATTGGACTTGGTAGCAAGGACCTTTGCTGGCCGAGCCATCTCCCTGATCCTGGCTATGTGTTTTCAGAATGCTATCCACAATGTTTGCTGCTTTTTTTCTTTTTCTTTTGCCAACCTGAACCATTCTTCAGAGTGTGTGTTGCCTAGGAAACCATAAATAGTAAGTATGAGCTTAGCTGTAGTTTTTTGTAGGTGCCCTTTATCAATCATACTGAGAAAGTTCCCTCCTATTATTATTAGCTTGTTGAGAGTGTTTGTCATGGATTTTGACAAGTGCTTTTCCCTTACTGGTAGAAATCATTTTGCTTGACCTTTATCCTTTTAATGTGGTGTTTATTTATTTCTTCTTTTTGAGACAAGGTCTTGCTACTTAGCTTAGGTTGGCCTGGAACTCACTATTGGGCCATGTTGTCCTTCAGCTCAAGAGTCTCCGACCTTGGCCTCCTGAGTGCTGGAATTTTAAGTGTCAATCACTGCACTCAATGGCTTTTTTCTTTTTTCTTTTTTGGTTTTTGAGATAGGATTTCTCTGTGTAGCCCCGGCTGTCCAGGACTTGCTCTATAGACCAGATTAGCCTTGGACTCAGAAATCTACCTGCCTCTGCTTCCCAAATGCTAGGACTAAAGGCACGTGCCACTACACCCAGCAGTGTTTGTTTCTTTTTAACTATTAATTTATTTGGGAAAGGAAGCTCAACTATTGTTGCCAAGACCTTCGAGGTTTAAGGACGGATCTAACTGGGACAACAGGAAATGAAGAAACAATGGGCAAATATACAAAAGGTGGGACCAAGTGGACTGTGAGCTCCAGTGGAGCAGCCTGGAGACTCGGCCGGTTTATTGCATACAGCATGAACAAGGAGGATGCAGGCTAGCTGATCTCTGCAGGGCAGCATTCCCAGGTTGCCATCATCCAGGAGGAGAGAGCTGTGGCTAATGGCTTCTACACACACTCGTTTTAGCTAAAGGTCAATAGTTCATAAATGCACTGAGACCAGAGGAAGGCTTTGTCATTCCTCTGAGCCTGACTTCGGAAAGGCTTTGCTGTTCTCATGGGTATAAGGCATTGGGGTTCTTGACATGGTTATGCTCATGTCAACTACACACAACACTTAGGACATCATCTGTTCCCCACAGTTCATGAGTTTTTATCCTTTTAATGTACATATTGAGTCTATTTACCAATTCTTTATTAATTAATTTTATACTTTGTTCATAGGAGATATTGGTCTGTAGTTTTCTTCTTCTGTCCTTACTACACATTGACTTGAAAGACTACCTGAATCGTACACTTCTGGGTTTCCTGTTACACTTGGCCCCATTGGCATTTGCCTTCCCTGTCTTACAGCAGCTGCATGGTTAGATCGGGAGTTAGGCTGCTCCCTGGCTCTGCTGGTCTCTGATGTCTCTTCCTACTCCACAGTCCTGGCCACGGGACGTGATGTTCCGTATTGAACAGCTGGGGCAGTGGGGAAACACCATTTTAAGGACCTAGCCATTTTGTCAGCCAGTGTCTCATCAGGAAATTAGAAATGGTACTGTTTTAACCAGGGGACTTAATTTAAGGAATAATTGCTATTGTTGGGAAAGCTGAAGGAGCAAAGTTAGAAGGTAAAATAAGCCTGAGGGCAGGGACCTCAGGAAACTGCTATTAGCCCTATGACTAGAGGGAGGAGTTGGTTTTACTAGAGCCATGAAAGCACTCATCGATGTCCCGCTGAAGACAGTTCCTGCTGCTGGAACCAGTGGCAATGTGGACTCCATGGTGGCACACTGCATAAGGACCTTCCTATCAACAATGGATAGGGGTCCCAAAAATTATAAGGAAGATGAAAAGCCCCTATTGTTGGTGCCTCTCTAAGCATAAGAACTTGATCACAAGACCCTGTGGTGATTCTGATGTAAGCACACATATTGTGTGTGTGACCAGTGCTATAAAAGGATAGCATGTAGCGTTATTCATGCCACATACCACTTGACTGTGTGGTAGCAAATGAAGATGCTGGTGGTTTTATGTATTCATTACACAGTAGTCTAGTCATTATTTCAGAGTGTGCTTTTATTATAAAGGAATGTTTTACTGTTGGGTCGGAGAGATGGCTCAGCAAGTAAGAGCATTTGCCTTTCGTACAGAGGACCTGGGTTTCCTTCCCAGCACCACATGGCAGCTACAAACATCTGTAACTCCAATTCTAGGGGATCTGATGCCCTCATCAGTGCACAGACATGCATGCAGGCAAAAATTCAGACACATGAAATAATTTTGAAAAATGTTTCCTATTGCTGGCTGTGGTAGCGTGTGCCTGTATTAACCCCAGCACTGTAGAGGTGGCAGGAATATCGTGAGTTTAATGTAGCCTTGGATACACAGTCTACTTGGAATCAAAGGTCTTCTCACCCCAGAACAGGCACCAATGTCAGTCCAAAGAAATGATTCCGCCCAAGTCCTGCTTGGCAAACCATTAGATTTATTGGGCTTGCTGACAGGAGCGTGGGTGACCTCAGCAGCAGTGAAAGTCCCAGTCTAACACAGATGATGACACCCTATAGCTGCACCATGAGGGTCCCCCTTCAGTGAACCACTGTCTACTTTAGCACAGAGGCAGAATTACCTACATGGGGGGTGGGGAGCGGTGTTCAGGAGGCAGCAGGAAGAATCTCAAGTGAGGGTGTGATGACCTTCTCCACTCTCTCCTTCCACAAGGGAACGTGAGCAGCTTGCCCTTGTGAGCAGCTCTTGAGGGGTAGTCATAGCTGCTGGGATCACACTGTTGTGCTCACAAAACAGTGCTCTACGACACGGGGATACATAGGGAGACTGTCTTAACCAAATCGAAAAATATTCATTGTAAACCAGTTGGATGCAGCAACGGCTTCCTACATCTTGAGTTTACTGTCTTCTGGTGATGTCCCTTCTCTTCCGCTTGATTTAATCTAGGGTTTTATTCACTGTTGCCTTGGGAACCATAGGCTGTACCATGTATGTGTCCCGTATGGTCTAGGTATGCCATATGCTATACTGCCCAGGTTTGTGTAGGAACATGGTACGATGTTTGCACAAAGACGAAATCAGCTAAAAAGATCTGAGAACATGTCTCCCTTGTAAAAAACGACCGAAGTCTGGTTAGAATCCCTGCAGGATGCTGGAACCGGAGTCACCGGCTGCTGCAGCTGTTGAATCTGTGAGAAAATGATCTTCCCTGTTGTGGGAAGCTTCAGAGACAGCTGCAGCAGGAGAGGAAGAAAACGTTTTCTTCCTTTCTGCCCTCTAGGCAGCTCTGTCAGGGTCTCCGATCCAGGGAACATAACCAGAAGCAAAGGAGTTTGCAAGGTCCAGCTTCCCAGGAAGCGGGGAGAACTTCCGGCTCCATCCACCGGCATTCTACTTGCGCCGTCACCCAGGGCCCCACCCTTAAAACAGCCCTGTGCTTGGTTTAATGTTCCCTTGTCACCGCCTTGAAATTTTAATTTAAAAACAGAGTCTCGCACTTTTATTTTGCACTCACCCTGCAAATTATGCGGCTGGTCTCACAGACCGGAGCACGGAGGGGCACGGATGAAGCAGACAGCCAAGAGGAAAATGCCAGGGCTGCCGTATGCCAAATTGCTATCCTCAAAGTTTATCACAACTTGAATGTCTTAGCAATGTAGAGAGTTGCCTGGGAAACCATAAATGGATTTTGGTGCTGATAGACAAGTTTCTAAGATTCGCCCCCCCTCCCCCCGCACATTGCGTGTAATAGTTCCAAAAGCAGCAGCGGAAAAGTCAACAAATAGCTCTTAGGTCTTCAACCTAGAGAGTCGGGTTATAAGAGTTTCATCTGTCATTTTCCAGTCTCACTGCTTTAGGGAGAGACCTGGCTGGGAGCCGACTGGTTCTCAAGAAATCTATACACCATTGCCTTGCTTTTGTATATCCGGTGGTATTTAAATCCATCATATTTACTTGTTAATATCTTTCTTCTAGCATGTTGGTGTAGAGAACAAATTTTGTAAGCACTTGGGAGTCTGTGAGGCTCTGCAGGTGCTAATTCCAGCGTATCTCCTGGAAGAAGATGGCCTTTGATTGGCTCCAAATTACCCAGCAACAGTAAGGGAAGGGAAGAGGCAGAGGAATTCCAAAGTCTTGGTAGACTGGGTAAGCTATTGCAGGGACTAGAGCATGTTATGTCATAGAGGCGAGTGGGGAGGTGACCAGGAGAGGAAGCAGAGGAATCTCATAAGGGAACCAACCCCAGAACCACTGCTTTAGCTAGCCCTTTAAGAACCAAGAAAAGCTCACTTTGAGATATGGAGCTTTCAGGTACACCTGCCGCTTGACTAAAATGTGCTTCTGGACATCTGTTTCTTTGAATTAAATCACAGAGCCCATAGGTAGTTTTCTGGAACTCCTTGTAACAGAAGAGATTGATTTTTTTTTTTTTTTTAAATCCCTGCTATCTGCCAGGGTGTATCTGGCGAGAGTCAAGATATGCTGGTTTCAGTTCCCAAGGACAGAATGGTGGGCCGAAGAGGCACAACCCCAACCTTCTCAGACCTACAGCCTGAGAAGGGAGGAAAATAACCAGGAGCATTATGGCATGATTAGCAGTCTGGCAGGAGAGCTGAAGGGTGCTTGAAGAAAACATAACACCTTGTTAAAACATCAGGGAGAGCCCCGGAGTGCAGCCCAGCAGCATTAAACCAAGCAACAAGGGGAAGATGGGTGGAGGGCAGACACTAGGAAAACGGAGCAGCTGGTACAGGGTTCCTGAGGTGACAGCTTACTTTGCATGCAAGAACTGTGGAGGAAATCTAATGTGGAGAGGTAGCAATGGAGCGGAGGAGGCTGAGAAGGCAGGGGCAGGTTAGATCTTACAGGACCTGCTTGCTTACCACAGACAAACCCTAGGCTGATCTCTAATACAGCAAGGAATAAAGGAAAAAGAGAAAGCTGAACTCAGTTCAAGCTAGCTCTTTGAATACTCATGACCTTTCCCTAAGGGCAATGGCAGATGACTCTTGTCTTCAGTCTCAGGAAAGAGACATGAGGTACGAGTCATCATTAGTCTGTGATACTCATACTCAGGAAGCTGAGACATGAAGACTGGGAATTCCAAGCCAGACTGGAACATGTCTCAAAAGACGTAGTGAGAGAGCTTTTTAGGCAAGCATAAAGAATCTCCCTTTGAATAAGTTGAGTTTGTGGTCCCTGTGGGTTGATCAAGTGGAGTTGTCTAGTAGATGGATGTTAATTATTAGCCACTAACTGAGAACCTTAAATTACTTCTGGGGAGCTTAGCAAGCTAGTTACTCTGCAAGTCTTAAAGGAATCAAGCATACGTTCTTTTGTGTTGCTTCAGGAGACACTAAGCAAAGGCAAAGCAAAGAATCTTCCCGTCAAATTCCTACACTCATCTAAAACCCATGGCTCCTCCCAGCTGCAGGCAAGGTCCCCCGTGTCTTTAGCATTTGTCTCATTGCTTTCCTAGTAGTCTGTTTCCCCAGTTTAAAAATTAGAGAAGATTAGGTTATGGGCTCAAGGCAAGATCTGAGCCGAATTCCTCTTTAGGTTCCCGGTGCTTCATAAGATTCCCTGAACACAATAGACTCATCTCTACTGAATGATTCTAATTTGTATCTTAAAATTCATCTGCTGAGTGTAAAGGAAATTAAAACAACTATATATTTTAAAGATAGTCAGCATTTTTGAATAAACAAAAATACGTAAATTAAACAATGAAAACAAATTTAATTTTTAAAATTTGTCTTTTTATTTTTTTAAAAAAAAACAGGGTCTTAATATGTAGCCTGGCTGGCCTGGAACTCATTATATAGCTTGGACTGCCCTCAAAATAATATAGATTTGCCTGCCTCTGCCTCTCAAGTGTTGGGTATGCCAGGCTTTGAAAACAAACTTAATAAACAGCAACTTGAAAGTTAAATGCAGTGGTTTTTTTTAGATATAAACTGTAACATTACAAATTTGTACTTTCTCCCCCTTTTCAGTTTTTTTAACCTTTTGGTGACTTTTACACTCACACTGAACTAAAAATAAAGCAGAGCAGAGAAAAATACCTCCAGGTCAACATAAAAGCTAAACATGTGAGTGCTTTGAAGTGCGTGGGGGCTGTGGCCATAGCTCAGTGACAGAGTGTTTGCTCAGCATACACAGGTTCAGTTCCCACTACCACAAAACAGGCAGATAAATAAGCCACAATCTCATTACTCAGAGATCGTGCCTTACTTTTAGAAAATCAGAAGAGAAGACAGGAGGTGGGGGCCGGGGGCGGGGGAGGAGAGAGGTGGGGAGACAAAGACATAGTAATATATGGAGACAGAGCATGTTGCTTGGAAAATGAACGGGCCACTAGGCTAGGCAAGGGGATGTGTGTCTGGAGTCCCAGCTACTTCACAGGCTGATGGAAGAGGTCTTGAGACAAGGGGTTGGAAGCCATCCTGAGTGACAAAATAAGAACTTGCCTCAATAGTGACATAAAAGCCATGGATGATACATGACATAAAGTGTTTGTGTTAACCAAACATGGTTCACAATTTATATTGTTTCAAACGATGTTCCCTGCAGTGAGCTGTTTGTTGAAGACATTGATGATGGGTTTTTTTGATTTAAATTTTATCTATTTTTCTTTTCTGTGTATGAGTGGTTTGCCCCCATGTATGTCTATGTATCATGTGCATGTGATACCTGGGAGTGGGGGGTGGGGTTGAGAAGAAAGTGTTAGATCCCTTGAGACTGGAGCTACAGACAGTTGTGAGCTGCCATGTGGGTGCTGGGAATTGAATCCAGGTCCTCTGGAAGAGCAGCCAGTGCTCCTAACTGCTGAGACATCTCGCCAACCCCACTTGGTGAGATTTTTTGCTTGAAACTTCAGTGAAGACATATTACTTCTTACTCACTACGTCAGTGAATATTTGAGTGGAAAGATTATTATGCCAAAATAAACATGTGATGAAAGAAAGAAAAGGAAAAGGAACTGCAAATAAGGTGGCATGGATTTTCAAGGTCTGTTAACTTGAAAAGTTGCCAATGTGTACAA
Organism: Peromyscus californicus insignis; assembly: GCF_007827085.1. NCBI lineage: Eukaryota > Metazoa > Chordata > Mammalia > Rodentia > Cricetidae > Peromyscus > Peromyscus californicus. The sequence continues at coordinate 39,302,804 of NW_026294562.1, forward strand.
GAAAATACAAAAGAAAGCTGAATGAGGAGAGATGGATAAATGAATGGGTGACTGAACAAGTGAATGATTAACAAGGCCCTCTGTCAGTAGGAAGCCTTGTTCTATGAGAGATGACCAGGAGTCAAGGAAGCATGTCATGATGGAGGAGTTGATGGAATACCAAAATAGGAAGACAAGTTCTGAGAACGCCAGTATGAGAACGTTCCAGCTGCACTGCTGGGCTACTAATCGAATTGGCTCCTTTGAGACCTCAATCTCCTGCTTTGTCAGGAGGAAAACCCCTTGTCTAAGGCTAGACACAGTTCTGTCTCTCCATCATGAGCCTTCCAGCAGCACAATTCTACTGAATATACATCATTTATTTTACAAGACAGTCAATTTTCAAGATTCAGTTTCATCATTAGGTTAGATATATGTTTAGTTTGGAAAATGTGGTAGTCGCAGAAAGACTGTGAAGACTTGGGTTGGAATAGAAAGAATGGTTAGTAGTTGGAGTTATTGTACTTTGAGTACTTTCAGTAATGCAGTATACTTATGGCTTTGTACAGCTTTTCTAAAAAAAATGTCAGAGGAGAAGACTTAACTCTCATGCTTTCCAGAGTCCCATACTAGGGGCTCACTTTGACGCCAGCCTCCCTGGTTACAAAGTAGGAAATCAGAAATCGAAGAGAGCAACTGAGTAGGTAGTGAACATTTCCATTCTGTCTCTTTCCTTTGTAGTTCACCTCATTCATTCATGATGACTCCTGCCTATTGTTTACCATAATACCTGGGCAATCAGAAGAGTGAACCTGCTGAGAGTCTAAGGATTTGATTCAAAGGATACAGGAACTTCTTTGAAGACCTTGTTAGTGTTATATACTCACATAAATTTAATATATATGTTTATGTACATATTTAATGTAAAAAATAATTTTTTTCGAGACAGGGTTTCTCTGTGTAGCTTTGCGCCTTTCGTGGATCTCTCTCTGTAGACCAGGCTGGCCTCGAACTCACAAAGATCTGCCTGGCTCTGCCTCCCGAGTGTTGGGATTAAAGGCATGCGTCACCACCGCCCAGCAAATAATTTTATAGTCTCAAATTATTCATCATATTGTCACTCCAGGAAGACTTGCTGAATATGATCTATGTGGTGTCTTTCAAGGTAACCCTCATCCCCATTATTGCCACATTACCACATAATCATAATCTGAGATACACACCATGACAAGTTCAAAGGTAAATTGACCCATGAACTATATCTTAACGTTTTAAGCATGTATTTTTCTTGCCAACAGCCCTGTCTTTCTTTAATTGCAAACCACTGAGGAGGGTGAGTCCACCAAACAAGGGCTCATTAAGCAGTGGGTCACCCTGTGATGATGGGTGGCAGCTTGCCACTCCCATTTCCTTTTGTCAGAAGCATAAGTAGAAACGAGGCAAAAACAAAACAAAACAAAAAAAAAAAAAAACTCTTGACAGACGAGGGTGGCACACGCCTTTAATCCCCAGTACTTGGGAGGAAGAGGCCGGCGGATCTCTGAGTTTGAAGCCAGCCTGGTGTACAAAATGAGTTCCAGGACAGCAAAGGCTACACAGACAAAAAAACAAAACATAAAACATAACAAAAACAAAACATAAAAATGATTGCACTGTAAGTACATGTTGTAATTACTATCTTTGCTCCAAGGTATCAATGATAGACAAAATAAAAAGTGAGGAAATAAAGTACACACAGTCATGCTCAAAAATAGGATGAGCATTTGCCATTCTGGGATGAAGCAGCAAGGCAAATAGTGAGTAGACCGGAAACAGCTGGCCAACTGAGTCCAATAACCAGACACAAGCGGTTGAGAAACCCTCCCTTGCTTGAAGCCGAGCCTGGAGGAGGGCAGGCAACAAGGGATGAAAGCTGGGTTCACTACTTAACGCCAGGGTCTGGGGAGGCATCACTCCCTCTCCACATCCTTGGAAGGAGGAGGGGTCAGGAAGAAATTAAACTAGCCTTTGCCTAGGTCACATAGGGCATAAAAAATAAGGCCAATACAAGCAGATAGACTCTTGGTCAGGATCTAAATCAAGCTACTTATAGCAATAATGCAGCTATTATCCCAGGCTATCTCCTCTAAACTGTAAATTATAAAACGGAATTGTTGTTTGGAAATCCTGCAGGTCTTGGTTGAAAACTGGTGGTTGGAACATTTTTAGACTAGGAATAATGAGGAAATGTGTAAAAGCAACTCCCACAGAGGATGAGCCTGAAAGCAAAAAATTGAAGAAAACGAAACTAAGAAACAGTCAACAAAATCAACAATGAAGAGATTAATTAATTTGAAAACAACTCAAGTATGTTTAAGAGACTCAAAAAGCTGCAATGGCTCACACCAATAATCCTAGACCTCAAGAGGCTGAGGCTGGAGGATTACTGTAAGTTTGAGGCCAGTGTGGGCTACACAGAATGAGATTCTGCTTCAAGAAGATAAGTTGATTAATTAATTAAAGAAGCTTCAAAGTCTGCAAGTGGAATAGTGGCATGACAGTTATGGATGCACCTAACACATTCTCACTGGATTTGCGGCCCCACAAACAGAAGGGAATTCATATCAGATACTATAAGCCTGGTCAAAAGCTGTGACTGGGAAAATTATAAGCCCTACCGGGAAAGTTCATGTTGTCGCTTTGCTAAATGGACACGCTGCACTAGTCAAATTGCGTTTGTGTGTGTGTGTGTGTGTGTGTGTGTGTGTGTGTGTGTGTGTGTGTGTGTGTGTGTGTTTTGTGACAGGGTTTCTCTGTGTAGCTTTGCGCCTTTCATGGAACTTGCTCTGTAGACCAGGCTGGCCTCGAACTCACAGAGCTCTGCCTACCTCTGCCTCCCGAGTGCTGGGATTAACGGCATGTGCCACCACCACCCTCAAATTGCCTTTTAAATATTTATGTTTATGCCTAAACATTAGTGTTGCCATCAGCTTTGGTTAGAGAGCCTGCTTTTTACAGTGGGTGGTGGCTACTTCAAAGACCTAGAACTGGCCAAAATGCTAAGAATAAATGATTATTGAATGTTCAGCCCTAAATGGAACACCTGAATCATTCCCTCTGAGGCTCAGGAAACATAACAGAAGATGGGGCAGAAAGAATGTACAAGTTGGAAGAAGAGGTGGAATGTTATGGAATGCTGTCTCCTGAGTATGACGTAGCCTTTGTGTAGTTGTGACTTCCTGCACAACATCTGAGCAGTATTGGACCGGTCAACGTTCCATTAAGGTGGGAGAAATGGGCTCATAAGGCCCCACCCCTGCTTGAGAATCTTTAGGAAGTTAATGGTTGCTGGGAGAGGGAGAAACGTTTTTTCTAGTATGTAGCCCCTGGTAATTTGCCCGTGTTCCTGTAACTAAGTCACTACTTGTGAGAGACCAGTTCCCACTTATTTCTCCCACAGGGACTCTTGAGGAGAGAGGGATAAGACATTTAGATAGAAGGATACAGAGGGGAGAGAAACAGAAACACAGGATAGCCTCTGGTGGGCCTGGATCCTTATTCACTGGCCCTTACTGTCTCTTCTGAAGGGCTATTTATAGGAATGCCAAGGGGTGGAGCAAAGATCTCCCCCAGTACAGTCAAGTGCAAACCTTTCCAATCACCTAGTAACCATACACATGATCCAACAATCCTCTAATGCAGCTCTGCTGCGTGAAGCAAGCTCAGATCTCACTAGGAACCTTTGTGGGCCTCCACAACTACCCATATTCTTCTAAGTTACCCCATTGAAGTCACCTGTTTATGAAACAAACAAACAAACAAAATAGCCATGAAAATAGAAAGGGGGACTAGTTGAGAAGAGGAAGGAAATGCAGGGCGGTGGTGGCGCACACCTTTAATCCCAGCACTTGGGAGGCAGAGCCAGGCAGATCTTTGTGAGTTCGAGGCCAGCCTGGTCTACAGAGTGAGATCCAGGAAAGGCACAAAGCTACACAGAGAAACCCTGTCTTGAAAAACCAAAAAAAAAAAAAAAAAAAAAAAAGAGAAGAAGGAAATCATAAAGAGTGGGAAGAGGACAAGAGAGGCTAGTGGAGAATGATTATGTTCAAATAGATTATATATGTGTAAAATAATATAATAAAACTCATTGCATGCAAATTAATATATGTTAATGAAAACCTCTAAAAAATGCTAAAAGGGAAAATGGAAATATTGACTTGATAAAAGAAACTCTGAAATAGAAGCAGACATATAGGCATTGAAATTACCATATTTGCCTTCATCCAGTAACTGATGGAAGCAGATGCAGAGATCCACAACCAAGCACCAGGCTGACTCCCAGAATCCAGTCGAAGAGAGGGAAGGGGAATTATATGAGCAAGGGGGGGGGGGTCAAGAGTATGATTTGGGGGTTGGGGATTTAGCTCAGTGGTAGAGCGCTTGCCTAGCAAGCACAAGGCCCTGGGTTTGGTCCTCAGTTCCGGAAAAAAAAAAAAGTGTATGATGGGGAAATCTACAGAGACAACTGAACCAAGCTCCTAGGAACTCACGAACTTTAGACTGACAGCTGTGGAACCTTCATGGGACGCGACTAGACCCTCTGCATATGGGAGACAGTTGTGTAGCTGGGTCTGTTTGAGGGGTCTCTGGCAGTGGGATCAGGATCTATCCCTGGTGCATGAGGTGACTTTCTGGATCCCATTACCTATGGTCGGACACCTTGCTCACCCTTAGGCTGGGGTTGGGTTGGGGTGGGGAAGGGCTTGGTCCTGCCTCAACTGAATGTACCAGGCTTTGCTGTCCCCCATGGAAGAACTTACCCTTTTGGAGGAGGGGATGAGGGATGGGTTGGGGGGGGGCTAGGCAGGGGGGAAGTGGGAGGAGGGATGAGAGAGGATATGTGGTTGGTATGTAAAACGAATAAAAATTTTTTTTAAATAAAAAAATTAGATAGTCAAAAAATTACCATATTAACCTCATTTACTAGATATTGAGAAAATTTGAAAATAAATTAGTTAAGTATTATGATAAGAGGGTAATTAAAAATGGTGGTATAAATCTAAAAAGAGTGCAATCAGGAAAATAATAATAATAATAATACCAAAATGAAGTAAAATAGAAACTAAGAAACTGTAAAACTGTGGCAAATAGAAGCTGACTTCTTGGAAAAATCTAATAAAATAGTCAAGTCTCTGGCAAGCTCAGTCCAGAAATAAAAGAGAAAAGCTGCAAGCAATATTGAGATCATTCTGCAGATACTTAGGGATTAAAAATATTGCAAATGGGGGCTGGAGAGATGGCTCAGAGGTTAAGAGCATAGACTGTTCTTTCAGAGGTCCTGGGTTCAATTCCCAGCAACCACATGGCAGCTCATAACCATCTGTAATGAGATCTGATGCCCTCTTCTGGCCTGCAAGCAAACATGCAGACAGAACATTGCATATATAATAAATAAATAAGTCTTAAAAAATATTACAAATGGCGAGTACAAACAAAGTCATGTCTCTAAATTTCTAAACTGGTAGAATGGACAATATTTTAGAAAATATGCCATCCTAAAATTGAATCAAGAAAGAGAGCTGACTGGCTGGGTGGTGGTGGTGCGCATCTTTAATCCCAGCACTGGGGAGGCAGAGGCAGGCCGATCTCTGTGAGTCTGAGGCCAGCCTGATCTACAGAATGAATTGAAGGACAGCCAGGGCTACACAGCAAAACTCTGTCTCAAAAAAAACAAAAAACAAAGAAAAAGAAAAGAAAGGAAGGAATGAAGGAAGAAAGGAAGGAAGGAAAGGAAAAAAGGAAGGAAAGAAAAAAGAAAGGAAGGAAAGAAGGAAGGAAGGAAGGAAGGAAGGAAGGAAGGAAGAAAGGAAGGAAGTGAGCTGGCTTGCACTTGAAAAGTCAAGGCATCAGGGCACAGCAATTGCAAGTTCAAATCAGCCTGGGCTATATAGTGAGACCTAGCATCAGGAAAACAAATACAGAAGCAAGCAAACTAACAATAATCAGCAATAACTATTAGCAATTGACTTGACAATTTAAACGTCATCACTTTAATGATGCCAGAATCAGATTCTTTTTAAGGCAAGCTCTACTAATTCTTAAGGAAGAGACAGCCCCTTTGCCAAGAGACAGCACCTAAAGTAAAGACAGAAGCTCCTGCCCTCACAAAGCTGAAGCCAACACGAAGGCTTTGAAGGTCGTGCTCTGAAGCCAAGAAGGTCATGCTGAAAACCATCCATAGCCACAAAAAGAAGACCTGCAGGTCATGTACCTTTAGTCAACCAGGAGGCAGCCCTTTCTATCCTTGCCAGAACACCCCAGGAAAAGCAAGTGTGCCTACCATGCCAGCATCAAGCTCCCCCCTGGCCATTGAGAGCATCATGAAGAGGACAGACAACAGCAACACACATGTGTTCACTGTGGATGTCAAGGCCAACAACATGCACCAGATCAAACAGGTTGTGAAGAAACTCTAGGACACTGATGTGGCCTGATCAGGCATGATGGAGAGAAGCAAGGGTATATTGAACTGGCTCCTGATTGTGATGCTCTGGATGGTATTAACAAAATTGGGGTCATCTAAACTTAGTTCAGAAAATGAGAGCGGGGTTGCTGGGGAGGTGACTCAATGGTTAAGAGCTCTGTCTGCTCTTTCAGAGGATCCAGGCTTGATTCTCAGCACCCACATGGCAGTTCACAATCATTTGTAACTTGAGTTCCAGATGATCCAACACCCGCTTCTGGCTTCCACAGGCATTCCACAAAGGTGGTGCATAGACATATATGCAGGAAACAAACAAACAAAAACCCAAAACCAAACCAAACCAAACAAAATGCCAAAAAAAACCCCAAAACAACAAAATAATACAAAAGTCCCATACATACAAAATAATAATTTTAAAACACAGAGATAATTCTTTTTGTACAAACTACATACAGAGCAGCAAAATGCAGGAAATGCAATTCATTTCATAATAAAAATATTTCATTGAACAGTCAGAAATGACATACTGTTCTGTTACATTATGAGCTGAGGCGTATGTCCAGCACCACAGATGGATAAAAAATTACAGAAAAAGTGTGACTGTCAGAGGCAGGCTACCAACAATCAATACAGGAGGAAGAGCAAATGATCACTCTACTTGATTAGCTGGAAAAATTAGTTAGAACTTAAAGTATATTTCTGATAAAAGCCAAATTAGGAAGAGAAGGCATTTTTGTTTGCTTGCTTTATTGTTGTTTTGTTTGTTTGTTTTTTTGAGACAAAGTTTCTCTGTGTAGCCCTGGCTGTCCTAGAACTCACTCTGTAGACCAGGTTGGCCTCAAACTCAGAGATTCGCCTGCCTCTGAGTCCCAAGCGCCGGCACTAAAGGCGTGTGCCACCACCGCTCAACGGGAAAAAAATTTATACTAATATAAAACTTCCAACAATTTATAAGAAGCGTGACATTCAATGATAGAGTTCCAGAAGTTTCCCCATCAGCCAGAAACAAGCTAGATCATCTCCTTAACTACTTCTGGTCAGGATTATAGAAGTTCCTGTGTCATAGCTACTTTTCTGTTGTAAAACACCATGACCAGAAGCAACTTATGGAAGAGTTTATTTTGGATTCTGGTTCCAGAGAAATAAGAGTCTATCTCAGCCAGAGGCATGGCAACAAGCAGCAGGTGTGATGGCAGGAACAGGAAGCTGGGAGTTCACCTCGTCAAATGCAAGCACAGAGCACAGAGAAGGAACAGGGAGTGGGGTGAGGCTACAAAATCTCAAAACTTACTCCCCAGTAGTTTATTTCCTTCAGCAAGACTTCACCACCGAAACCTCCCGAAAGAGAACCAACAACTGGAACTGAGTGCTCAAATGCATGAGTCCGTGGGGAACAGTCTCAGGCCACTATACCTAGCTAAAGTAATGAGAAAAAAAAGAGAAACAAAGACATGGGTGCTGTGGGATATTTGTACACTGTGTGAAGCTATATTGCTGTGATTGCATAAAGAGCTGAACAGCCAATAGCTAGGCAGGAGGAAGAAGCAAATATCAGGACTGTCTTAAAACAGTTAGAACTAATGCTAGATCAAAATCTTAGTGGATAAACTTTCTGTAAATCTCAGATTTGCAGAAATAAAGCCTTTGCTATCAACTATTAGCTATCTATTAGAAGCCAGGTGCAGTCTTACTGTGGATATTGCTCTGTATGCTGTGAATGTGTTGCTCTGATTGGTTAATAAATAAAGTGCTGATTGGCCAGTAGCAAAGCAGGAAGTATAGGTGGGACAAAGAGAGAGGAGAATTCTGGGAACAGGAAGGCCGAGTCAGTAGATGCTGCAAGCTGCCGCCAGGAGAAGAAAGACGTAAAGATAATGGTAAGGCATTAAAGATAATGGTAAAGGCAATGGTAAGCCACGTAGAAAGGTATAGATTTAGAGAAATGGGTTAATTTAAGATGTAAGATCTAGCTAGCAAGAAGGCTGAGCCATTAGGCCATACAGTTTTAATTAATATAAGCCTCTGTGTGTTTATTTGGGTCTGAGCGGCTGTGGGCCCGGCCGGGACTGGAGAAAACTCCAGCTCCACAGTCTGGCTACATGTCTATACTTCCAGTACTTGAAAGGCCAAAGCAGAGAAAGTTCAAGGCCAGTCTGGGCCATATCTTGTGAATCAGACCAACCAGAGATGTATAGCAAGACCCTGTATCAAAATATACAGACAAAAATTGAACTGTATTTAAGTTTAAAATAAGTACAAAAATTTCTGGAGAGTTTTTTTTAATTTAAGAAAAATACAAAGAAGAACTAATAAAAGAAGACATAAGCTAATATCACAGATGGAATGAACTAATACTTTAAAGATGTAAAGTAATTGAAATTGATCTATAATTTAAGTTATTCCAACTCAAATCTTTGAGACAGCTTTGAGAAGCATCAGTCTAGCTAGTTAGGGACTCTGTTACCCAGATTTCCACTCATTGGTTGGTTGTGGCTAGGGTGAGATGTAAGAAAATTGTGAACAATGGTTGGAACATGGAAGCAAAGCAGGAACTATTTTTGTGCTATGGAGATCAGTATGGTATAGGGCTAGGCTCTGCTGCAACAAGTTCAGTAATAACTGTATCAACTGTGTGGTCCCTCCATGATGAAGGGTGTTGGCTTGCCCTCAGAACCATATATGCCATCATCAAAGTTGGGGCAATGACAAACTGACATAGGTTTACCTTGGAGGGTTCTTGATTATTTCACTATTTCTGTTGTACTTCATTCATCTTCCTTTGTTATCCTTGGCTGAGTTTATCTCTGATACCAGGCATAGTTCACAGCTTACAAAAAACACATGACAACCACAATTATGTAATTCTAAACCTCTGAGAAGCCCTTTAATTTCTATCATTCAAAATGGTGCTGTTTCTGATCAACACCCAGTGAGCATCATGCAAAACAGACATTTCGTAGCAACTGACAGGCTGGTCCATGCGTTAATTTGGAAGATGAGGCCAAGAATAAGCCAAGAGAATTTTGAAAAAAAAAAAAAAAAGAAGTGAAAACAGAGAGGATGAGGAGGAGTCTTGTTGCGACAGATCTCAAGACTTAATCAGCTATTTAGTCAAACATGGTATGATGCCAGAAGATTAGAGAGCAAGAAGACTAATAGAAAAGAATAAAGTATATAAGGACACCCAAACAAATACAGTGATATGGTGTGTAAAGGAAGGAGCACTATAAATCAACAAGGAAATTGATGGACTAGTCAGTAAATGGGGCAGGGGTAACTGAATATCGGCTAGAAAAAATTTATATGCCTACATCTATCATATACACCAAAATGCGGTCTTGAATACCCAAGATCTAAGTAAGAAAAAACACCATCTAAAATGAATTATAGAAGACTATCTTTGAGGATAGAGAAAAATTTATATACAAAACACCAAAATTGCAACTATAAATGAAAATCTGACATACTTGACTAGGTTATGAGAAAGAATAAAACTCTTGGATGATGAAAAGGTACCAAAACAGGAATTAAAATACAAATTACACTTGGAGAGAACACTTTTGGTTATATATAATCCACAAAGGCTTGACATCCGGAAGATGTAAAGAACATCAGCAAAGACTGAAAAATAATCTACTAACAAAAAAAGAAAAGAAGGGAAGGAAAATGGAAAAAAAATTCAAAAAGGCAATTTACAGAGGAAAAAAATAGGTACAGATGCTATTCTAACAATCATAGAAATAAAATTAAAAGTGTTAATTCATACCTATTTGTTGCTAGAGTTTTCCTGCCTGGCCCACAGTCAGGACAAATCTCTCTCACCCGCCAGTCCCAAGCCGCTCAAACCCGATCAAGTAAACACAGAGACTTATATTGGTTACAAACTGTATGGCCGTGGCAGGCTTCTTGTTAACTGTTCTTACAGCTTAAATTAATCCATTTCTATTAATCTATACCTTGCCACGTGGCTTGTGGCTTACCGGTACTTTACATCTTCCTTGTCCTGATGGCGGCTGGCAGTGTCTCTCTGACTCAGCTTTCCACTTCCCAGCTCTATTCTCCTCCTTGTCCCGCCTATACTTCCTGCCTGGCCATGGGCCAATCAGTGATTTATTTATTGACCAATCAGCAACACATTTGACATACAGACCATCCCACAGTACTTCCCCTTTTCTTTTCTTAAAAAGGAAGGTTTTAACCTTTATACATCTCTAAAGTCAAATTGGTATATTTGGGAATTTGGGCGTAGCTTCTCTTACTACTTCCTGCTGGAGGGGGGCGCTGTATCTTCTGGGGAAACAAAGAAAATTTTAGGATCATGGAGTAGTCCGTGAGGCTGTATCGTTTAAGCCAGTTGCCTTGAAACGGTTCTGGATGTTGGATCATCTGGGCCATGGTGTCATCGAAGACCTTTCCGGTGGTCTTGGCTGGTCAAACCTGATGTGTCTTAATCTGGAACAAATCCATAGCCTCTGGCTTTCTGTGGAAACAAAAGCAGAGTCTCCTTTCCAAAGTAACATATCCTTATATCCAAATTTTGAAGTCAAGGTACCTTTAAAATATACATTTTGGCATAACTCAACAGCTTTTACAATCAAATGTTTTTTTGCAGTTAAAAATCCCAAAGACAACACAATCCAGATTCTCTGTGTAATATTCATCTTCACGTGGCTTATTTTTATATTAATTTTACTGTCTCTTTAAAGACTTTATTTTTTAAAACTATGTATTTGTTTCTGTAACTGTATATATCACCTTTTTAATCTCTTTCAAGCCTACGTATATTTTACACACATTTTAAACTATTACATCTGAATCTGTCTTATTGTGAATCTGTTTCTTTAAGTTGCAGCTGCTGTGGCTGCTGGCTCTGCCCACCTCAGCTTCCCAACATGGCGGCGGTATGCTTACCGCCAGCTCTGGGAACCATCGTGGGTCTATGCTTTTATCCAAGCAGCGTGTAGCCCAGAAACCTCTTTTTTTTGTTTTGTACTAGCAAAGTCTAAATCCACCATGCAGCTTAATGTGCCACTTGCAGAGGCCTCATTCGCGCCATACTGCAGGTCGAGCGCACACGCCAGCAACCCGCCAGTAGCTCAAACCGGCAGCTGCCGCTCATTTGAGAGAGACAATTAGGAAGCTGTTTTTAGCTCTGTTTTAGAATCTTTTTTCTCAGGTCTTAGGTGGAAACTCTTGCCCCACGTTGGGCGCCATTTGTTGCTAGAGTTTTCCTGCCTGGCCCACAGTCAGGACAAATCTCTCTCACCCGCCAGTCCCAAGCCACTCAAACCTGATCAAGTAAACACAGAGACTTATATTGGTTACAAACTGTATGGCCGTGGCAGGCTTCTTGTTAACTGTTCTTACAGCTTAAATTAATCCATTTCTATTAATCTATACCTTGCCACGTGGCTTGTGGCTTACCAGTACTTTACATCTTCCTTGTCCTGATGGCGGCTGGCAGTGTCTCTCTGACTCAGCTTTCCACTTCCCAGCTCTATTCTCCTCCTTGTCCCGCCTATACTTCCTGCCTGGCCACGGGCCAATCAGTGATTTATTTATTGACCAATCAGCAACACATTTGACATACAGACCATCCCACAGTACCTATTAGATTAATGAAGTCTAAATCCTAGTGAGGATGTGGAGGGTACAAAAGAGAAGATTCATTGTTGGTGTGCTGGCTAGTTTTATGTCAACTTGACACAAGGTAAAGTCATTTGAGAGGAGGGAACCTCAGTTCAGAAGATATCTCTATACGATCCAGCTGTAGGCAAGCCTGTAGTATAATTTGTTAATTACTGATTGATGGGGGGAGGTGGCAAATCACTGTGGGTGGTGCTATCCCTAGGCTGGTCATCCTGGGTTCTAGAAAACAGACTGAGCAAGCCATGAGGTGCAAGCTAGTAAGCAGCACTCCTCCATGGCTTCTGCATCAGTTCCTGTCTCCAGGTTCCTCCCTTTCTTGAGTTCCTGTCCTGATGTTCTTCAGTGATGAACAGTGATATGGAAGTGTAAGCCAAGTTAAACCCTTTCCTCCCCAAGTTGCTTTTGTAATGGTGTTTCATCACAGCAATAGAAACCCTAACTAAGATGTTTGGTTGGCATACACTGGGAGAGCCATTATATGGACATCTTGTAACCATTGTGGGAGTTGAAGGTATATTTGTCTTTTCACAGGTCATTCTGTCCTAGAGAAACTCTTGTAAGGTTGTCATTGCAGCCTTGAAATGGCAATAATGAAAGCCAAATATTTATGAAAAGAAGGGATACATAAATTGAGGGCTATTCATCTAAGAGAAAAATATACAATTAAATGAATAAATTGTATTTACAGGTAGATAAGGATAAACTAAAAGAAAACAACAGAATATTTAAAATTTAAAAAGCGAGTTTCAGGATATGCATGATCTTTTAATCTAATTATAAAATTAACTACAGATAATGATAGTTACTGTGTATGGATACATATATACTTCTTAAACATATAAAAATAACTTAAAGGCTAAATACAAATTTCATGGTTGTGGTTACTTCTTAGGAACCCAGAGCAGGGCCCACAAAAGGTTCAAGTGTAGATGTAACATTTAGGAAAAAGATCCAAGCCTAGATTGGTGCAGCTCTTGGACCTTATCAGGGAAGTTTCTTTGTGTAGTGGCTGGTGGCTAGTGCAGTGTAGATGAATTTCTAAATGGTCTTATTAAATAAAAAACATGGAGCCAAATATAGGGGTGAAAGCCATAGAGATCAGGGAAATGGTGATAGCCACCAACCTCACCTCTCCAGCTCTGCAGCTACTAAAAGTGAACTACTTCCCGTCTTACCCATGCCTTTATTGCCTTGCTGTTCTGCCCTCTCATTGGCTCATAGCCCAGCTACCTCACTTCTTTGTCACTGCCTGTTTGTACAGACTTCCAGGTCTCTATGGTTGGTACTGGGATTAAAGGTATGTGTCACCATGCTTGGCTGTTCCCTAGTGTGTCCTTGAACACACAGATCCCCCTGCCTGTCAAGTGATCAGATTAAGGGCGTGTGCTACCACTACCTGATTTTTGTGTTTAAGTCTTGCTATGTCCTCTCATCTCCAGGCAAACTTGATTTATTAATATACAAATAAAATATCACCACATTTTAGCACAAATAAAATATCACCACAGTGCAGAAGCTCACATCTGGTGAATATGCAGAAAAAAGTGCCAGTGGAGTGCTCAGCCACAGAGAGGAAATCTATATCATTGTCACCCATCCCAAGACCACCACAGAAGAAGAGGTAGAAAGAATGAAAAAGCCAGAGACTCAGAAGGTCAGGAGCAATCAGGACACGATGGACTACTAAACTCAAGAACTCATGGCAGCTGTGGCTGCCTGCATAACACGAAACCAGTTCACATGCTAGCATGGAGGGGGAAGTGGTTCACCTGCCCTCATGCCTCGATGAGGGGCTCTTGACTTCTGGGGAGAGAGAGTTCTGTTGAAGGATATGACCTCTGGCCCCACACCCAAGAATGGAGATGTACAAATTGGACTTGATGGGTTATTGAAAAAAAAAGTGAAATTGGAATAGTCAGGAGGTAGAGGGGAATAGATCTTGGAGGAGTTAGGGGAGGAGGGGGAGTGAATATCATTAAACTATATGAAATTCTTAAAGAATGATTTAAAAAAGATACAAGCCTATGATAGCAAAACATTCACATTTGTAAGCTGACTTTTCTTCTCTTTTACTATTTTGTTAGGTAGCTTAGGCTGGCCTTAAAAAAAATCCCTATAGTTGGGGTTATAGGCATAAATCACCACAACTGTAATCAACAGATTTTCAGAATAAAATGAAAAAAGAGAATCTAGGTATGATGACATGTGCCTGAAATCCCGTTACTGGAGAGGCAGGAGAGTTTGAGTCTGGGCCAGCTGGTCTGCATAATGGAACCGTTTCTCAAATAGAAAAGGAGAAAGAGGGAGGGATGGGCTGGAGGGGCAGGAATGTTTGTACCAACTTACATCCCTCACTTACCTGTTGAAACTCTAATCCCCAGTGTGAGGATATTTGGATGGGGAATTTGGGAGGCGATTAGATCACCAGGGTGGAGCCCCCAAGAACTGGATCCACAAAAGAAATTATCTTTCCTTCTCAGCCATGGGAGGATACACATGCCTGCAAACCAGGGAGAGGGACTCACCTGGTACCTCCATCTGGGATTTCCAACCTCTAGAACTGTGCGCAGTAAGCTCTGTTCAAGCTCCCCAGCCTATGTCACTTGCTATTGTAGGCTGAAGAAAGGCTGGAGGACTCCTGTTTCTTCCCCAGTCTCAACATCCTTGCAGAGAGTTTGAAGTGCTTTATAGAGTAAGACACACAGCCTAGTATTACTTACTACCTTTGCATGCCAACCTTTCTTTTAAGTTTCCAGTCTACTCAGGGGGACACTTGTCGTTTGTTTTGCCCACAGAGAATCCTCCATACCCCTCTAAGGCTGACCTAGGGCAGGCTGTGCTTGGCATCGTTAGAAACCAGAATGACACATTGCCATATAACTTCAGTCTGTCAGGGCAGCTTGCCCTCACCTGGGTCTGGACAAGCCAACTTTCTGCTCCAGTTCAGCTCCCAAATGGTCTTAGTTACTTTCTCATTGCTGTGATAAAAATACTCTGACAAAAGCAACTCAAGGGAGAAAGTATTTATTTTGACTCACATGTCCAGGAGGATATAGTCCATCATATCAAGGAAGGCTTGGCCGCAGGAACAAGGAAGCAGGTTGGTCACATTGCATATCCACTTAGGAAACAGCAAACAGGAAGTGGAATCAGGCTGTAAAGCCCGCCCCCACTGACCTGTTTCTTCCTCCAGGCTCCACCTCCTGAGAGTACCAAACCTTCCTAAACAGCACCACCAGTTGAAAAACAAGTGTTCGAACACATAAGCTTATGGAGGACATTCTACGTTTAAACCACAATATAAGCACAAATTCCATCCCTCTCCTACCGCCTCGACTCAGAACAGTCTGGAACTGAGAAGTGGTTTTTGCCTTTACTATACTACTTGACTACACTAGAAGGTGATTATCTTATAAGCCTTCTTCTCCCCCCCCCCCCCCCCCCCGCCTCTTCCCCGCCCCCTCTCTCCTTTTGAAATTTAATTATTGAGGGTGCAGCACACGCCCCATGGTACACACGTGAAGGTCAAGGATAACTTCTCTTCTACTGTCGTGTGGGTTCCAGGACGGAGCTCAGGCTGTCAGGTTTGCACCGGAAACGCTTTACCCTCCGGGCTCTCCATCTGGCCCATCGCTTCTTACTTCTCCCCCTTGCTTCTTTGGTTTCTGTTCTGGGATGAGTGCTCATCCTGTGTGTCTGTTTCTCTCTGTCTCTGGTCTGTTGCCGTGCTCCCTTTTCCGCTGTCTCTATCTTTCACTTGTATTTCCGCCCACATGCCCACTCTATGGTTTGCCATGGACGTGTGTATGAGGGTCAGGGAGAGTCTCCCATCCTGTAACAGGAGCTGTAGAGAATTCTGGGTGGCTGGCGGTAGAAGAACATAGGTTGCAAAACAGCCTTAGCATTATAGCCTCTGAAATCCCAGATGATGGGAACTATTTCAATCCCATGTAGCTTTAGTGGAATATTCTTTTAGACTTGTTTTGTTTTGTTGTTTGAGACAGTGTCTTTGCAGTTTGGGCTTAAACTTGCTGCGTAGCCTCGGGTAGCCTCCAACTTGCTATCCCCTGTTCCTTCTCCCAGAGAGAGGGCGGGGATTGCAACTAGGCACCATTGCCACAGCTGGCTTATTTCAGTCACTCTGAAGCTTCTAGTCCTGTCTGTAGCATTCCCACCAAGCTTCGGTCTATTGGCTCATAGATTATTGGGAGTTGGGATATAATGGCAGAAGCGTCTTCCGGGGTCTACAATAATCCTAGGAATATTCTTCAGTGTTTTTCAGCCAACTCTTCAACTTCCAGTTCTTGGAACCCAATGTGTTTGCCATTCAAGAGGATTAGAACTTTCCCTGTGGGAGCCCCCTCCTTATCCCGAAATCTGTGCTGCCCTTTAGATTTGGGGGACGCTAAGAGACTCCAATGACCTGAGGAAGTTGTGTGTTGGTGTCAGGCTAATGTCAATTAATTATAAACTGAATTAGCTATGCTGAAGGAGGCCTCTCCTCCAGCCCAAGTTAAATGAACTGGGGTTGAAGATGTCAGTGATCTTGTACTGCACAGGGCCGTGCTGGATGTAAGTGGGAATTTTACACTGAAGAGAACGTATCGTGGGTGAGGTAGCTTAGAAGAACAGCTCTGTCTTTGCATCACACTTTGATCACTTCACTGTTTTATGTGGCTCCATCGCCTAGGCATGCCGTGGATGGAGAGGTGGTACATGGGCATTAATTGACTTTCACTTTGTAGAGCTGAGTCATTCAGGGTCACGGGTCTCCCTTTTTACTGTTTATTCTACGGGGCAGCAGCGCCTCATGGCCTTTGAGTTAAAAATCTCTGGGTGGCTCTGCTGATGAAGGCAGTCTGCTGGCGGTGACCTTGAATGACTGCACTCTTTCTGGATGCCTGCTCTCTTGCTTTAACTCTGGATAGCAAGCCCATACTTCTGGCTATATCTTGCTTTCGTTTTCTTTTTAAAATTGGCAATGATGAGTCACCGATGAGTCAGAAGTAAGGGATTCCACGTTATGTAGAGGCATAGACTCTCTAGGTTAGAAAGCTGGGGTGGTGGTGCTTGCCTGTGACACGCCAGCACTCAGGAGGCTGAGACAGGAGGTGGAGAATTTGAAGCTAGTCTGACCTACATATGAGGTAGAGGTCAGCCTGGGCTCTATAATGAGAGGCTGTCTCAAAAGATCAAAAGAGGGAAACCAAGCTGAATAAACAAACAGATCTCTGAAAAAGTCAGCTGGCTTACTCTTTCTTCGAAGTGGAATTAGTGAAGGGGTTAAAAAAATCGAGATTCCAGAGCCCCACCCTGGGCCTACAGAAATGAAAAACTCCAAAATGAAGACAGAAACCCGTTTTAAGAGTCTCTTGGTGTGCCCCCATATAGATTTAGGAACCATGGCTCATACGGAAGGTACTCTTGCAGATGTGAGAGAAGAAATGTTCATTGCAGATGATGAGGGGGTCAGAGGTACAGTGTAAATTAATAGGTCAGGGACTCAGAAATATAACGCCCTTCAAAACGGTGAGCAGATGGAAAATGGGTGGGTGTTGCTGTTGGGATCCCCTCCCTGTACCTTGTTTTGGCCAGGGAATCTTAGAGCTTAAGGATGGAAGCTAAAAAGAACCCTGAGCAGAGTGAAGCTCAGTGCCAGCCAGCTGTGTGATCCTGAGCCAGCCATTTCTCCACATCTGGACTTCAGTTCACTCACCTGGAAGATGACAAGATAGACTTCCTTTCGGATACAGCGTCTCACTGTGTAGCCCTGGCTTGCCTGGAACTCACTCTGTAGACTGGGCTGGCCTCAAGCTCAGAGCGCCTCCTGCCTCTGCTGGGGTTAGACGTGTGTACCACCACACCCAGCACAAGGTCGACTTTGTCTCTGAGTTGCTTCTGTGTCATTTTGATGACAACATGGTATACTCAGAAAGGCTGTTTCGTTGCTGTTTTTGTTTTATTTCCTTTTTCCCCTTTCTTTTGTTTCTTTCTTTAAAAAAAAAAAATCCATGGTTTGTAGGACCTAGTACTTCTGAACAAACTGAGTCTGTTTTCAGTTTCGGCCACCCTGAGCAGCAAGGATGCTATGCCTGTTCTCCAGGTCAGTGTAGTTGCCCAGGAAACTCAAATCATCCCAAGATGATTGTGGTCTATCTCAGCCTGGAAAAGAGGTCCAGGAGGGAAAAGAGCCCCCCAAAAGACATGCTCCAGGAAAGAGGGGGGTAGAAGTCTGCAACGAAAAAGATTTAGAAGAAAAGGTAGTTCTGGTCTGGTCTGGAGAGAGTTAAGTGTCCCACCAGACGTGTCTTCTCTGGGTGAGGGAAATTCTATCTGCGGCTTGCCATTTCCGAAGGTGACCAAAGAAGCCTCCAGCAACTGGCAGGGACGATGTGTTTTGCAGTTACTGTGCTCACCTTGCTCCTGGGTCATGGCAGGAAGAGTGTGAGGTGGTTAATGTTACTGGCCTCAGCCCTGGCTGGTCAGGCCCAAGCCTGGCCGGTGGGAAGAAGAGAAGGGCCTGGAACAGCAACTCTCTGGCCGGGGAGGGCCAAGTGCTCAGGTCACTGGTAGGGATCCAGCCGACCACAGTCTAGGTAGGAGAGCCCATGGCCAGGAGCCAAGCAATGGATTTTCCTGTTGAGTTTTTCTAGAGTCAGAGTCAAAGGAGGACATATTATCCAGCACTTCTCAGTGAGAAGCCACGCAGGCAGGAAACGCACGGTTTTAGTTTGTTTTCTTTAGTGTTGGCAGTTTAACAGGGCAGCTCTCCCTCCCTAAGAACAGACCTGGGAGCCAGGCGTGGTAGCGCATGCCTTTGATCACAGCATTCCGGAAGGCTGAGGCAGGCAGATCTCGGTGAGCTCAAGGCCAGCCAAAGCTATTACACAGAAAAACCCATCCTGAAAAAAATAAACAAACAAATGAACAAAAGAACCGACTTAGGGCACTGGACAGATTGCTCAGCAATTAAGAGTGCTTGCTGGTCTTTCAGAGGACTGGAGTTTGGTTCCCATCACCCATGTCAGACAGTTCAAACCCTCTTTAACTCCAGCTCCAGGAGATCTGACAGCCTCTTCTGGCCTCCACCAGCACCTTTGAGTACATACAACACAAACAAATAATAAATCTTAAAAACAAAACCAAAATCCAGACTCAGTATAATCATTCTACTGAGGACAGTATAGCAAGGAAGAGAGCCTGTAATGGGAAAGGGAGGCAACTGAGAGATCCTTTGGGGTGGGCTCACTGGGGAACTGGAGCAGGACTTAGCCAGAAGGCAAAGGGAGTGGACAAGCATTCCAGGCAGAGGAGAGGAAATTAGCAAAGACAAAGAAATGAGCAGGCGACAAGGACAGTAACTGTGCAGTGTGTCTGGATGACAGAGAGCAGGTGAAGCCCTCCCAAGGACAGAGAGAGGCTCTTGTGGCGAGGGAAAATTCTAGACCTTGCTGAAGAGAATGTGGGTGGAGCAGGGTAGTTAAAGGAGGCTCTTGCTAAATGGTCACACTCAGAGTTTAGCTGGGAAGCACAGTGGAGGGCATATGTGCGTAAACAAGAACAGAACCGTGACAAAGATTAGGAGATCTGAGAAGAAAATCCCTGGCCAAGAGAATGAGGCCATGTCTTCCACGGGCCTTCACAGAATGGATCTGACGGCTGTCTGGAGACAGGTACTACAAGAGGAAGCAAAAACCATTCTTATTTTTCTGGTTTGGGTAAGATCCATGCACCAACACCCCTCACCCCCCATTTTCTCCTGCTCCGTTGGCTGAGGCAGGGTCCCCCTAACAGCTTTTCTAAGTCATGCGTTGTGGTTTGAAGGTGAAATGTCTCTCATAAGGTCATGGGTTTTGAATACCTGCTCACCACCTGGTGGCACTGTTTTGAGAGGAGTTAGAGGTCCTTAGGAATACTTAGGAACAAGATCCTTTAAAACTTCTTTAGGAATTGGACATTGTTTAGAGACTGACTGTCAAGCTTGGAGGAAATATGTGTGTGTGTAAAATTGCCCAGCCTTGCCCACATGTTGAAAAATGTACAAAATAGAATACACAGCTCAGGGACTGATCATAAAGCAAACGTCCATATAGCTCTGGATGACCCCATATCCTCCTGCTAGCATTTCCATCCTGTCCAAACTTCCCCTACCCCTGCACAAACAACTATCCAAATGAAAAAACTTTCATTTTTTTCAGGACCAAAGAGATGGTTCAGTGGGTAGAACCACTTCCTGCCAAGCCTCTCAATATGAGTTTGCTCTTCTGTGGGAGAAAGAGAGAACCCACTCCCACAAATTGCCCATTGCCCTCCACTCATATGCATGTCCCCAGGCACAAACACACACAACTAACTAAACAAGCAAATAAATGTAAAAAAAATCTAAAGGAATTTTTAAGTGACTATGAAAGAAAAACAAATCTCGTATTTTCCCCTTCTAATTTCAGATATACCCTTCCCATCTTCCCAGACCAGTTGTGCTACCGGGTTCAACATATAAAGTAGTTATCTACTTTTACTTACGGTGTATGTGTAAGTGTATGCCAAGTTCAGGTACCCTCAGAAGCCGGAA
Organism: Peromyscus californicus insignis; assembly: GCF_007827085.1. Taxonomy (NCBI): domain Eukaryota; kingdom Metazoa; phylum Chordata; class Mammalia; order Rodentia; family Cricetidae; genus Peromyscus; species Peromyscus californicus. Next base: position 39,323,467 of record NW_026294562.1, read on the forward strand.
AAGGATGTTAGATATCCTGGAGCTAGGGTTACAGTTATGAGCCACCCAGCGTGGGTTTTGGGAACTGAACTCGAAGACTAGCAAAGCAGTACACACTCTAAACTGCCAAGCCATCTCTCTGACCCCTCAGTGTACACCACAGTAAAATTGTGATGGAGCTGTGTAAGTTAAACTGTGACCATTCATGAATTAATCACTGCAGAGACTTTCCGTAGCTTGCTTTCTATCTTAAGAGAAGCCTGTTTTTATATAAACAGGAACAAGTGTTCCTGGAACCACTTAAAGGGCAGGCAGAGAGAAGAAAGAGGTGGCTTGTTGAGTCTGGTAATTTCAGATGGACTTATGTGAGATCTGGGCATCTTTAACTGGCTTAAAAATTTGTTTTGTGATCCTTCCTTGAAAGCTGCTGCATTGAAATTTGTGGCTAAACTTGATGGCTCCAGTACCCATTGATACTTACGGAAGAGGCGAGTTGTGTGGAGACAAGGTTTGTTGAGATGAGTGAAGGTATGACATGTGTATGATGAGTGAGCACAGTGGGCCCCACGGGGAGGTTGACTGGGCAGCGGAACAAGGTGTGAGGAAGTCTTTGGAAAGACCAGAACATTGGCAAGAAGGTAGTAGCCAGTGGCTTCCGCCATCGCTGAAGGCAGGCTGGGCCTACCGCTTCCCGAGTTCACGGTGAGGTTTACGAGGGCCAGTGTGTTTGTGCAGCACTTGACATTTCCACAAATTGCTCTGTAGTTGTTTTTATTAGTTTTATTCCAGCTGTTGCTCAGGGGATTTTCTGGCAGCCAGGTCCTCCAGGCCAGCTTGGAATCTCTCATTAACCGACTCCCATCATGAAAAGGAGACATCAAACCTGCTTTGGTCTCTTTCCACATTGTGAGTCAGATAATTCCCAGGCAGGCACCACAAGAAAAGCAGTAATGAGGTTCACACCTCCAGTTTCCAGTGCGGAAGTAGCCTGGCCAAGTGTTAAGGGCAGGGGTAAAGTGTGAGCCCAGAGGAACGGAGTCTGAGGAGGAAGAAGACCCTGAGAAGGTCATTCCTCCTGGGTCCCGTGTGGGATGAGGCTTCTCAGCAGTTTCGCCATCTCAGCGACCCAAATAAATTCACAGGTATAGGTGACTCCCTGCGTTTTCACTTCACACCAGCTCCAAAGATGCGCCTAGCTTGAGAGAAGCTTGACCTGGAGTCTCCGTGAGATTTTTTTTTTCTAGGAAGCTATTAGTTTCCCCTCGCTTTACCGAGAGGCGAGGAAAGTAACTTGAAGTCTGGAAGAGGGCTGCTGGCCACAGGGTGTACCTGAGGAGCATCGCTGTTGCTGTAAAGAACATTTTGTTTTGTTTTTATTGTTAAAAGGCCATGGCAAAGGCAGCATTAGCAGAACGAAGTTCGCACTCCCTGTCATTGGACATTCCCCAGTAGTAGAGTCTTTAGACAATGTTGTACCAACTGTTGGGTGAAATCAGCCCTTATCCGTTTTGTACAAGATACCATCACATGGTCATGTGCTCTCTCTCTCTCTCTCTCTCTCTCTCTCTCTCTCTCTCTCTCTGTCTTTCTCTCCCTGTCTGTCTGTCTCTCTTCCTCTTTCAAAGTAGATCTAAATCCAAGCATAAGCATGCTCTCCACCTCAGTTCTTGAGCTAGGATTTTTTTTTTTTTAATCTACCTGGAGCTCACACTCTGGTCTGGCCTGGCTGGTCAGCAGACCCCAGAGATCTTCTTATTTTTGCTTCCCAGCTCTTGGATTACAGACATGCACCGCTTTGCTTGGCTTCTCACATGGGTTCTGAGGGACTGAGCCTCGGTCATCACGATTGCCTGGCAAGCACAGTACTAGCTGAGCCATCTCCCCATCGCCTGTTTACTTTTTTTTTTTTTTTTTTTTGGTTTTTCGAGACAAGGTTTCTCTGTGTAGCTTTGCACCTTTCCTGGATCTCGCTCTGTAGACCAGGCTGGCCTCGAACTCACAGAGATCCGCCTGCCTCTGCCTCCCGAGTGCTGGGATTAAAGGCGTGCGCCACCACTGCCCGGTGACTGTTTACTTTTAATTTTTAAAAAAATACAATATTTTAATTATTTGAGAATTCCATATGTGTGTACAATGTATTTTGATGATCTTCACCTCCTACATTCCGCCCTGTCTCCTCTCAGGTCCACCCCTACTTCCCTAGACTCTCCCAATCTAATACGGTTTTTAAATTTTTTGAGGAACCCACTGCGTCCATTTTGTTCTGTCCTCACACTTGGGTGTGGGGGGCACCATCCACGGGAGCGTGGGTAATCCACCAGGGTTGGTACCTTAACAGAAACTGACTTGTGCCTCCTTTAGCAGCCATCAACTGTCAGAGCGTCTCAGCTAGAGCTGTCAGCTCCTGAGCCGTTCCATGCTGGAACGTTGATTGACTTGGTCTTGGGCAGGCAGCCACAGCTTCTTCAAGTTCATGAGGGAAGCAGTCCCAGTAGGTACAGAAAACAGTTTCGCCTTCGTCTTCCCAGCCTTAGGCTCTTACAATCTCTCTGCCTCCGTTTCTACTATCTTCCCAGAGTCTCGGGGGTCGTGCGCGGTGTGATGTAGATGTCCTGTTTGTGGTTGAGCACTCCACAGACACTTCTCTACACTTGCTCAGTTGTGAGTTTCTATGTTTAACCACTGTCCCCTGCACAAAAAACTCTGACTGAGCTGATGGGGTCTGAGAGCCACACCAATAATGTCACAAATGTGACGATGGGTGTAACCAACTAGTTTCTAATTGGATTTAAGAGTCACTCCACAGGAAGGAAAGTATGCTAAATACTCTAGATCTGACCAAGAACCCATATTTGGAGAGCATAAGCCCAGAGTTAAAAGAATACTATTTCTTTGCTAATGAAAATGGCATCATATTGTCCTCTAAATTTTTAATATTTGTTTTCAATTTTTAAAATGCTTTTAAATTTTTCTTAGTTAGCATACAAAAGTAATCGATTTATTAAGACTTTTAAAAAACTCATTTAAACAAAGATTTGTTTTTATTTTTATTTATGTGTCTCTGTAAATATATACCGCATGTGTGGGTGCCTACAGAAGAAAGTGTTGGAGTTTCCAGAGTTGGCGTTGAAATTACAGGCTGTTGTGAGCCACCCAGTATGGATCCGGGGGAACTTAACTGGTGTCTTCTAGAAGAGCAGGAAGCTCTCTTTACCATTAAGCCATCCCTCCTGCCCTTATTAAAATGTTTTTATACATCTATCTCATTGTACCTTGCTCATCCTCACTACCTACTCTTCCCACCTTCCCTTTCTAATCTTCTAGGAGCTCAGGAGATGATGGTTAACAGCACTGGCTGTTCTCCCAGAGGACCCAGGCTTGATTCCTAGCAAATAGTGGTTTATAAACATGTGTAACCTCAGTCCTGGAGGTTGAGATGCCCTCTTCTGGCCTCCATATGCACCAGGCACATACATGGTGCACAGACAGACATGTAGACAAAATAAAAAGTAAAAATAAAATTTAAAAAGAGATGTATTAATCCCATGCAAGTCAACTGTAAAATAGGCAAGCAGAACACGGGATAACTGGGGAGATGACAATATTGGATATTTGCTGACATTAAAAAAATAATAATTATTGCTGCTATTATTATTATTATTATTATTATTATTATTATTATTATTATTATTACTTTTTTTTGGTTGGGTTTTGTGAGACAGGATTTCTCTGTGTAGCCTTGGCTGTCCTAGAACTCACTTCTGTAGACCAGCTGGCCTCAAATTCAGAGATCTACCTGCCTTTGCCTCTTGAGTGCTGGGATTAAGGCATGCACTACCACCGTCTGGTTCTAATTATTGTTATCTTTAATTTAGACATTATAATAGTATTGTGGGAACATATGGCCCCTGTACCAGCCACAGAATTGCTATGGGCCCACCAGGACTTAATCTTCCACCTCCATGCCTTCTTCACCGTGTTGGAAGGTAACCTTTCAAACTGGAAGTGAAACAAAACCCTTCACTTCTTAAGCAGTTTTCTGTCAAGGGTTTTATCACAGCAATAGGGAAGAAAAGAAAAAGAAACTCATACAGAAAATTGTCATTCCAGAGTAGAGTCACTGCTCTGCTAAGCCTGACCATACAGCTCATGGGCCTTGCAACTGGATTGTTCATAGAAGGAATGTGGATGTGTTTGGAGTTGCAGGTGAGTGAAGACCCAGAACAGGGTAAGGAAAGTGTAATGGAGCATTTTGGTGGACATCTGGAAGACCAGAACGCTACTGGAGATGAAGACAAGAAAGAATATGCTTGAGGGATTTCAGAAGAACACAACAAGGGTTCTGTCACAAACCAGTCTGAAAGCATTCATGTGGTCATGTGCTGGCCAAGAACCTGGCTGCTTCCATGGCCTAGAAAACTTGAGTGAAGTTGATTCTAAAGGAATGGACTTAGTCATTTGGAGGAAGTCTCAAGACAACAGTGTTCAGGCTATGGTGTGGTTATGGCTCACATAGGGATCCAGGCTATGCAGTGAGCATGGCTCACCTAGGGATCCAGGCTATGCAGTGATTATGACTCACCTAGGGATCCAGGCTATGCAGTGATCACGGCTCACCTAGGGATCCAGGCTATGCAGTGATCATGGCTCACCTAGGGATCCAGGCTATGCAGTGATCAGGGCTCACCTAGGGATCCAGGCTATGCAGTGATCATGGCTCACAAAGGGATCCAGGCTATGGTGTGATCATGGCTCACCTAGGGATCCAGGTTTACTGCAGCGGATAAAGCAGAAAGAACTGACAAACGTCCAGCTAGGTGAAGGAAAGAGCAATGGTGAGTTCAACGTTGAGAACAACATTGGTGCAGAGAAAGTGTCTGAGATGATGAAGGAGATAAGTGTCATTAAATTGTAGACACTCTGGGACAAGAAGCAGGCTTTGAGGGCAAGGTCACACCCCTGGAGAGCTGCTAAGTGTAACTGCAAATTTACTTGAAAGGAAAGTTCCTGAAAAGATAGCCTGCTGGAGTGTGGCACAAGTCTTTAATCTCAGCACTCAGGAGGCAGAGCCAGGTGGATCTCTGTGAGTTCGAGGCCAGCCTGGTCTACAGAGCGAGATCCAGGACAGGCACCAAAACTACACAGAGAAACTGTCTCAGGGAAAAAAAAAAAAAAAAAAAAAAGAAAAGAAAAAAAAGAAAAAGAATTACTTCCTCTAAAAATAATGAGTGAGCATCAAGAATCTGGGCATGGTTTAGCAGGGTCTTCTGGTCACACATCTCACAACACTTCAGTCAAGGTGTAGTCTGAAGCTATGATTATCTGAAGGCTCAAACTAGAAGAATGTGTACTTCAGCAATCACTCATATGGCCATGGACAGGCCTCAAATTTGCTTCTAAATTCACTTGTGTGAGACTCTTCATGGTTCTGCTCATGACCCATGGCTTCTTCCAGAGCAGAAGGCCCAGCTGAGAGCATCACACAGAAGCCCAAGTACAGTCATGACTTTGAAAGTGAGTCTCTTTTCTGTTGTATCCCATTGTTGAGAAGGGATCTCCCTTGGTACTCAACTCATACCCATTTCCCCAGGACTTTACTGCTATTAGCACCAACATCTCACATCTTGGGACCTCCCCCCAGGGCTGGGCAAACCAGCTTGATTGGTTATCCTCAATCCATTGTATCCTCAAAGGGAGGTCCACAAGGATCTAAGAGATGGGGTCACTGGAGGCCACTTGTCATAATCATGTCTCAATATTCAGTTCTCTTCCTTCTGTTTTTGTCTGTCTGCCTGTCTGTGTTTATTTCTATGTTTGAGACAGGGTTTCTCTATGTAGCCATGGATGATGTCCTGGAACTAGCTATATAGACTGTGCTGGCCTGGAACTCACAGAAATCTGCTTGCTTCTGCCTTTTGAATTAAGGAAAGCAGCACCATGCAAGCTTTATTTATTTATTTTTTGTTTTTTTGTTTTTTCATTCTTAAAAACAAGGCCTCAAACTGCTTGTGGTTTGTCTTGATTTCTTTCTTTTTTTTCTTCCAGAGCTGAGGACCGAACCCAGGGCCTTGTGCTTGCTAGGCAAGCGCTCCACTACTGAGCTAAATCCCCAACCCTGCTTGTGGTTTGTCTATCAGAGCAGATGCCTCAGCTGTATTTTTAATCCATGTGTGCATATATGTGTGTGTGTGTGTGTGTGTGTGTGTGTGTGTGTGTTCATGCATGTTTATGAGTTGAGTGTGAGCACATGCGAGCCATCTCCTAAACCCAATGCCTCATTTTTTAATATGATAAATCATGTTGAAATGAACTGAATAATATTTAAGTCACTGTAGAAATAGAACTTTACAGAGAAAGAAAGGCTAACACAATTTATTGTACATGTATTTTCCTAGTTTATCTTTATTATATGCATGTATTTTCTTAGCTCGTCATTATCTCAAAGAATGTATCAATGTTGGTCTGCTAGTTTTCTTTGTTTTGATTTCTAGAATTCTTGGCCCTAATAAAAATCTCCCCACAAAGGGACCAGATGGATTTGCTGCTGAATTCTGTCAAGTGTTCAGGGAAGATCTCCTACCAACCCTTAGTTTGTTCTACGAAATAGAAAGAGAAGGGACCTTGCCAAATTCATTCTATCAAGCCAGTGTTATCCTCATACCAAACAAGGTAAAGACACAGCAACAAAAACTGCAGAACAATTTTCTGAGGAACATAGAAATTCTCAGCAAAATACTTATAATCCAAATTCCAGAACACATGATGGATATCATGCATCAGGACCATGTGAGCTTCATCCCAGAGCTGGAAGATTGGTTCAACATATGGAAATCAACACAATACAGCACATAAATAGCCCAAAGGACAGTGAACTCTAAAAGAAAGAAGTAGGAAAAGTATTTCATTCATAAAACAGTCCTTGGTCAGATTTGTAACTTGTTTCTCTTTTGAAAATAATTTACTGTTGTTGACTCTAAATACAAACTTCATTTTACACTTCTTGGACTCTATAGAAAAGTGAAGAGAATGTTAAGAGGGTGATGCCTGAAGACTTTTGCCTATTTCTGTTTTTATTTTCCATGCTGTGTGTTTGACATTACACAGCTTGCACCATAATACAACATTGGATCCTGCTTCTTTCTGTTGCTATTATGAGCATTTTCCATCTTAGCACAATTTGTCCATTGATGTATTTATTCACAAATCCAAGTACTAGTTTTTTATGAAAGCACCAATTTCTATACAAGTTTCTTCAACTAAAAGTAGACAAAGCAGCTTCATAACCTGTAGTTGGCTTTTTCTTTGAGCACCACCCAGCTTCCAAATAAAGACATGGAGACTTATTTGTTATGAATGCTTGGCCTTATGCTTGTCCCACTAGCTCTTATAACTTATTTTAACCTGTTTCTCTTCATTTACATTTTTCCTTAGGGCTTTTTACTTTTCTTTCATTCTGTGTGTCTTACTCCATGTCTGACTGACTGGCAGCTATCTGGCTGGTTGTCCCCGGGCATCTCCTTTTCCTCCCTCATTCTCCTCTCTCTCTCTCTCTCTCTCTCTCTCTCTCTCTCTCTCTCTCTCTCTCTCTCCCTCTCCCTCTCCCTCTCCCTCTCTCTCTCTCTCTCTCTCTCTCTCTCTCTCTCTCTCTCTCTCTCCCTCCCTCTCCCTCTCATTCCTCCTACTTATTATCTCTGCATGCTAGCCTGGCCTATTCCTCTAGCTATTGACTGTTCAGCTTTTTATAAGACCAATCAGGTGCCTTAGGCAGGCAAGGTGAAACAGCAACACATCTTTACATAATTAAACTAATGCAGCATAAACAAATGTAACACATCTTTACATGTTAAACAAATGCAGCATAAACAAATGTTACATATCTTTGCCTAATTGAAGTAAGAGTCCACAACAATGACCAGAGAAAACCAGAAGACAAAAGCCAGGTGGTTGAAAGGGAGAGCAGTGAATCCTCAAGGCAAAGGTAAGGACACAGGGGCTGCAGACCAGGTGAGGCGTTAACAACTCCTCTTGTTTTTCCAGTGAATAAACCAGACATGGGAAAGCATAAAAAAGGGAGACCAGCTCACAGACGATTTCAGTGGTCCAAGTAAGAAACAAGGAGGTGACTGAGGCAGATGAAGAGGGTGCTTGGTGATGGTTTGGACATGGGGCACAAGGGAGAAGGGAAACTTGAGTGCTTTTTTTTTTTAAACGGTGTCTGTGGGGATTAGTGGTGCATTACTGGCGTGGGGAAAGTGGGAGAGTCTTGGGTTTGGGTGATGTAGTGTATGGTGGCAGCTGGCTCACCTATGTGATTATTTTCCTGTGCTCCTAAAGTGGAACTGAGAATGTGGGTCTTAGGTTTCACACCCAGGTGAAGTCTGAAGGATATGTGTAACAAGAGAGAACAAGCAAAGGCTGTAGGCATTTCCTAGGGCATGGCTACCATCATGTTGAACTATGGCTATAAACTCAGAGACAGAGATGAAGAGAAGTGGGCGGTTGGTCAGAGACAAGATGCTGAGTCCACCATGAGGATCAGAGAAAGTAAGCGGGAAGAGCTGGAAGGTGTCCTCTGATTCACTTGGCACCCACAGTTCAGGGTCCACAGCAAAAGCCTAGTGAGTATTTGTGATTTAGTCAGGTGATTGTTGTGACCTGGGTAAGTCTAAGAAACTAAGGACTGGCCGGGCGGTGGTGGCACACGCCTTTAATCCCAGCACTCGGGAGGCAGAGGCAGGCGGATCTCTGTGAGTTTGAGGCCAGCCTGGGCTACCAAGTGAGTCCCAGGAAAGGCGCAAAACTACACAGAGAAACCCTGTCTCGAAAAACCAAAAAAAAAAAAAAAAAAAAAAAAAAGAAACTAAGGACTGTCACCTCTCTCCACTACTGTTTCTTGATTTGAGCAGTTTCTAAAAAACAATTTGTTATTTTATTCAGATGTGTCTCTGCTTCTAGTCACTGGTGGAGAGTTCACGAGGTAGTTACTGTTGACAAGTCCTGCAGTCACGCTGGGCTCTCAGGAAGCTGGATGGATAGTGGGTTGATCTAGACGTGTCATTCATTAGATTTATTCGTTTACTTACCCATCTATTCAACAAAACCTTGCTGCACACCTACTATGTGCCTCTCCCAGGTTCTCGGGGTTGTCAGATATCAAGATGAATGGATGAGTAAATGTCCATAAAACTTTTGCTCATTAAGCTGCTACAAATAGCACCTGAGGCTCTGGTCATGAACTTTTTGGCTCTCTGCCCTTCATACACAGTTATATTGAGATAAAAGGAAAGGAAAACCTTTATTCTTTTGCCTGCTGTGTTGTTTTAAAATTTTATAAAAATGTACAATGCTCTGAAGAGGCCTGGGCAGAAATAAATCTTTCTGTGGTGTCTAAAAATGGACAGCCTCATCTCTCTAGAAGCTGCTGGGGGTCAGCAGTCGTGCCCCACAAAGGCAGCAGGCACAGCCTCCCCGTTAACATTTTTAAGGCCACTGTAAGTTATTTTTTAGTTTGGTTGTGCTTACCGCCAAACCTTCAGAATCTGTGTATTCGTGGTTTCCCATGAGTGGCAGGGAATTTTGGTGAAATGTGTCAGCCATCTATTTTACTTTCCTACACTGTTCTCCCCACTCCAGGCAATGTGTGAAGTCAGGTTGAGGCCACAGGCTTGCAGGTGGTGATGGTACTAGTCCTTTCCCAGCAGGCTGAAGGGGCCAGTCTCATGGTGTTAGTAAGCAGTGCTACATGGGGTGCATAGTAGATGTTCAACCTATTCTTGTTTGGCTAATGGATTCTTAGAAACCCCATTAAGGCTGAGATTGTATTTCAGTTCCTGCTATAAACCCCACCCCCCCACCCCCACCCCCGTCTTGTAGGTAATGAAGACAGATGTTGGATGAATAGTTGAGTGAATGTCCCTGGGGAGGGCCGAACTCCTTTGATTTCTCTAAAGATAAACAATAACACCTCCCTTCCCCATTCATACTGAGCATAGCACAGTTCTGAGACATGATAGGTATATAAGTGTGTGGTTTTCTTACTCACCATACAGGTCTCCAGCATAGCTCAGCTGAGTGTCCTCTAATTCACTTCTGTCCCAACACCATCTACCTGGAGACAGCAACAGATCCCACAGGTGGAGGGCTTTCACAAGGCAGAGTCGCCACTCCAGATATCCCTTGCAGGTATTAAGTTGCCTCCTGTACTTTGACCAACTTATTTTATATTAGAGTTCTGACTGTCCTTCTTGGGGCTTGATTAATTTGCTAGCGTGGCTCACAGGACTAAGGAAAACACATGCACTGGCTTTATATTTATCATATACCTAGAAAAATAAAGGAAGCTACACAAAAAAGATATAGCAGAAGGGTCATGAAGCTTCCATACCTTCTGCAGGGTGTTGTCACCTAGGATGTCCACAAGTTCAGTCATCCACATGCCCACCGAATCTTGTTGAAGAGCAAAGTTTGTGGAACCTGATTTCTGTACCTTTGTCCTATCCCTAGAGGTCAGTGGCTAGGGCTGAAAGTCAAACCTACAATGTGTGTCATAATCCGCTGGGCCCTGTGAGAAGCACAATAGTAGACCAGCCAAACACTCTTCCCAGGGACTTAACCTCTCTGGCAAGGATCTTAACTGCAGACTCTAAAGAACCTGCCCCAAAGAATGGGACAGGTCAAACACGGTAGACTTCTGATAAGTGTTCTAGTTTATCAGAACAATCTGTTCATGTCATCAAACATTGACCAAGTTGCTTCAGGAAGAGGAGGGACATGCAAGAATGAGGTTGGTTCTCTTACTTTGCCTATCCCAGTGAAGGCATGATAAATATTTATTGTCTGTATTGACACCCATTGGAGTGTTTGCAAAAACTCATTGCAGAGTGCTGGAACTGTGGCTAGGGAGAGACATGTTTAGAGAAGCTGTTGTATTTGCCACAACTACAGGCTAAGAAGATGGGACCTGAGGCTCTCTAGTTGTGCTTAATAAGTATTTACCTTAGTTGTGTGTTTTCTTTATATCCAGTTCCCACTCAGGAATTTTTCTTCTCCTTTCAAGTCAGTCTGATGGCTTGGTGTGATGGAGCATAGCAGTTTACCAAGCTTGCCTTGTATAATATTCCCTTTACTGTACACTTGGGTGGTATCGGGAGGAGGAAAATCACATTTGCAATGGCCCTTAGGCTGGAAAGAACATTCCAAATGAACAGCTGTGCTCTGTCCCAGATGTAGTTGGGCATTCTTGAAGAAGAAAGCAAAATGACTATAGGTCTCTGTTGTATATATGAGACTCTGGGTAACAGCTGTTACTATTTTTACTATTAATAATCAAAAGTACTCACTGATGGTGGGTGTGGTGGCCTTTGATCCCAGCACTGGGGAGGCAGAAGCAAGGGGATCTCTGTGAATTTGAGGCCAGCCTGGTCTACAGAGTGGGTTCTAGGACAGTCAGGGCTACATAAACAGACCTCTCTCACATAAAAAGTATTAACTGGTAAGTTTCAACTCCAATGTAGGAATTGTGAATGTAATCTAGAAAGGAAAGGATATGCAATTTGACTAGTTATATCCATAGTAGTAAAAGACAGAAGAATCCAAAGCAAATTCCAGAGTTCTTGCCCTTTGGTTGAAAAAAGATCTAAGAAATGAGTTACTGGTGATGTCATGATGGTGGGTACACACTGAAGTATCGGTAGGAGGTGATGTGAGAGATGCCCTTCTAACACATTTGTATATTGTCAGGATTCATTATTTAAATTCAAGGTAGGTGATTTGTTTGATATAGATGGCAGGAATATTAAATTTACCAGATTACTTCCTTGTTTTTTTTTTCAGATAGACTTTCATTTATTATTATTATTATTATTATTATTATTATTATTATTGTTATTTTGATGGTGGTGGTGGGAATCTAACCAAGGGCTCTACATATGCTAGGCAGGGATTCTATCACTAGTTCCCAGATCATTAAGTGTTCTAGTGAAGGGAAGGCATCATTAATCAACTAACCAGTGTCAGGTCTAGGTCTATTAATAACTAGAACATCAACAAGGAGGATCATGGGAAGCTGGATGTAGAGACTCCTATATGCTCGTTTTAGCCAGGTATTTCCCATTTGAGGATTGCTAATGTGGTAACACCAAGTCGACTTATGCTTGCTTTGCTCTCTCTTCACTAACCACTGGACAAGCGGGTCAAAGGTGAATACCCAGGAGGCCATGGAGAAAGGGATGGACAGGGGTTCTTTATGTCTTGGAAGCCACTGTTTGAACCATGAAAGACCAGTGAGTGGTAGTTATTATTCAGAATTGCCTTTTTTCCCTCTCTTATGCTGTTGGCTTTAAGGATCTAAATGTATTTTGTTACATTGTTCTTTTTTTTTTATTTAAAAGTTTTTTTTTCATTTTACATACCAACCACAGTTCCCCCTTCCTCCCCTCCTTCCTCTCACACCCCGCCCCCTGTCCCCCCATCCACTCCTCAGACAGGGTAAGGCCTCCCATGGGGAGTCAACAAAGTCTGGCATATCAAGTTAAGGCAGGACCAAGCAAGGTATCTCTCCATAGGTAATGAGTTTCAAAAAGCCAACTCATGCACTAGGGATACATCCTGGTCCCACTGCCAGTGGCCCCACAAACTGCCCAAGCCAAACAACTGTCACCCACATTCAGAGGGCCTAGTTTGGTCCCATGCAGGTTCCCCAGCTGTCAGTCCAGAGTCAGTGAGCTCCAACCAGCTCGGGCCAGCTGTCTGTGGGTTTCCCCATCATGATCTTGACCCTTTGCTCATATAACCCCTCCTCCCTCTCTTCGACTGGACTCTGGAAGCTCCACCCAGTGCTTAGCTGGGGATCTGTGCATCTGCTTTGTCGGTAAGTTAATGGATGGGGGTTCTATGATGACAATTAGAGTAGCCATCAATCTGATTACAGGGGAAGGCCAGTTTAGGCACCCTCTCCACTATTGTTTGAAATCTTAGCTAGGGTCGTCCTTGAGAGTTCCTGGGAAATTCCCTAGCACCAAGTCTCTCCCTAACCCCATAATGGTTCCCTCTATCAAGATATCTCTTTCCTTGCTCTCCCTCTCTGTCCCTCCCCCAATACCTTCTCTTCCCAGCTCTCCTTACTCCCCCCCACCACTCCCAATTTACTCAGGAGATCTTATCTATTTCCCCTTACCTAGGGGAATTCATGCATGTCTCTCTTAGGGCCCTCTTTGTCATCTAGCTTCTCCGGGGCTGTAGATTGTAGCCTGGTTATCCTTTGCTTTACATCTAACATCCAATTATGAGTGAATACATACTGAGTTTGTCTTTCTGGGTCTGAATTACCTCACTCAGTATGTTTTTTTTCTAGTTCCATCCATTTGCCTGCAAAATTCATGATGTCATTGTTTTCTTACTGCTGAGTACATTGTCCTTAATAATATAGGCAACTGAGGTGCCATCACCTTCAAAAATGTACATGGATAATCCCAGTTATGGAGGAGGCCAAGGCAGGAGGATTGCAAGGCAAGGCCGGCTAAGCAATTTAGTGAGAGTTCTGCCTCAAAATAAAGAAAAAAAGGAAAACAAGGGTTGGAGACAGTTTTCTGATAGAGCATGTACGTAGCACGTGCAAGCGAGGCCTTGGATTCAATCCCTCGTACAGAAAAAAAACAAAAATGAAACAAGAGAAAGAAAGACGGAGACTGTTCACATGGAACTGAGCAACCATCCTCTAAGAAAATATTAGCATTGGCATTTGCAGAGATACCAAGAGTCCAGGTGACTAGGTCTAGCCCTCATTGAGAATGCATTCACTGGTGCTCTATTTAGCACATGGTATTAGATGCAAATTCAGTGGGGCGCTATTTGGCCCAGGGTATTAGGAGGGCCTGGGCAACTCCCTCTCCTACTGCATTTACACATACACTATTACCTGCCTCGGAGGAGGATGCTGATGGATTGTTATTAAGCCCTTGGGTTTTCCAGAAGATTCCACAACCTCTTGGAGATCAGCTCGGGAGAACTTGCCTGGAAACACATGTCCTGCGCTTTCTGTGCTAGATACTGACTTTTTGGTATTTCCTGCTGGAACACTGCTTGGGTGGAGTTCCCTTTGGAAGTGCCAGGGTTTTCCTGTGTGTGCAGTTGATTTCCAAAACCTTAAATAAACTCTGTTATGTGTCCACAACTAACAACTCCACAGTTTTTATTAAGTACCTACGAGGGGCCTGCCATTGTTCTAGGGGCTAGACACCAGAGTGACCTCCATAGCCTCTGCTCTCAGAGGGCTCTCAGCCTGGTCCAGGACTGAGATTAGTAAACAGGCATTTGCCTTCCACGTGGTAAGTGCCATGCAGAACAAAGTACAGAGCTGGGGATGGGAGGAAGGGTGACTGCAACCTCAGAAATGTCAGGGCTCGAGGATGGGTGCAGTGTGCTGGGAGATACTTGCCAGAACATGAGACAACTCAAGTGTGTGCTAAATATAAGAATGCGATTTTTGTAAAAACTCTTTTCAATTACGTGCAAGTAGGATAGTCTAGTTAATTTTCAAAAATCCCCTTCCCCCAACAAGCCGTTTGACAGTGGTTCAAGCATCTCCACATCTTCCCACTTCAGCGCAAGTGAATGCAAAGTAATAAACTATGTAGTAAACAAATCACAAAAGAAGCAGCACCACACTCAATAGCCTGCTTGGAAGAAGGTTCACATCTGGGGGAGAGGCCAGGAGAAATGGAAACAAGCAAGGCAAGTTAGGGCCTTCATTATTTCATTAGAAATGCATAGACACAGTTCTTAGTTTTATATAGGTGACAACACATCCCGGTGCCACTTGATATAAATGACTTGTGCTTTATTTTGTCTTTTTCTGGACTCTCCTTGCCCTCCATTACTGAAGACTAACTTCTTGCCGGAATAAAAACTAGAGGACAGTAACAGATGTAAAGACTTCTGTATGTTTATCTAGTTGGGGTTTCTTATGATTATTCTTGTATATACTCTGTGTGTGTGTGTGTGTGTGTGTGTGTGTGTGTGTGTGTGTGTGTGAAGACCAAACCTTGAGTGTACTTCTTCAGCAGCCATCCACCTTGCTTACTGAGACAGGGTCTCTCACTGGAGCCCGGAGCTCATCACTGAGGCTTGACTGACTGGCCAGTGAGACCCAGAGATCTTACTACTTTGCCTCCCCAGTTCTGGGATCACTAGTGTGCTCTACCATATCTGACTTCTTGTGCAGGTGCTGGAGATTGAACTCAGGTCTTCAGGCTTTCATGGCATGCACTTTACTGACTGAGATATTTCCTCCACCCTTTGGGGTTTTTTTTGATTTCTGATCGGATAACAAAATGCATCGTTGCTCATTTTGAAGCATCATTTTGCTGTCAGGTGTGATGGTGTACACCTATAGTTCTGAACTTGGGGGGCTGAAATAAGGAAGATTACTGCAAGTTTGAGCCTAGCTAGGGTAACAGATTGTGAAACCATATCCCCCAAAATCACTCTATTAAGTTATAATTTGTATATGATAAAATATACTCCTTTGAAGCATACGGGTCTATGAATTTCAACATAGTGTTTTTGTAGTTTAGCGATTGCAAGAAGGAGTTGCACCAAACAACAAACGCACGTGGGAGGTTTATTGGGGGAAGGGAAGGGGGAAGGCACAGAGACAGGGCCACTGCGGAGAAGCAGAAGCGGCAGGGAAGAGAAGAGGAACAGGTGGAGCTTGCTTTTAAAAGGGGGCTTGGCGCATGTGCACAGAGACTATGGAGTGACTTAGTGGCCTTAGGTCGCTGGGCTGGCCAGCGTACCTGCCTGAATGCTAGCAAGTACATATGCGTAGGGTAGGGGGTGCTCTTAGTGGCTGCAGGTGAGGACCCTGTGCAGGCCAGCATGGTGTCTGAATGCTGACAAGTGTAACCGCCTCTACAGCAGAGGCTTGCATGCTGTCAACTCTCCAGTGCTCTCTTATGCCTTCTCTGCAGTTGCCTCAGTCCTGGCTGCAAACACCTACTGACCTGCTTTCTCCCTCTGCAGATTAATTTCCCCTGGTCTAGAAGTTCTGCTCTCTGGACTCATCTCATGCGTAGGCTTTTGTGTCTGACTTTCCTTTTTCTCCCTTCGGATAACGTCTTCAAGATTCTTGTTCTAGTTCGCTTTTCTGTTGCTGTGTTAAAACGCTTTGACCGAAAGTAACTTAGCGGAAGAAAGCGTTTATTTCAGTGTACGCTTCCAGTTCATAGTCCAATGCTGAGGACTGTGGGGTGGGGGGAGTTGGGGAGCAGACTTGAAGTGGAAACCATGTTGGAATGTTGCTTGCTATCTCACTCACTGGCTCATGCTGAGCTTGCTTTCTTGTACAGCCCAGGTCATCCTGCCTGGGAATGGTGCTGCCCACAATGGACTTGATTCTCCCATATCCATCGTAAGTCAAGACAGTCTCTTACAGACAATTCCTCAGTTCAGGTTCCCTCTGCCCAGGTGACTCTAGATTGTGTCAAGCTGACAATAAAAACTAACTAGTACAATCTTTTTATCTGTAGTTTTTCTAAATTTTAATTTGAAGCAGTGATTTTTCTCAAGTAGCAAGTAATTGCTGAATTGCTCAGAAAGATGAACAGTGGAAGGAGGTCCTTCTGGCCCAAAATTCTACCATGTTGCCCAAGGAAGGGAGGCCTGAGCATCATATCAGGTTCGTACAAATGTAATTTAAGAGAAGAAGAGCGTGCACATTGGTTTCTGAGCTCTGGGAGCCTGGGGAGATGGGAGAGGAAGCTGCTGTGAGTGATACAATGTATTACAGAGGATGACAGCACTATTTGCTCAGTTCTGTTATGAGCTCAGCAAAATGTGACAGTTCTGAGAAATATAAATATATATCGCTCTATTTATATGCGTGTTTGTCTCAGGAGACTTGGCAGGGAGTGGTGGGAAGGGTTTCCTGAAGACAGAGTGGGCAGAGCTAACTGGGCAAAGTGAAGCCTGTCCGAGGCCTGTTGATGCCTAGTGATAAACACACACGGCAAGGACGAATATTGATTGAGCACTTAGGTAATATGTCAAGTCCCGCTTAGTTCCTTACACGCACAGTTTAATTTAACATGAATTCACATGCTATGTAGCAGATAGTTCTTTTGCTTAACCTTCCATCCGTTTGCAGTCTTCCTGCATGCCATGGTTACCTGCTGCTGAGCTCGCTGCACGTGGGTAGGTCTCTGATGGAGCACAGTCTTCAGGCTACTGCTGGAGCATTCTGCATCTTAGTCAGGACAGGAAAAGAAATGCTTGGGACTTTACCTGTTACAAATGGACACAGGAGAACAAATGCTCTCAGCTCCCTCCCACGTGACTCAGTCTATCTTCTGCTCCCCTCTCCAGGAGGCTTGGTTGGATTCTCAGCCTTGAATAACCCCTTCTCCTTGCTAGTCCCTCTCCCCAGCTTTTTATCTCATGTTCCTTGGGGACGTGTCCTGTCCTTAGGACTTGCCTTGCTGTGTCCTCTCCTTAGAGTTGCTTCTGGACACCCCTGTTGGCAGAGTTACTCTATAGACAGGGAACAACGGAGGTTTATCCCTCCCTAACTCCTGCTCATCCTTCCTCTGAGCTTCACTCTTAGGCTGGCTTTCCATGACCCTTCCCCACAGCCTAGGTCAAGTGTCTGGCTTATTTTCTCAGAGTCATCCTTTGGGATGTATCACAGTACTGAGTTTGAAATGCTCCTCATGGTAATCCTCCCCAAACCAGATGGCTGGCTCCAGATGTCAAGGGTCAGGTCCACTTTGTTCTTAGCTGTTCTCCTAGCATCCCACCGCGGCTTTGCGAACATAGTAATTGCTCATTAAACGTTTACCGGTTGAACAAGTGATCCGAGGTTCCTTCTGTTTTCTCACAGCCGCCCACCCACCTCTTGAGTAGGCTTTAGTCTCTGTAAGGAATGTGTCAGAAATGCATAAAATAGAGCCTGTGTGAGTGACATGAGTCTGTTGCTCACTGCCATTCTTCAGGGTGTATGATAGAGAAGAACCATATTCAGGCCAGGATGACAGAATTGCTCCAGGGGACCAAGTTTAATGGCAACTGTAGAATTGAATGTAGAAGCAGGAGAAAAGTGGGTAGAGTCTGAGTGAATTCTTAGGAGGAATCTGAACATTTGAATAGCATTCCGACTTCACTCACATTCTGCATAAAGCATTCCCTCTTAGAGCTCACAACTTTCCCACCAAAGTACACTTAGTCTCATGTTCTCATTGGGAGTTGTTAAGTATCTACATTCTTTTCCTGCCACGGTAATTTCCTACCGATATGAAATTTACAAGCTGCGTGGAAGCGCTTGTAGAGAAAGGTACCACGACTGTTTTTGAGATTGTTGAAATGCTCACTGATGGAGAGACTTCCCAGGCACACCTGCTCTCCACGCGAGGCTATTTTGGCTCTGATCAACATGGATGAATCTTCCTACCTGACAGTTGCCTGTAAGTCAAGAAGTGCACGTTAATAGTCACCAGCTTTTGGCTGCTCTTCAGGGCTGTCACTGGCAATCCTTCATCTGCCAGGATGCAGGGCCTCGAGGATCTTGGCACGGGGAGACGTTGGTGCTTAGCAGCGAGGTAAATGTTGGCATGCTCTATGGGTGAGGTGGATATAAGTAAGTCATGGCATCTTTAGGGGAAGTTTGTCTCTAGATCTACCACTTTTTCTTTTACTTTTGTTTACCGATAGGCTGATAAAAAAGTCAATGACTTCACATCTTTCGAGACAAGTCAAAACAAAAGAACTTTGTAAATATGCAACTTGGAAGTATTTGAAGGGTAGGGTCCTGGATAGTTTTATGTCACGTAACACAAACTGGATTCATCTGGGAAGAAGGACTCCCAGTTGAGAAAATGCCTCCATAGGATTTGCCTGTAGACAAGTCTGTAGGGCACTTTCTTAGTTGGTGATTAATGTGGGAGGGCCCAGTCCATTGTGGGTGGTGACACCCCTAGGATGGTGGTCCTGGGGTGTAGAAGAAAGCAGGCTGAGCAGGACATGGGGAACAAGCCCCCCAGCTGGCAGCATTCCTCCATGGCCTCTGCTTCAGATCCTACCTCTGGGTTTTTGCCTTGAGTTCCTGTCCTGACTTCCACTCATTATGGGCTACAAGTTGTAAGGTGAAATAAACCTTTTCCTCCACAAGTTGCTTTGGTCATGATGTTTATCACAATAATAGAAGCCTAACTAAGATGATGAAAGGGATAGACTTGTTTCCACAAATCCTGATTGTTGGGTTACGTTACTGAACTTGTTCCTTCTGATTTTATCCCTTGTATTCCTGTGCATCAATATTTGCTTGGAGATGTCAATCAAACCAGAGTCTTTGCATGTGTAGCTCTCAGAGCCTGGATAGGGATGTGTACACTCATCCAATGGTGAGGGGGTTGTTTTCTGGTCTTTTACCCCCTTATGAAGGGCGTCTTGACTAACTCTTGTTCTGCTCCAATGAGCAGAACATAAAGTTGAGCACTCACATCTATTTAACAAAACATGACTGGTTCTTTAGGGAGTCCCTGCTAATTCCCTGGAACCACTTTGAAGCCAG
Organism: Peromyscus californicus insignis; assembly: GCF_007827085.1. Classification (NCBI taxonomy): domain Eukaryota; kingdom Metazoa; phylum Chordata; class Mammalia; order Rodentia; family Cricetidae; genus Peromyscus; species Peromyscus californicus. The sequence continues at coordinate 39,343,007 of NW_026294562.1, forward strand.
AGTCAACACTTGACTGCAACCCACTTGCCCACTTGTGACCTCTTGTCACCTCCCAAAGCATCTCAGGAATGAAGGCTTTGTTGAAATGTTCACAAGGGAGAAAAGTCAAGGACTTCTGCCGAACACCATGTAACCAAACATAAATCCTCACTAGAAGTGTCCGTTCATTCCAAGAGCCCCGTCTCCTCTTACCAGCTGTTGCCCTGTGTCCTCCAAGTATCCACTGGCCTCTGGATTCCTCACCACCACTTAACATTTTAGTTCCCTCAACCCTTCTTCATTATCTTGCTTCATTGAAGTTTTAGTTTCTGTTCACCAAAGTATCTCTTGAGATCAATCCCTCTTAGAAGGCAAGGTCATTATACATTTATTCTCTTGCCAGAGACTGGAGATAAAACTTAACCAAATTTGTACCATATATATATATATATAAATGAAGTATTTTCCTTGACATATAGCTCTGACTGGTCTGGTACTTGTTATTTAGCTCAGGTTGGTCTCATACTGACAGTAATGCTCCTTCTCCTGGACACAGGGATAACGTGTATAGCAGCATCCCTAACTTGCGTTTTCTTGCTCAAGGTTCTTCTACATCATTTTAGCTTCTGCCTGGGTCAGCAGCCATTTCTGTCTGGCTCCAGCACTCTGCTCAGCTATAGTGACCCTCTTTCTCTCAAGTCCACAGTGTATAGCCTAATGCTCCAGCTGTTCATTCAGTCTGTCTCTCAGGCCTGGAGTAATTTAGGTCATTCAGAAGGGTGAGTGGTGGTGGGATACTATCATTCTTTGAAGATCAAGATCAATGCCACTGCTTTTGTACGCCCATTCAAGTTCTCCCCTCTCTCCCAGACTCAGCATTGATTTCTCTTTCTCAGCATACTTCATTGGGTTCTCCTGAATAGACATAATTCATTTTCTGTTGTTCTTCATAAACCTTAATGTGCCCACTCTGAGGGAACTTCATCTTTTGGCCTGTACTGTTGTGAGATGTGGGCTATATGGCTTCTGGTTGGGTTGTTTGTATTATCAGATTGTACCTGTTATTAAGGCTATTCATCGTATTTTTTGGTTTTGCTGCATTACTTGACTTGTGGTGGGTTTGGACTTCTCTTATCCCTTGATGTTATGTGTGTTTGATTTGTTTTGGACATAAGTGAGAGCAGGGCCATCATGAGCACTTCTAGGGGAGAAGCTATTGGGAGAAGAGGGGTTAAGAGATGATGAGTAACTGATCATGTTTTCCTTCTCAAATGATCATGGACAGTACTTAAAAGATCTGGCAACTTTCCATCAGCCAAGACCCTTGAGTAAAAACCCCAAAGGGGCATATGGCAAGACCAGAAAATAAACTGCATTGAGTGAAGCCATTGAGACTCAGAAGTTGTTTCTGCAGCATCACGGCTATACAGAGAGATAGAAGTTCCTCGAAGGCTGCATTTACAGCTAACCCACCTTTCTATGTTGTACAGAAGTATACACAGCCCAGCACCTCATGGGCATTTGGAATGTTCTGGTTGATGATATAAACTGGAGTAGGATGAGATATGAGGTTGGAGAGTGGGACTTGGTATCAGAACTCCAACTTGAGATTTCAGTGTGAATTAGCGAAGGAAATGGGCAACAGGACTCCAGCAGCATTCTGAGATTCCTGTATGCAAAATCTTTGTGCATTGGTTTCTTCATCTACAACAGTGATACTATCACCATCTACCACATAGGATTAAAGGAGAGAAAACATTTAAAGCTCTTACCATATAATAAGCAGTCAGCAAACTTCATGATCTCAGGTTTTTTCCCCCAACTCCTTGTTGTATTCCCAGGGAACTACTTTCCTTTGTGGACTCCCTCTGCAGTCTCCATTACTTGCTTAGCCTCTAAATTTATTTGACTCAATTTAACTGTTAGGTCCTGCTTTTATTGCTCTATGCATATGGCTTGCTGAGAAGTTCCCTCTGTAGCTGGCTGCAGTGGTCAGTAGTCCTTGATGAGGACTTCAACCAGGGAGAGAGTGTGTTTGAGACAGTTTCTTTGCTGTCAGTATTGTGAACAGGGTCCTCGGTGAGATGGGGAGAGCCAGGGAAGTGGGGGGAGATGATCTCCATAGAAAGGACTTAGATATCTCAGTGACTGGTTCCAAGGAAGCCCTGCTTGGGCCTGGCTTTGACTCAAATGGCCTGTGATTGGATTCTGGAACTCTTGGATGACATCACTAGTGGAGGCAGAGTCTATGAAGTTATCTTTGATGACTGGTTACTTGGGTAGCCATCTAGGACTTGGTGGAGTGGGCTTAAGATTTGTCATTTGTGGGGGTGCTGGGTGTTAGAAAGGCTTGAAATAGGGTCTTGTTATGTAGCTGTGGTGGTTTGAATGAGAAATGTCCCCCACAGTCGTAGGTATTTGAACACATCATCTCCAGCGGATGGTGCTGTTTTAAGAGGCTTACGAGGCCTTGAAGGATGCATACCACTCTAGGCAGGTTTTGAGAGTTTAAATACCCAAGCCATTTCTGGTTTGCTCTCTCTTTTGTGCTTGTGGCTCAACATGGGAGCTCTCAGCTAGCTGCTCCAAGTCCACGTTTGCTTCCTCCTGTATGCTTTCCCACCACGGCGGGGGGGGGGGGGGGGGGGGGGGGGGGGGGGGGGGACACGGGGGGGGACTTTTCTCTCTCTAGAACCATACATACACTCAAATAAACTCTTTCTTCTTAGCGTTGTCTTGGTCATGGTGATTGATCACAGCAACAAACAAGTAACTAATACAGTAGCCCTGGCTGGATTGGAAATCCCTATGTAACCCAAGTTGACTTTGAATTTGTGATTTTTCTTTCCTCAGCCTTGCAAGTGTTAGGATTGCAGGTGTGGGTCACCACACCCAGCAAGGTTTGTACTTTATTGGTCTTTGGCCCTGTGAGCATTGGTTTACAGATGGACACACTGTCCATGACTGAGTCCCAGAGGCCAGCTCACACACACACACACACACACACACACACACACACACACACACACACACACACACACCAGTGGAGCAGCAGTGTGATATAGTGGTGTGTCCATGCCCTAGACAGAGGTGCTTATGTAACTTAGTTTCTCCAGTCTTGGCAGGAGCTCTGGTCCTGAGGCAAGAAAGGGTGTTTACATTCTGCAAGTATAATCCCAAGAATGCCTTGTCTCAGGGCTGCTCCAGCTCACCCGGGCTCACCAAGCACCTCCTTTGCCTCTGAAATGGGCTGCCACTGCCTGAGAAATCAGTATTGGACATATGAGAAACTAGGCTGAGCAGAACAAGAAGGCCCACTTTGAGGAAGCTTTTGATTCTTGCCTCAGGTACTGCCTGCATCAAATATGCTCACTCAGGAAGGAGAGGACACTTCTCCAGGACAGGGCTCAGCTGCCCTGGAGCCTTGTGCCTGGTACAAAGCGTGGCCGCAGGTAAAGCTATGCAACAGCTACTCACTGAGTCAACAAACTGAAAATACGTGGGCGAGAGAACAGTTTGGAGGACACATTAGTGGATGTTCTTAATCAACACCTAAGAAACAGCTCTCACTGACCCACACATTCGTTCATAATAACAATGGTTACTATTTACTCAATGAGGCTCATTCTGTTTCCTTGAACCCCATAGTAGGCAAATTCAGCAAACAGGTGGCCTTTTCCCAGTTAATAACTGAGCATGCTCAGGCATCAGAACAAAGTCTGAGGAACTTGCCTGATGTCCCAGGGACAGTGAATCAGGATGCAAAGCCACCCTGCACAGAGCACCTTTTGTTCCTCTCCCTGCCCTTCACGCCTGCTGACTCTCTTTTTCCTGCATCGGGGCAGGACTGGGTTACCTTGAAAGGAGGCGTGGAGAGGCCCAGCCCACACCGCCCCCCCCCCCGGGGGGGGGGAACTTTAGGCAGTTTGTATCACCTCTTCTTCCTTTTGAGACAGGCATGGATTCAGCTGGGAAGATGAATCCCGGGAAGTGGCCATGGTGGCTGCCTGCTGAGCTTTGTTTGAAAACTCCCACCCTTCCGCAGGCTTCTCAGCTCAGTCTTCCGCCCTCGCCCCTAAGCCACCCCAGCTGTAGTGGCAGAACTCTCCTCTTTCTTTCTGTTCCCCCTCAGAACTCTGGTTTGGAGCCCAGGTTTCCATTTTGCCTCAGGTACTATTTTATGAACAGGCCCTTACACAAAATCAGCACTGGATACATATGCGTTGAATCGTCGGCTAAATTCTAGGCAAAAGATGAAAAGGCTTTGGATCCAGGAGATGGAAAAGTTGGGGTCGGGGACAGTGTGGCGTCGGGGCAAATGATCTTGACAGTTCTTTTTGCTCTTCTCTCCTCTTCTTCTCCCTGCCCACCCCCACCGCCACCTCTTAGCGCAGGCGCGGTCTCCTCCGTAGCATATTTAGTATTACCGCTGTCATCTGATCACAGAAACATCCAAACAGATTGAAAAGCTCCAATCGATGCCAAAGCAGAAGTGCACACAGGGGCTTGTTTCCTTGGAAGTGCTTCAGTTGTGATTAAACTCCGAGGACAAATATGCTAACAACTCCTTGACCCTCTAGCGAGAAACAGCAGAACAGAACTCAAAGGACCAGAAAGGCATCTCTGGAGTGCCGGGTGCACATGCCGGTGCCCACTTTTGCGGCCACTGTCCGCAGATGGCTTCTGAGCCCGCTCGGGTTGGCGGCTGTGCCTGCTGCTGCCGGGCTGCGGCTGAGATCATTCTGTTGATCTGGTTTTACACAGCGCAGCCCGGCACAGGCTGAGTACAGAATGTTCTCTTCTGTGAACCAAGCTTGAACTCTTCCAGCCCACTTTGTTTGAGGAACCACACAGACACAGAGGGAAAAGAGAGGGCAGATAACCCCCAAATCGTTGAAATCGTGGTGTTCTTTGGGATTTGGGCTTAGGCCATTTGCTTTTCACTGCCTGAAGTGGGAAAAAAATTTTTTTTTTTTTTTTTTTTTTTCCGAACCTTGCTTTCCCGGAAGAGTGGAACGGCTGTGATGTCCGTCCTCTTAGGCAGGACTTGGCATCAACTTTGGAAATTAGCAAGACTGTCACTGTGTCTCTTCAATTTCTTTTTCTCCTCTTAGGCATTCAAGGAACAACAACATTAAAAATTGGTTTCCTATAAAGGAAAGATGAAGTCCCTGGTGCTTGTGACTTCTCCCTGGGTTGTGGAAGCTATCACAGTATTATAAATTGTGCTCTTTGATTTGTTGCTATGGCTGGAGGGATGTGATGGGGAAAGCTTTGGGCCAGTGGCCCCTATACAAATGAGCCATGAAAAAAGCTGTGAATGCTTATGCGGGTGGCTCGCTGCTTCTCTACAAAAGTATCTTTACCTGGATTCAGGGTTAAGTGCGCAGTTGGAGGACACAAAGGGTTTGGGGGCTGTAGAATGATCTCAGGGTGAAACTTCTGTAGGTTAGATAGTGAGGTTCAGTGTAGTGGTTTTCCAGCTCATTAATAATGATAATAATAATAATAACGACAATGATAGTAGTACTACTAATAATTTTGAAGAGATGAGATTCTGCTCTGTTGCCTACGCCTATTAAACTTCCTATTAAACTTCCAGGCTCACGCAGTCCTCCCATCTCTTCCTACCAGGTAGCTGGGATTAGAGGTACATGGTAACATACTAGGCTCCTGCTGCTGATAATAATAACAATAGCAATTCACATTATTTTTATGGTTTATTGAGACAGAGTCTTACTATGTAGCCTAGGCTAGTCTTTTGGTGTGAGATTCTTATGCCTTAGCCTCCTGAGTATGAGGATTCCAAACATATACACCATTACACTTGGCCACATGTGATGGCTATTCCTGGTTGTCATATATCTGGAATGAACTATTATCCAGAAATGGAGGGCACACTTGTGATCCGGATCTTGAGGCAGGAAGACAAAATGTCTTTGCTCCAGACCTTGAGGCTAGAAGGCACATCTTTTTCTGGGACACACCTTCTGCTGGAAGCCTACATAAGGACAACGGAAGAAGGAAGGGTGTTCTTCACCTGCTTGCCCTCACCTCCATCAGCCCATCATTCTTTCTTTGAGATCCCAGCTGACCAGCTAAGAGACCCAGCCTTGTGGGACTTAGCAGCTCCTAGATTCCTGGACTTTCCATTCATCTAACCATCATTGGACTGTAGCTTGTCAGTCATTCCAATAAATTCCCATATAATTCTGCCACCACATCCAGCCATATATATATATGGAGAGAGAGAGATTCATTCCATAAGTTCAATGACTCTAGAGAAAACTAATACAGTAATAATATAATAATAATGAATATTTTTATAGCAGTAGATTCCTTTCTTTGTACTCAAATTTACAAAAAATTGGGTGATTCACACAGCTTTGTGTGAGATTTGGTTTGAATTTTCTTTTCTTTTGAGAGCTCATGTTACAGTGGACAAGTCATGTTCTAGGCTCATTGGTGAAAGGGTCATAGATTTGTCACATATACTGGCTGAGTCATTTATGACTGTTTTGCTGCTGTACCAATGACACAGATTCTTCTCTTGAATTCACCGTTCTGTCACCTCCTGGTTTGGGGCTTCTATCATCTGGCTTTTGTTCATGGGTGCCAAAGACATTCTGTTGGGTTTAAGATATTTACTCATTTGTTTTTGTGCATGAATCATCTAGCTGGCCCTTGTTTTGTTATTCATTTATTTATTTTGATACAGGGTTTCACCATGTAGCCCTGGCTGTCCTGGAATTGGATGTATAGACCAGGCTGGCCTTGAACTCACAGAAATCAACTGCCTCTGCGTTCCGAGTGCTGGGAATAAAGGTGTGTCCCATCATGACTGGCCTATTTATTTGTCTGCTTATTAACACAAGATTTCACCATGTATATAGCCCAAGCTTGCCTCTGACTTGAGATCCCCCTGCTCCAGGCTTCAAGAACTGAGATAATAGATATTTGCTATCACACCCCACCATCAAGGAGTTTTCTAGGTGAGTATCTTTGCTTCAGAGATGGTTTTAGTGCCAAGAGATTCTGTGATAATATTGTTTTGAAAAGTCACATGTCACAATGCTATCAGAAGGTTGGCCAAATAGTTAATTTATTTTATAATATTTTATTGAACACCAGCTACGTCTAAATTAGTGATGAGGGTTTAAGAATTTCAAGATGAGCAGGGCACATTCTCTGTGGGAGAAGCAGAAACACACAGGATATAGAATACGCACACAAACATCTGTACAGCTGAGGATGTTGACATTCCCTCAGAAGAAGTGATAAACTGTGGCGGGAGAAGATGTCGGGAACCAGGTGAAGATTCCCATTTGAGGAAGTTGAGGCAAGAACTGGCGGTGAAAGGAAGGTGTTATGAGAACAGGAGATATTTGTGGTGAAAAGACTGGCCTAGATCATCCAGCCAGCTTTGAGTGTTCTCGTGCTGAGTGGTGGATGCTGGTGTGTGTAGGAAGAAGTGTAGAAAAAAAAATTCATGTAGATCAGGAATATCCACTTCTCCATCTTGTGCCTTTACTAATTTTTCTGCTAAGTTTGTACAAAACTCCAGACTCCTTAACAGTGTTCCAAGCATTCGTGATGAAGAAACTGAGACTGGCCCTTGAGGTGACTCATTCTCAGTCCTGGGTTGAGCCTGAGGTCCCATGTTGGTTGTTATTTTCCTTTTTCTTTTGCCCTAGGCTGGCCTTGAACTCAATATGCAACTGAGGATGACCTTGAACTTCTGCTCATCTTGCCACCAACTCCCAACCTCTGAGATTACAGTCACACCCCACCACAATGGTTTATGCAGTGCTTCTACTTGAACCCAGGGCTTCATGCCTGCTAGGCAAGGACACGCGATTCTGTCTTTTCCTTCCTTTTCTTCCTTCTCTCCCTCCCTTCCTTTCTCCCTCCCTCCCTTCTCTCTCTCTCTCTCTCTCTCTCTCTCTCTCTCTCTCTCTCTCTCTCTCTCTCCAGACTCTCCTTATATAGCCTCACCCTAACCCCCACCCTTTCCCTCTCTCTACAGAATCTCCCTATGTAGCCCTGAAACTTGATATGTACGCCAGGTTGACTTTGTACTCATGGAGATCTACCTGCTTCAGCTTCCCAAGTGCTTGGATTAAAGGCCTGTGCCACCATGCATGGGATCATCTTCTTTGATACTCTTGAAGGATTCTTGAGTCAATGATGTGATTGAGCAGGTGTCCTTGTGAGGTGGTAGTCCATGTGATGTGACTGAGCAGGTGTCCTTGTGAGGTAGTCCATGGTTTTGGGAAAGGCGAACGCCTGGAAACAAGATGTGAAAGAAGACATTGTGAATCACCAGGGAGAGTGCAGCACATTGGACTGACCATCAGGTATAGGCAGTTGGCAATGGCAGAACCAGAGAGATGACAGTGGCCAGGTTTTCTCACCAAAGTCACTAAATCACCCCCTGGTGGCCTGGGCGCTGTGGGATGGCTTCTGGAGTTTGCCAACAGATGGTAACGGGAGAGTTTTTATTTGTTTGTGTTATTTAGGCACATAGCCTCACTCTGTATGTAGCCCAGGCTGGCCTCTAGCTTGAGATCTTCTTGCTTCAATTTCCAGAATGCTGAGCTTACCAGTATTTGCCATCAACCTGGTCAACAGGAAATTTTGCCAAGAATATCCTTCCTTCTGAGACGGTTTCAGTTCTAGGAGATTTTTCTACCATAATATTATTTTTGAAAAGTCACATGTCAAAGCACTATCAGGATATTGGGAACAAGACAAGGAACACAGGATGAGGACTTCGACCTTTGTTTTTATGAAGAACAGATGATGTACTGAGTTTTACACAGGCCCAGTTGGAGTCCAAACGACCTCCACAGAGAGAACTTCACTCATGATTTCAAGATATGTACCTGGAGTTAAGAGTTATAGCAACTTGGACTTCAGCCACATAGAGAAACTAACAAAAGGTTGAATCATAAATCCTGGGAGGAGAGCCATGTACACCATGCATAAGAGGGAAAAGAAGAGCAGTGTTTGACCTTGAGAGGTGCTGGTATTTAATCAACACCCAAGGAAGAGAAGCTACGAGATAATGTATTTCCCCTTTCAGTTTTTATTTTATTTTATTCTATGTGTGTGGGTGTTTTGCCTGAATGAATGTATGTATGCTACGTGGAAACTGAACTTGGGCCCTCTAGAAGAAGAGATGACAGTGCTCTTAATTGCTAATACATCTCTCCAGCTCTCCCTCATTCATGTAGCTCTGGCTGGCCTTGCACTCGCTATTTAGCCAAGGATAATCTTGAGCTACTGACTTCTGATCCTCTTGTTTCTCACAACACCGGAGATTATAGGTTTTTGCCACCATATTTGGCCAGAATTCAGTTCCAGCAGTATGGAGTGTCATATCAGTCTTCTGTCTTGTCTGATTTTTTTTTTTTTTTTAATATAGAGCAGTGTCTCACTTGGAAGGGCCCTGTGGTGTCTGTCCGAGAAGTCAGGGAAATTGTTTTTTTCCACACATCTATGAAGGCTCCCTTTGCCAGCCTCTTCTGTTAGTTGACCATGAACCACAGTGGGAGATGTTTTATATTCAGACCCAGGACACACACACCAGGACTTGTGTAATGAAAACAAAAGCCTTTGTGAAACAGGAATTACCTGGTTCTTCTGTAATAATGATATTTTCCCACTATATTTTATTTCAGTAAACAAAGAAAATGCTAATTGGGTTCCACTGAGTTGCAATCACACTCACTGATGTTTTTCAAAGCTGCGGCTTGAAAGAGACTGGCTTAGGGGGCTGTGTTTTCTGGTAGTCCACTTTCCCTCTAGAGGTTGGAATTGCTCAGAAGAGTCTAGAAGCCGGTAGTGTGAGCATTACTTGAGGTGTGGTGTGGGACAGTGTACCCCATTTCCTAGGCTTCCCTTGCATGGAGGCATTTTTAACTTTTGGAGGGAGTCTGTGTGGACCCTATCAGCAGGGTTGCTAGTGATATGCCTGGATACAAATGATAATAATAATAATAATGCAGGTTGTGTAGCTCTATATGATAAGGCTCAAGAAAAGCTAGGTGTTGGGGGCTGGAGAGATGGCTCAGAGGTTAAGATCACTGGCTGTTCTTCCAGAGGTCCTGAGTTCAATTCCCAGCAACCACATGGTGGCTTACAACCATCAATAATGAGATCTGGTGACCTCTTCTGGCCTGTAGGCATACACACAGGCAGAACATTATATACATAGTAAATAAATAAATCTTAAACAAAAAGAAAGAAAAGAAAGAAAAGAAAGAAATGGTAGATGTTGGAACAGATGGGATTTTCCAATTGGAGTCCCTCAACCTAGAAAGCCTATGCAAATATCCCCAGATCTGAAAAACTCCAAAATCTGCAACACATCTGTCCTAAGCCTTCCAGGTGGGCCACTCAGTCTTTAGCGGGTATTTATTGAGTCTGGCACATCATCTACATCATTAACACAATCTTTATAATCAAGCTCTAGGGGAGAGGTTAATTATTACCTTCTTTTTACAGACGAGAAATACCAAAGCTAGGAGAGAAAACTCACCCATGAGCGCTCAACCAGTAAATGCTAAATTCAAACCCAGTCAGCTGGTCAGCTGGTTTATAGAATGAAGGCACTCAACCAACATTCTAGGAAAGATGTTTTCAACAGTTGCACTGGTAAGGTATATTGACCTTGGTCCACTTGGGACCCTGGCTCATCCCTGTCACTGCTGTGTTGTTCAGCAAGCCTTGGTCTTGTCCCATTGACCTCTTCCCAGCACCTGTCACTGGAACCTCCTTCAGTTTACAAGTTTCTTGGCTGCAAACAAATGTCTGCCATGCTTTCAAGAAGTGGGACAAAAAACAAAGCAGAGAAGGAAAGAATAATGGGCCTCTGGGTTGGATGGAAGAGGTTGTCTGTAGTGAGAGTCAAGCCCTTGGTCACCTGGCAGCTTCCACGTGGCAACTGCTTTCTGACCGATGCCCTTCACCGTTGTCTGTCCAGCCACACTCAGGGTCTCCTGAAGGGTTATCTTTCCAAAGCAGCACAGGTCCAGCCACACTCAGGGTCTCCTGAAGGGTCATCTTTCCAAAGCAGCACAGGCGTTATCACTCTCTACTCCGCACTTGCTGCTGATACGCGGTCTCGTCATGGCTTTCACCCATTCTTCTCTTCTCACTCCAGGGCCTTCAGGATTCAGGTCTAGCTCATCAGATCACAGCTGTCCCACCTCTCCCACTGTTCCCCTACATGAAGCTCTGCCTGGATGGTTTCCTCTTTGTGTTTGGATGGGTGGTACCTGCCTGATCTCAGTGCTGTGCCCATGTTATGTCCCTGTCCAGAATGCATTTCTTCCTTCTCCCTCTCCATCACTGCCTGATCTTAAAGTCAAAGGTCAGATCTGACCTTCCTTCTATGCTCCTCCAGTAACTCTTTTTTTAGTTTCATGTCTTTTTATAAACATATTGTCCACTTAGAACTAGAACTAGTACCAAATGATGTGGAACATCTGAATGCTTCATGGTTTTTAGGCCCTCAAATCCATCCATCCATCCATCCATCCATCCTCCATCCAAAATGATTTTTTCAAATTGTCTGTTAAATTATTCAATGACAACAACACTAAAAACTGGTCCCATAACTCCAGAATCCACGGAGAGGGCTGTGGTGGTTTAAGTGATAAATTTCCCCTCTAGTCTTGGGTATTTAAATGCTTGTTCACTTGGTGGTGCTGATTAGGGAAGCTTAGGAAGTTAGGCCTTGCTAGAGAAGGTATATTACTGGGGGGTGGGCTTTGAGAGTTAAAACCCATGCCATTTCTAATCACTTTCTCTACTTCATGCTTGCAGCTCATATGTGAGCCCATAGCTACCCGCTCCTGTTAACATGTCTGCCACTTGCTGCCATGATGGGCTCTTAGCCCTCTGGAACTATTAGCACAAATAAACCATTCGTTCTAAAAGTTGTCTTGGCATGGTATTTTATCACAATAATAGAAAAGTAACTAATACAGATATTAGTATCAGAGAATGGGCTATGGCTGTGACAGACCCGTCCATGTTGTTTTCAAGAGGAATGTGGAAGACTTCGTACTATAAAATGGATTAAATGCTGTAAGTAGAGTTTAATGGGTCATCTTAGTAGGAGCTTGGAATACAGTTTTGAGAGCAATGTAGACTGTGGAGGCTCTGCTCAAGAGGTTTTAGAGGGTAACAATATTAGCACCTGGATTAGAGACCATTCCAGTGGTATTTTGGCAAAAAAAAAAAAAATCTGGTTGCTTTCTGCCCTTGTCCTAAGAACATTTTGCCTGAGGCTGAATTGAAAAGTAATGCGCTGATTTATTTAGCACTGGCAATTTCAAGACAGGATAGTATTGACTCTGCCCTGTGGTTATAGGTAATCACTCTTAAGCAGGTCTACAATGAAAAAGAGCAAGTGGGGCAGGAAAAAACAAAACAAAACAAAATGTACAGTGAGAAGTGAAAAAGAGTGCCAGGAAATGTAATGTTGCAGCCAAGGCCTGGGCTGAAAGAGACAAGGAGATTAAGAAAATGTCTGATCTGCATTGCAATAAAGGGAAGGGTGCCCTCAAGTCAAGACCCTACCCACCTACCCTCCAATTTATAAAAAAGCACATAAGGATTTCTGTTGCTATAAAGCAACAGCAAACAAAAGCTGATTCTAATGTAGTTCCAGGGGCCAGGGTCCACCCCAAGCTGGCAACCAAACTTGGCAGTGTTGTCCACGTGGTGCTTGTCTTAATTACTTTATTATTATAGCTGTGAAGATATCATGGCCGAGGCAATGTAGAGAAGAGTTTACTGGGGACGTACAATTTGAATCCATGACCACCATCGTATCATAGGACATGAGAGCAGACAGCTATAGTATTGGAATAGTGAATAGTTGAGAGCTCACTCTTTGGGGCAACAACCTTGAGATAGAGAGAGCTAACTTGAAATGGTGTCGGTGTTTGAAACCCCAAAGCCCACCCCCAGTGACACACCTCTTCTAACAAGGCCCGCACCTTCTAATCCTTCCCAAACAGTCCAACAAACTGGGGAGCCAAGTATTCAAACATATGAGCCCATGGGGGCCACTATCATTCAAACCACTGCAGTGCTGGATTTAAAGTCATGAAGGATGCATGAGTAAAGGGGTTGTGGAACCTTCTTCTGTAGTTAAAAAGAACAGCTGAGGCCAGGCAACATGTGGCATGGAAGTCTGCATGAAGCTCTTGGAAGGACAAGAGGCTCTGACAGGCGATTGCATGAAGCTATGAAAATGAAGCCTGGGCTGCACTGGAGATTCCAAGGTGTTGGTGATGCCAGAGCTGTCAGAGATCTGTCAAGGAGAGCTGAATCCAAAGAGAGGAGGGAGGGGTGGTTGCAGGCAGTAGGCAGCAAAGCTGGAGGGGCAGATCCATCTAAGCCCTTTGAAATAAAGTCCCAGACATGAGACATGGTTTTGGTGTTTGCTCTCCTGATATTTGGTTTTGCTTTGGCCCAGTATTTCCTCACTATACCCAACCCTTTTGGAATGGTGATGTATATTCTTTGCCATTATGTGTTGCATATATGTGATTTGCATTTTTGATTTCACAGGGGGTTACAAGGACTTTGGACTCTTAGAACAGTATCAAGATGATAAAAGACTAGGGTACTTTTGAAGTTAGACTAAATGCATTTTGCATTATGATATGGCTACAAGACTACGGGGGGTTCGGGAATGTGGTGTGGTGGTTTGAATAATAAATGTTCTCCGTAGTCTCAGGCATTTGAATGCTTGGTGTCCGGTTGGTAGTATTGTTTTGAGAGGCTTGGGAGTTGTGGGCTTTCTGGAGGAGGCATGTTTCTAGGGACAGGATTTGAGAGTTTAAAAACTTATGCCATGAGGCTAAAGAGATGGTTCAGTGGTTAAGAGTACTTGATGCTCTCCTAGAGGATCCACATTTGATTCCCAGCACTCACATGGTGGCTCTCAACTGTCTATAATTCCAGTCCTAGGGTGGGATACCAATGCCCTCTTCTGGTCTCCTTGGGCACTGAAAGCCTGTGGTACACAGATATGCATGCAGGCAAAACACTCACACACATTAAAAGAAAATAATAACCCCCAAATATCTTCATACCATTTCTAATTCGCTCTCTCTGCTTCATGCTTGCTGTTGAAGATGTGAGCATTCTGCTTTCTGCTCCTGCTACCATGCCTGGCTTGCTGTCTTGTCTCCCTGCCATGATGGATTCTTATCACTCTGGAACCATAAGCCCAAATAAACCTTTCCTTCTATAAGTTGCCCAGATCATAGTATTTTTGTTAATATTCTGACCTGCCCCTTGAAATCCCGCCCCTTGGGGCCACCCCGCATCCTGACATAAAAGCCTCATTTTAAGGAAAAACTCCTCCCCTTCCTCTCTCTCACGTTCTCTTCATTCCCATGAGGTGTGCACACCTCTGCTTTCTCTCTCTTCTCTTTCTTCCTTGTCTCCCTCTTTCCTATCTTTCTCTTCATCTCTCTATTATAATATACTCTCCATGTGGATGCAGCGCCTGGGTGCAAATGACTTTCCATGCTCCCCACCCCGCATCTGCCCAGCATGTTTCCCCTCATGCATGGGATAACCTGGCCTGGCCAGCTGGGGGTTTCCCACTCATGCAAATTCATAACAGTTTTATCATAGTAATAGAAAAATAACTAATACAAGGGCCAATGCAGTGAGTAGAGAGCTGTTGTTTTTGACACCCAGTTCCCATTGACCATCTAGGAAAGCACACCATTATTGTTTTTGTTTTCCATGGTACTGGTGATCAACTCCAACATCTTGGACAATGGGTCAAGTGCAATACTGCTGACCTGTATCCCAAGCCCTCCAATTTTCCTTTGGGAGCCTCTTCCTCTAAGTCTTAGTCCTTGTGTCCTGACCAAGGTTGGCTTCTATCCATGAGAGAAATAGGCCATGGGCTGGCCAGTGAGAAGACCAGTGTCATGCCCTGGCCACAGCTTCTGGTTGAAAGCTGAGGGTGTAATTGCAGCCAGATCAGTGGGAAACACCCTAGAGTTCTTGCTGGAACTCTCTGGAGCTGCTAAGCTGATCGCTGTAATGGAGCTTCAGAGGAGCTCTCCCACATTCCCCCTGCAGAAGGCTTATCTGAAGAAATAAGGAAATTAGAGTTGAGGGACAGATAGCCACGGATTCTGTGAAACACCTTTGAGGACTCACATCCAGCCAGTACTGTACTTTGTAGACCATCATTTCTCTTTGGTTTAGGTCGATTTTACGGAGCTTCTCTAGCTCATAACTCAGAGTTCTAACTATCGGAGGACTCCTTCATGATCTATACTGTGCTCAGGCTTAACTGCAAGTGAGTAATAGCTCAAAGCACATTTCTCTGGCACCTGTCCTGAAACAGGCCCCCTGATCTAATTGGTCTAGATGGATTCCTAGTCTAGCCCTTGCTGCATTAAAAGTCAGGATTAAACTGAGTTGATGCCTTTCTGCGGTTCTGGGTATGGATGAATGAATGGTTTCTGTCTATTTCTGCTTGGAAACCATGGTACTTTGCCTGGTGCTGATGCCCCACAGTGTTGAATCTTAGCAGAACCTGATGCTTCACAGCTGGCTATATCAGCCTATTGGTACAGGACGTTTACTTTGCAGCTCTTCTGAAAGGAGGTGAGATCTTTGTTCTGGGCATGGTTTATGGTAATATGGTTATGAGCCTTTAGTGGACTTATAAACTGTACTGCTGGGTAGTGACTAGGTGACAATAGGGGAAGGGAATGTGTCACCTACTTTTTAATAAAGCATCTGAGTGAGTGGTGGCCCCAAGTGTGTGCTTTGTCCTCTGATAAATTCTTATAAATGCAACAGTCCATCAATCAAAGATGTATATTTAATAAGCATCAACTAGAGACCCAAAGCTTTTATTAATATTGCATATCCCTAAGCCAATAGTTGCTTAATAAATACTTTCAGTGAGTAATAAGAGGTTACAGTTGTGAAGTTATTTTGAGGTTAAAAATCAAACCAAATAGAGTACACATTCTTGGTGTTAGGGAATATTATTTTAGGGTGTGTTACTTTTGTTTATGTTGCATTTGTTTAACTCTGTGAAGCTGTGTTACTGTGCTTGTCTAAAATACCTGATGGTCTAATAAAAAGCTGAATGGTCAATAGTGAGGCAGGAGAAAGGATAGGCGGGGCTGGCAGGCAGAGAGAATATATTGAGGGAGAAATCTGAAAGGAGAGATCTAGCAGCCAGAGAAGGAGGAGGACTCCAGGAGCCAGCCACCCAGCCACACAGTAAGCCATGGAGTAAGACTAAGATTTACAGAAGTAAGAGAATGGGAAAAGCCCAGAGGTAAAAGGTAGATGGGTTAATTAAAGTTAAGAAAAGCTGGCTCAAAACTAAGTCAAGCTAAGGCCTGGCATTCATAAATAATAAGTCTCCGTGTGTGATTTATTTGGGGGCTGGGTGGCAAGCCTCCCAAAAAAGAGTAAAAACAATGTTACAACGTTTTGGCTCCCAATATGGGATTCATCTTTCTGATTCAAAAAGTGAACAAGTTATTTATCACTAGGGTAGGAATATTTTCCCTCCCTCTGGCATTGTAGTCTTGGATTATTGGAATATTGTCAGTCCTAAAAGTCAGGGGTTGGGGAACATTTTAAAATGCTTTTTATCAAAAACAGAGTAAATCTTGAACAAAATCATTGCCTCACTTTAAATGTCCCCAGGCTATTCAGGACTTCCTGTGCCTGCATTTAGTTCCTGGCTCAGGCCATACATGGACAGTCCTTGGGCTAGCCCTAGGCTAGACTTTATCCAGCCAAGGTGATCTTCTTGCTCAACTCTTCCTGCCTGGGGAATCTTTGGAGAGTTTCATGTCCTCACTGACCCCCTTTAGAATAATCACCTTAGTAAAGTGACATCAGCAACCTGTTAAGGCAGTTCTCAACCTGTGGGTCACGACCCCCCTGGGGGGCGTCTAATGATTCTTACACAAGGGTTGCCTAAGACCATCAGAAAACACAGATATTTTTGTTACAATTTATAACAGTAGCAAAATTGCAGTTCTGAAGTAGTAATGAAATAATTTTATGTTGGGGAGCTGTATTAAAGGGTTGCAGCGTTAGGAAGGTTGAGAACCCTGATCTAGGCAGAGCTATAAGCAACTCTGCCTAGAGCCCCTCATCTGTGTGAGAGATGACTGGCCCTTTTCAGGGGAGGATGCTGTAATTCTGATCTGTTTGGAATAAGATCTTCTATTCGTATTCTTATCCATAAAACGTAGCTCCTTTCTGAGGGAGGCAGGACAACACATTCTCTTGTGCATGAATCTCAGGAATCATTAGACTTCAAAATCTGGCAAGAGTTCTATTTCTTCTTCTAGTCGGGAGCTGGGAAATGTTGAGCATGCCTCCCTTTGCCCAGAAGCCTGAGCAGCTATTGGTTTTAGGGCAAGCTCCCAGGCAGGGCCCTCTACCTGGAAGATACATTAGAACCATCTGGGGTTTTAAACACTCTTGGCACCTGGGTCTCACCCCTACTGATTCTGAATTGTGTGATGTGGGCTATATCCTGATATCAGATGTTAAAAATATTCCTGAAATTTTTAATGTGTTGTAGTTGTATGATCTGATCATGTTTAGTACAAGAAAATAAATATATTTTAAAAATCCAGAGTTTGAAGAACAGGCTACCACTACATAGATTTGACTTTCCCCATGCCACCAAATATTCTTTCTTCTTCTCCATTTTCTTTTTGCTGCGATATGGCCAGAACCCAGGACCTTGTACATGAGAGGCAAATTCTCTGCCACTGAGCTTTACCTGGAACGCCCAGAATATGACTTCCTACTAAAGCAAGTTGGGGAAATCTTTCGCTTATTTCATTTGGGATTGGGGAAAGTCAAAGTCTATATCCTGCTTGGACCATGGGATTGTTGTAATCGGAATAAGACTCTGTGGACCTGACTGGTGATCTAAGGAAGGGTTTTCTAAACAAGGCTTCGAAACCACACCCACCTGTGAGGGACAGCAGGGGCATGCAGGAGGAGAGAGGCAGGCCATGTGACTGGTGGTTGAGGGGAGGGACTTCCGTTAAAGCAGGAGTCTTATCCCAGCGAGTAAATTGACCCAGCTCTGTTTGTTACCTGTTGAGTAGTTGCTAATGTTGCTTAAATTTTTCCTTTTTTGGGAGGGGTGTGCTTGGAGGAGGAAATACACATTAGGATTTATATGCAGAATCTCTCAGTTTAAAGAAGATGGAGCTGGATGTGTGTGTGTGGCGGGGTGCACACAGCTCTGGTACTTGGGAGGCAGAGTCAGAAGGATTAGGAGTTCAAGGCCAGCCCTGGGGCCATGTAGTGAGTTCAAGGCTAGCCTGGCCTACATGAGACTGCAAACAATCATAGAAATGGACGCATATGTGAACATTAGACCCATGAACCATCTTTCGGTGAGTTCTAAAGCTTTTGAGGGGCTTTTCTTCAGTAAATCTCTCCATTTGTTCCTCTTTTTTCATTGTTTGGAGCATGTCCTATCCTTTCCTGGCTGCTTTCCTCTTAAAACTAGAAGCCACATTAGCCTATTCTGATGGAGTCAAATGCTCATGGGAGGGTGGGCTGGGAAAACATGCTAACCTTGAAGGACTTAGTGTTTTTGTGTTTGGCAAAACCTTTACTCACCTGACGGTCCTGGGTTGGGTCCCGGGGCCTGTCTGGAGGGAGGCAGTATCTGAGGCATTCGGATGTTGACAAAATTCTTGTACACAACATCCCTGATAAGGTACAGCAAGGATGCCAAGGCACAGGGGAGGCAGGAGGGTCCCTGTCTGGAGTCTGGTGCTGAGTCAGGCTGCTTCTCCCAGAGGCTCTTAGAAGGTGCCAGAGTCTGCAGAATGAGCGGAGATATTGGCTCTAAGGACTCCCCCATCTTATGACTTTAGAATATTCCCGAAAGGAAGAACAAATATCAGAGGAAATGGAGAAAAGCCTTTGTTTGGACAGCAGTCTCCTTAATGAAGTCCAGAAGTGATAAGGGGAACTGTTAAAGTGCACAGGATGCTAACTTGATTTATGCTGAAAACTGCTGCCCCAGAAGTTTGTTTTCCCACACTTTCTTGGAAAGGATCCTTGGTTCCTCTCCCTCCTCGTTGCACAAGAGAGCTTATAATGGCCTCTGAGATGTGGGGGACAGAATCCCTCAAATCAAACACCAGAGCAAGTCAAAAGGCCGAAGAGCGATGTCTCCAGATTTACGCCACCATGGCACCTTGGTATTTGGAAGTAAATAGAAAACGGAAGAGAAATGTGGTAAACCCCTTTATAAAGTCAATGTAACATGTGTAGCCCCACCTATGGGGATACGTTTTGTGGTTCTTTTTTTTTAAGTCATGTCATCTGTGTCCTATCAAGAGTTCACCCCTAGAGTGAAGCAAAATTGGAGTGAGCAACGGCCACTCTTCTCTGGTTTCTCTTGGCTTTCCTGCTTCGTGTTGGGAGTTAATCTAAATGTTAGAGGAGGAGAGGGATGTTTGTACCTTTAATCTGTCCTCAATTTGCAAACAAGAGACTAAGTTACAGGGCTGTGCTCAGGTCCCAGTGGTGATGCTCAAATGGTGCCTGTGAGGACACGCTCACCCAGTATCTAATTCCTCCTTTTTTCTCCAGAGAATCCCAGTTTGGACTCTTGACTCTTCCAACAGTGACTTAGATGGGGCTTCCTGAGCTGGAGCCAGCGGTGAGGTAAGTGTGTGATCTACTCAGGCCCAGTCAGGTAGAAGTGGGGGGACTATGGCCTGTGTTTGGAGGCTTTTTTTTTCTTTCTCTTTTTCCACTACCTTGGGAGCCAGTCTTTCACTGTGTGTGTGTGTGTGTGTGTGTGTGTGTGTGTGTGTAGTGTGTAGTGTGTGTGTGTAGTGTGTAGTGTGTATGTGTGAGGTGTCTGAAATTGGCACATACTCTCTGCCTTTAAAATGAAGTGAAGTGTGCTTCTCATCATATCCACAATGTTCTCCCATCGCCCATTAAGCAAGGCTCTTCCATGGGACATTGGTGCACGAGGAAGTTACCTGACTTCTCCAGGTTGCTGAGTAGAGCTGGTGATTAGCCACATAATGACACGAGTTGGTTCTGTGACTCTGTCTTTGGCCATGGGACCTTCTGCTGGTCGCCAGTGCTGTACATGCCATGGCTGTCATTAGCATATGACTATGAGACAGAAGAGGAGGAAATTACCTGCACCAGCCAAGACATTTTAGATGCAAGCGACAGATGATGCAATACAAACTACTTAAGTAATAAAACAATACCGGCCATGGCTAGGGGTGTGGCTCAGTGGCAAGATACATGACTTAGACTGTGGCAGGTGCTGGGTTTAATCTCCAGTACTAGGATGGAGAGAGGGGTAAGAAATACATAGTGAAGGAAATAAGAAGTACTTGAGCATACGACTTGGTCCAGAGGTTCTAATAAAGCCATCAGGCCCTTGTTAAGTCACTTCTTGGGCTTCCTGTCATCCACATTACCTTCATTCTCACATTCCACATGAGGGCAATATAGGGGTCAGTAACTCCCGACATACCTTCCTCTGTGCTGGAAAGGAGTGGGAAAGGGAGGGTCTCTTCCCATCCCAGTCCCCAGGGCTGCACAAGTCTCCTCATTGCCCTTCATTGGCTCTGGTGTGGTTGTGTGCTCATTCCTGGCCCAGCAGCAGGGCAAGGCAGTATTCAGAATGGCCAGGCAGAGGCTGAAGAATGTAATCAGAGACTGGATAGAACTCTTTAAGGAAAACCTCTGCTTTGTTTCCCAGGATGCCTGTGGACGGGTGCCGGCTATCCCATTGGGAGTTTTTCTAAGTGTGTAGATTTTTTTTTTTTTACATATTTATCTTTTTGTTTGTATTGTGAAAAGAACAGAGAATTTGAAACCAGAAAGCTGAGCTCACAGTGACAGTGCATAGAGTCCCAGCTCCACAGTTACACAGGGAAGAATAGGTTTACATAGATGAACCTGGCGGAGCTCCGAGGCTTCTCTGAGATTTCCTACCGGAAGTGACCTGTGTAAAATGGGAAGGGCTTATCACAAGTGGATTGTCACTCTCACTGTGATTATTACCTTTATCTCCTCCGAATTGTGACCCCTCTGCTGGGAGGCTTGCTTTATTTATTATTTTATTTATTTATTTTCTCAAGACATGAAGTGTGAATGAACCATTAACAACAAGAAATCTAAGCAGGGCTGCTGTAAGCCCAAATAGTATCTTTGGCAGAATCAGCAACAGAACTCTCCCACCTCTTGACAGGGCAGTCCCCAAGAAACAGTGGATCCCTGTGGCAGGTGGATAGCATCTCTGTGCAACGAAGAAGAAGCCACCCTGCCCTCTAGACATGCTCAGGTGTGTTGCATCTTTTTTTTTTTAAACAGTAGTCCTTAGCGAGAGGGGCAGTTTGGGGGCGGGAGGGGGGGGGTTGCTATAAAGTTGACAACATGCGCCGGGTGGTGGTGGCGCACGCCTTTAATCCCAGCACTCGGGAGGCAGAGCCAGGCGGATCTCTGTGAGTTCGAGGCCAGCCTGGGCTGCCAAGTGAGTTCCAGGAAAGGCGCAAAGCTACACAGAGAAACCCTGTCTCGAAAAATCAAAAAAAAAAAAAAAAAAAAAAAAAAAAAAAAGTTGACAACATGCATTGCTGCTGTACCTTGTTATCATATTTTAGGGAGGAACTATGGAGCGAGTTGAAGTCTTAAAGGCTTACTCTCTATTTTCCTGGCAAAAGCCATCTACCCGACTAGGACCACTTCCCACCATCCCATTTTCTGAGCCTTTGCACTCCAGGCTGCAGAAGATAGCAGTTAAGTTCTTTCTTCTAGTTAACTACACAGCAGGGGGTGATCTGGATTCTACTGGCTCTTGCCTGTGCTTATCTGCCTTGCATCCCCACTAAGGGAGTTGAACCCGCCCTCTTTAACTGTGTTGATGAATGCTTTTCTAGAAGGCAGCTGATCCTTTAAGATACAGAGCATTGGTTGACTGTAATTGGTTAGAGTTGGAATGTCAGGATCTGAGTGCTCTGAAAGGCTGGGGGGTGGGGGTGAGGTGGGGACACACACATACACACACACACACACACACACACACACACACACACACACACACACCATGACATGAACCATGCAGCAGGCTTACCTAGACCAAACACCACTGTTGCCAGCCACAGCACCACTGGATAGAAAGGATTTGAACCGGATCTAACCAGCTCTGAGGATCCAGGGACTGTGTTAGCCTTTATGCTAAGGCAGTCTGTTTTCCTGTTTTTGAAAGATATTCTTGCTCTTTGGGGACAGAGGATGGCTAGGTAGAGGCAAATGCCACGTTGCTGTATCTCTCTGTAAAATTTACCTCTTTTACTCCAGCCTTGGGGTCTTCGGGGTCCTTAGAGATGCCTGGCTCTAACAGAAGAATTTCAGAACAATCTTAGCCAGGATTATCCTGCCACCATTTCATCAGGGGTAGCTTGGTTGAATCTAGTGTCAGTTTAAAGCATGATTTGTTTGTCTATCTCTTTCTGTCTCTGTCTCTAGCTCTCTCCTTCCTCCCTTTTCCCTCAAGTGCCACATTGAGACCAGAGTCCCCTGTATGACAGATATTTTACCTCTGAGTCACATCACCACCTACCTGTCTTCTTTTTAGTTATTTATGTGTATGGCTGATTTGCCTGTCTGCCTGCCTATGTACCATCTGCATGCAATGCCCACAGAGGCCAGAAGAGGGTGTCTGGTTACCCATTACTGTATATATAGATAGTTGTAAGCAGCTATGTGGGTACTGAGAATTGAACCCTGGTCCTCTGCGACAGCAGCCAGTGCTCTTAATGGGAGAGCCACCTCTTCAGTCCCCTTTACAAATGCAAAAACAAACAAACACACAAACAAGCAAACAAACAAAACCCAGTCTGCTGTCCTGGCTTTCATTCACTACAAACTGGTTAATTTTTATGTTTTGTTCCCAATAGATCCAATCTCTTTTTCTCTCCTTGTGTCCTTGGAGTTCACCTAGTGAAAGACACTAGACTGAAAATCTAGGCAAATCTTCTTCATGGGTGGGTGGGTGGGGGTGCTGGGCTGTGTCCTCCACAGCCATTCCCGGAGGAGAAGGATTCCTGTGTCTCCACATTCCCCCTTGTCTCCCAGCCCTTCATGCATGAGAAGACAGCCAATGTGTGGTGATATTGTGTTCCCCAATATATTGTGCACCCTAATAAACTTATCTGGAGTCAGAGAACAGAACAGCCACTAGATAGACATAGAGGCCAGAAAATGGTGGCACACACGCCTTTAATCCTATCACTTGGGAGGCAGAGATCCGTGTGGGTCTCTGTGAGTTCAAGGCCACACTAGGAACAGAGGCAGGTGTGGTGGCACACACCTTTAATCCCAGTACTTGAGATCTCATGTCTTTGCTTGGGAAAGACACATGCCTTTAATCCCAGAAAGTGATGGCAGGAAGCAGAAAGGTATAGAAGGCGTGAAGACCAGAAACTAGAGGCTTTTTAAACTTTTAGGTTCTTGAGCAGCAGTTCAGCTGAGATCTATTCTGGATGAGGACTCAGAAGCTTCCAGTTTGAGGAAACAGGATCAGCGGAGAAGTTGGCGAGGTGAGGTTAGCTGTGGCTGGTTCTGCTTCTCTGATCTTTCAGAATTCACCCCAATACCTGGCTCTGGGTTTGTTTTTATTAATAAGACCTTTTAAGATTCGTGCTACACCAGTGCTCTCCACAATCACTAGTCTCAGGTGTCTCCTTACCTCCTTGGATCTCTTAGGCTCACCCTCTGTGGTCCCTTCCGTTAACCCTTTCCAGTTCTGTCCTCTGGAGTGTGAGCCTGTCCAACACTACCTGACACATCTTCACCTGCTCTTCTCACAGCTCCCGGAGTGGAGGCAGCGTGTCATCAAGCCTGGTCCTGGTGGCCTTCTCCTTAGCAGTCATGCCCAAATCACTTCTTAGCCCTCTCCCTTCTCCCTGTCTCCTGGATGCTGTTCCAGTCCTTTTCTGCCTACTTTTTCACTCATTCCCTGACAGAACCATTGTCCTTTCCCTTGCAACCAGCCTCATTTAAAACACCAGCCATAAAAGAAACTTTCCTAAAACATGGCAGAGATCACACGCACTCTGAACTAACTCAATGGAAGTAGGCACCTAGTCATGTCCATTTGGTGGACTCTTCATTCTTCCTTATAATGTGATCCCTGGGAGTCAGAACCCCCTGGATGTATCAAAGGCTCCCCTGATCTCTAGATTACTGTTGGGTTCCATCAGTTCCAGAACCCGGGTTGGAAACCACAGACAGGGTAAGAAGTCAGAGTACTGCCCAGCCAGGTGGCCATGGAGTAGTTTATTAGCTACTGTTGTACATTTGTGGTCAAAAGACCTGGAAGAAACAACCGGAAGATTTTGGCTCGTAGTTTAAGAGAGCTTGTGTTGGTCACTTGGCACTGTGGTTCTGTGAGGCAGCGGAGCAGCAACATGGAGAGGAGGGAACAATTCATCTCATGAAAGATGAGGGGTGGGGTGGGGAGGACAGGGACCAAGTATAATCTTCAAAGGAGCTGACAGTGACCTATTTAACATGCGAGTCTATGGAGCTATTTTCCGTTTCAACTATACCCATTGGATATTCTTCTGGAGACTGTGGACTTGGTGTTCGCACTACAGCCACTGTCTCCTTCTAGGTCCCAGTCTTCTCTCCTGCTGCGGGCTTTGTGGGTTTTCCTAACTTGACTATCATTCTGGACATAGTCCTGTTCTATTTAACTCTTCACCCCTCTGTGAAGGTGCCGCCGTCTGCTTGCTGGTCCTGCATGGGGCCCCAATTACTGCATTTGATAAAGGCTTGTGGACTTTCCCTTCCTTGGTGCTTGGGATAGCAAAGCTCTCCTTGCTTCCTGTGCATTCCAATTTACTGTAGCTTTTCTTAGTGAGCTACAGATGAAATCCTATCTGGTTAATACACATCTCTTTTCTGCTTAATGACAGGAACCTGAGGAGGAAAATGGGGTATGCTCCTTCACTGCCTGCCTGCTCTCCCAGGCCTTCCATTTTGCCAGAGGAGCAGGAGGACAGAAGAAAGAACACACCTGTTGGGGAATATTATTTTAAGGTGTGTTACTTTTGTTTATGTTGCATTTGTTTAGCTCTGTGAAGCTGTGTTACTTCGCCTGTCTAAAACACCTGATGGTTTAATAAGGAACTGAACAGCAATAGCAAGGCAGGAGAAAGAATAGGTGGGGCTGGCAGGCAGAGAGAATTGATGGAAGGAGAAATCTGAGAGAAAGGGAGACGTAGCCAAAGAAAGAGGAGAACATCAGGGGCCAGCCACCCAGCTACACAACCAGCAAGCCACGGAGTAAGAAACAAAGAAAGGTGTACAGAAATAGAGAAAGGTAAAAGCCAGAGGCAAAAGACAGACGGGCTAATTTAAGTTAAGGGAAGCTGGCAAGCAACAAGTCAAGCTGAGGCCGGGCATTTATAATTAGAATAAGCCTCTGTGTGTGATTTATTTGGGAGCTGGGTGGCAGGCCCCTGAAAAGAATCAAAGCCCCCAACAACACATCCCCCTATCTTATAAGCAGGTATTGAAGTGCTGTTTGGCTTTCTTTACTAGCCACTAATGTCTCTGGCTCACACTGAGACTGCACCCAAGCTGCCAGAGGGCCAAATGCTGATCCCTCCAGGATGGGGAGGATGATGCTGGAGTAGTAAACCACCTGGGATTTGAGTACATGCAGACAAGAGCAGCTTGCTCCCTTTAAACTCTGTGTCCACTGCAGGTCAACAAAGGCTCTGTTCACACTCACTTGCACTCAAGCTTATAGGATAGAGTCTGCATCAGAGGGAACAAGAGTTCCCAGAAGACCTTGTATCAGGACTTATAGGACCAATTCTTTCATTTCCGTGGCCAGAGCTAACTGGTTACATGGTCCCACACACACAGAAGAAAACACAATCTTACTATGTGTCCAGAAGAGGGGCACTTTGTGCTTTGGAAATACTTGGTGATGGTATCAATGATTCAATGATTACGTGTGTTTGTGTGTGTGTGTGTGTGTGTGTGTGTGTGTGTGTGTGTGTGTGTGTTCATCACAGGGTTCAGCCTGGCCATGTTCTTTTGTTTATTTGTTTGTTTGTTTTTTGAGACAGGGTTTCTCCGTGTAGCTTTGGTTTGGAGCCTGTCCTGGAACTTGCTCTGTAGATCAGGCTGGCCTTGAACTCACAGAGGTCTGCCTGCCTCTGCCTCTCAAGTACTGGGATCAAAGGCGTGTGCCACCACCACCCGGCCCCTGGCCTTGTTCTTGAGTGAGACTCTAATACCAGTCTGATGCCTTCTGGCCCACTCCTTCACGTTATTGAAGTCCTGCCATCTGGTTACTGAACCTCCTCTCCATCCCTTGGATGGAGGCATCCCTTGGATGGAGGCATCCCTTAGATGGAGGCATCCCTTGGATGGAAACTTAACAATGGCTGAAGCCCAACCACTTCTAAAACAAGGGTGTCTTGTTTAGGGTTCTTATTGCTGTGACAAAACACCATTACCAAAAACAACTGATTTTTGCTTATAACTTTCACATCATACTTGATCACTGAGGAAGATCAAGGCAGGTACTCAAGGCGGGAGCCTGGGAATCTGAACTGAAACAGAAGCCATGGAGGAACACTGCTCAGCCTGCTTTGTTGTGCACCCCAGGACCACTTGCCCACGGCTGCCACCACCTACAATGGGCTGGGACTTCTCACCTCAATCATTAAGACTATAACCCCAGACTTGCTTACAGGCCAATCTTATGAGAGCATTTTCTTAATCAGGATTCCCTCTTCCCAGGGACAAGTTGACAAAAACCAACAGGAGAGGGGGAAAATTTAATGGTAAATATATTTAACATGAACTTGATCCTTCAGTCATTAAAGGGTGTATTTGAAGGGCACAGTTGGGTTGAATTCTGTGTGTTTAGTGTTTTGCTGCCACCATTGCTCTCTAGTTTCTGGACATCACCCATGGAGCTGTTACTCTCCCGCCTCCCTGCTTCCGCTCTCTCTGGCAACCATTATTCTGTGTTCTCTCTCTCTCAGGATTTGCCCATTTTGGATACTTCCTATCAGTACAACCATACAGCGTGTGGTCTTTTGTGTCTTTCTGGGCCCGGCTCCTGGGTGAGTTGTCCTTGTGCCCCACAGACAGCCTACATGATGTCATACCAAAGGGTGATAGAGCACGGGCTGCCCAGAGCCATCTTCTCCACCTGCTGTTGCCGATTTCCTCTCTGCCTCCTCAGGAGCTCAGCACCCTACTGTCTGAGCAGCAGTGGGACTTCCTGCTTTCTCTCTTTCAGATCCGGAGTCTCCTCAGGGGCCCCTCTTGGAGTCCTTCCCTGACTCTGCTGACATTGGCCTGTCAGAGCAGGAGTCACACCTGTGGGTGTGGGAGATGGGAAGAATTCAGGATGTGGCCCTGGGCCACTTTCAGAGGAGGCAGACACTGCACTGCCCTGGGCTAAATCTCTCCACCTGTGAATCCCTCTAAGTTCTTAGGTGGTGGCCTGGACAGTCAAAAGCACAGTTACCAATGAAAGGGTAGCGTATGTATTTGCCCCTCCCTTCCTTGGCCTGCGTTCACTGCAGTAGACACAGATTTATTTGTTTTATTATCTTATGTGGATGGGTGTTTTGCTTGTGTGTCCACCACATGTGTTCCTCTGGGACGGGAGTTAGAGATGGTTGTGAGCTGCTGTGCGGGTGCGAGGGACTGAACCCAGGTGCTCTGTAAGAGCATCAGGTGCTCTTAACCGTGGAGACAACTCTTCGGGCCATTGAAGTTCTTGAGCACTGCTGTTCACAGCTGTGGCCCTGAGTGCCGAGAGTGCCCAGACTCAAGAAGGGCTCTGGGGTTTTCTTTCTTAAGCATCATCACTTCATAATGTTCTTTCCCTGCTCAGCGGCTTTCCATGATTCCTGGCATCCAAGGCCCTCTACAAACTAACTCCAGTTGAGCTCTCTAGCATGCCCTCTCTTACCAACCCCAGAAGATTCTTCCCCTGAAGCTGACCTACACGTCTGCAAATGGCCCTGCTCAGTTTGGTTTAGGGGCCTCTACTCAGCCACTCCCACCTGGAAGGTGTCTCTGTTTCTGCCTGTGAAGCTTTTCTCTAATTCCTCTCAGCCTTCAGGATTCCCGAACTCTCTTCATAGCACTCTGGTCCGGTATTCGTTCTTGGACACATCCTGAGGCCTCCTGTGGTTGGTGACCTCCTCATGTCTTGTTCTGTGCCAGGAGCAAGGTTAGTTGCAAAGGACCAACTAACTGCTTGGAGCTAGCCTGAGGCTCGCCTGCTACTCCCAGGCCTCAATGCATTTAACAAAGGAAACCAGCAGAGCCAAGGCACAGGGAGCCCAGCCAGGGCTGAGGAATGCACCCCTTTTCCTGATTGTTGAATAGGGTGTTAAGAAGGTGCAAAAGAAGACTGGAAAGCTCAGCTGTCTTCCTGGATGCCTGCTGGGCACTTGCTGAGATTGGAGATCTGGAAGGACCGGTTATGAATTGTCTGCTAGGGGTTATTTCAAGATGCTCAAAGTACATTTTGTTGATTCCATGTTTGTATGAAGGAATGAGAAAAGAGCATGTTGGGAGGAAGAGCAAGGCATGCTGGGAAAGGAAGATGAGTTAGAAATACAGCCAAAAGGATGAGTCATTGTGGGAGGGGAGAAGGGGAATGGATTCAGGAACCTCAAACCTTGGCTGAGAAGCAGGGTCTCAGCTTTTTTTTTTTTTTATTTTTTTATTTATTTTTTATTTATTTATTTATTTTTTTTAGGGTCTCAGCTTTTAAGGGACGAACCCTGTTGAACAGCCCCTCTGCTTCTGTGCCTCCCCTTACCGGGTTCCATAGCACTTTTGTCCTTCTGAGCTTCCCTGGACCTTTCAAAAACATCTTCCAGTGTAACCTCACTGAGATGGGAGGTGCTGTGTTGGCCTTGCTTTGGCTTTCACTTGCTGATTGGGCCTTGGAATTATTCCAAGCCTTGGAGGAATGCCCAGAAGGATAGAGCCACTGCCACATCTGCAGTGTAGGCTGACCTTTCTCACAGTGGCCCAGAACCACCCTTGCACCAGAAAGTCTCCTGGGCCATGTGGGAAGAGGGCATGGCATGTCCCCTGTTAAGGACTCTACTGGCAGGCTTCTGTTTGGGGATCTTCTGACTTTGATACTCTAGAAATGAAGACAGAGGCTACAGGCTCAGGCAGCAAGACGACCATAACTCGTGGGCTTCTCCACGGCCCACGATCTGGCTGTACTGGCCTTGTGTTTCCGAGTTATCTCTATATTCCTTCCTGTTCAGGAGCACCTCATTTGGACTTTGCCAGAAGGAGGCTGGGCTCCAACATTCCCCTCCAGTCTACCCACAGCTATTGCACCGATTTTGCTAAAAGCCCTATCCTGCCTTTCTAGTCATCTGCTTAAAAGCCATCTATGGAGTACTCAATGAGCTGGGGGAGTGCTCAGCTCAGTAGTCAGGAGCTTGCACAGCCTTAGTGAGTCTCTGGGTTCTACCCTCAGCATTGCGAAGCAGAACCAAACAAACCAGCTGTGGCGCCTATTGTCTATGGAACAGTTAGTGCAAACACTGCCTCTCCAGAAGTTACAAAACCACAAATGCTCCCTTACTTCTCAGAGGACAGGTTTAGGTACTGGGAGAAGGGGATACTCTTCTCTGCTGTTTGCAGAGGGTACTACGTAGATTCCGGCTCCGGAGTTGAACCTGCTTCTGAGTGTCTTACATACAGAGTTCTCTCTTTTCATCAGGTCCTGCTGTATGGGACTATCCTCTGAGCCAAATTGCCGCATCTTTCTCAGCTCACCTGTGCAGGCTTGCAGACGATCATCACAGCTGGGCTTGCTGACAGCGGGCCTCCCCTCATTTGTATCCACCCACGCCTTCCAACCAGCTGATGCAAGTCCACCCTAATAGCAATTGGCCTCTGGGAGGACTAGGGGAGGGGGCTCTGTCTACACAGCCGTGGTGGTATCGCGCACGATTCATGCTAGGTGCAGACCTCCCAGCGTGGCCACTTTAAGGCCACCTATGCTTCTCCCGGTAACCTGTCACCCATTTCTCTATAAGCCTAATAAATTCACTAGTTTCCCCGGGTGAACACTGGCGAAATTACTCCTCAACTTGTTGCTGGGACTGTAGGAGGAAGGGCTTGATGTTGCTTACATCCTCAGGAAGCAGTTTCACTAACAGGCCCTCTGACAATATTTACTTGAGTGATTTGGGGACAAGACTTCGGATAAAAGCCAGTGATGGCTCTTCCCAGTACCCACACTGCCACCTCAAACCGCCCCGCCACCCCCATGACTAGTCCAGTTTTGCCCTCTGAGCCCGGCTGAAATCTCACAAGATCATTCAAGCTACTGCAAGAACGTGTCACCAAATGGTCACCGGGGTGTAACCTATTTGTCATTCCTGTGCCTGGCTCAGGAGTGAATGATGATGCTCGTTGAGATTGGATACAAAACATGGACAGACAGGTCAATGACGTAGACTCCAAAGTGGCGGGAGAGCCACAAAAGCGCTGTGAGATAAACCCATTTGGGGCATTTAATGAAAGCTTCCTCATTTCCCTTCTACACGTAGCTGTTCCTTACCTCCAGAGTAGGGACATTCTTTTTTCTTTTCCTTCCTTCCTTCCTTCCTTCCTTCCTTCCTTCCTTCCTTCCTTCCTTCCTTCCTCCCTCCCTCCCTTCCTTCCTTCCTTCCCTTTCTTTATCTCCCTTACTCCCCACTCCTCCCTCCCCTCTGCTTCCCTTCCCTCTTTCCCCCTCTCCCTTTTTCTTCTTGGAGATAGATTTCACTATGTGACCCATGATGACTTTGAACGTAACTCTTCTCTCAGCCTTCCCCCGCGCTGGTGTAGTGAATGAATGACTCAGCAAAAGGCTGGACAGACTTTTGAAGTTGTCGGCAGAGATGGTAATTTTAGGGAAGGTGTGTGTGTGTGTGTGTGTGTGTGTGTGTGTGTGTGTGTGTGTATGTGTGTGTGTTAGAGAATGTGTGTGAGTGTGAGAAAGAGTGTGTGTGAGTGTGAGAAAGTGTATGTGAGAGAGTGTGAGAATGTGTGCATGAGAGAGAGAATGTGAGTGAAAAAGAGTGTGTGAGAGAGAAAGTGTGTGTGAGAGAATGTGAGTGAGAAAGAGTGTGTATAAGACAGAATGTGTGAGAGTGTGTGTGAGAGGATGAGTGTGTGTGTGTGTGTGTGTATGAGAGAGAAGGTGTGTGTGTGTGTGTGTGTGTGTGTGTGTGTGTGAGAGAGAGAGAGAGAGAGAGAGAGAGAGAGAGAGAGAGAGAGAGAGAGAGAGAAAGACAGATTTTTTTTTTTTTTGAGACAGGGTTTCTCTCTAGTTTTTTTGGTGCCTGTCCTGGATCTTGCTCTGTAGACCAGGCTGGCCTGGAATTCACAGAGATCCACCTGGCTCTGCCTCCCGAGTGCTGGGATTAAAGGTATGAGCCACCACCGCCCAGCAACCAGACAGATTTTTAAAAGCCGAACTTTGAAGTTTCAAAAGCATATCTCCTAAGGGGACTCTGGCAGATAGCACTTACCACTAAAGAATAAAACATGGAAGAGCTGGCCTGGCAGGAACCTGCAGCAGGTTCTTTTGTCTTTCATGTCTCTAGGCCATGGATTGGTGAAGAATGATGGAGGCCCAGGTGGATTTGGGAAACTGAGGTAGAGGGGACCTGACATTGACATGAATGAGAAGCAGTGAGATGAGATGCAAAGAGGAGTTGGAAAAACATGGCAGAAGACCAGCACAGAGATGCCTCTGAGGAGGAGTCTTGATCCCTTCCCATGACACCATGGGGCTCTATGGATGTAGATATCTGTGGGGATCAGAGTCTCCTAGGTTGTATTTCTGACAGGGAGAGGAGTAGCTGTATTAGATACTTTCTCACTACTATAATGAACTATCTGACAGAGAACAACTTAAAGGGCTGAGGGGAGGGTTTTTTGTGCCTCACAGTTTAAGGGGAAACAACCCATCATGGCGGGGAAGGCATGGCAGTGGGAACGTGAGGCTGCTTGCTCACATCTGAGTGGATTTAGGAGCACAGAGGGACAGATGCTGGTACTCACCTGGCTTTCTCCTTTCCAACCTTCAATTCGCTCACATGGGATGGTACCTCCCACTCAGGGTGGATCTTCCTTCCTCAATCCTTTCTAGAAATGCCAAAAGCTGGGCCTTGCTAATTGTTTAGGTGTTTATTAATCCTATCAAGTTGACAATCAAATTTAGCTATCCCATGAACTGAAAGGGAAATTGGGTATAATTGCAAAAAAAGCATTAAAAAAACCCCCATAGAATATGGCTATATAGCCCAAGCTGGCCTTGAACTTGTGATCCCTCTGCCTAAGTCTCCCTAGTGCAGGGAGATGCCATACCAGGCTAGTGAGAGGTACATTTGAGGCTTATCTTAGATGATATTTGTATGTATTTCACGTAGATGCCATCTAAGCTCTGCTTATGAGCTGGAGCTCTTTGTCACAGCCTGGGAGGTATGCTGCGGGTTTTGCTCAGGAAGTACACAGTTCATTGCAAGAATGCCCTGTCTGGGATGACTGATGAAGACCTTGTTGCCGACCTTCATGAAGGAGCTTCTGTCTTTGGAGAAGACTCAGTCCTGAGAGTCCCGAGAGTCAGGCATGTTGGTGGGGTAGCACTGGCAGACCTTCCAGCTGGGAGGTTAGGAGGCCATCCTGGGAGGAGGCTTAGTCAGCATTGGTGAGTTGTTTAAAAAAAAACAAAGTAAAACAACACCTCCCTCCCCACAAAAAACCTCAATCCCTGAAGTATGGCGACTGAATTAAGCCAACAACCTTTCCGATGTCTCTCCAATTTGCCTGTAATAGCCCTGTCTCTTAATCCCTTTTTTTTTTTTCCAAAGTGCAAGGAGAGGTTTCTGCTGAAGCTCCTTTCTCAGGTGGAAAGCAATTACCGTGAAGCCTTGTTAATGAGGAAAGATTAACTACCCAGGAAGAAGAGACCAAAGGTCTCCAAGTGCAGGACAGCTGCCCGGACAGCTTTCTTCTACTCATGTGTGTCTCTCTGTGTGTCAACAGAGTCTCTATATGTATTCTAGGCTGGTCTCAACCTCTCCGCTCCCCTTGCCCCATTGCTGGGATTACAGGTGTGTGCCACTGCA
Source organism: Peromyscus californicus insignis (assembly GCF_007827085.1). Taxonomy (NCBI): domain Eukaryota; kingdom Metazoa; phylum Chordata; class Mammalia; order Rodentia; family Cricetidae; genus Peromyscus; species Peromyscus californicus. Next base: position 39,376,234 of record NW_026294562.1, read on the forward strand.
CACAACTAGCTCCTTTGCTGTTCCGAAGGCAGTTCCTGAGAGACTATCTGACAGACTCTCCACATAATAAGGTCATCACCTTTTGGGCTCTACTATGGGCCTGTCACGAAGCCTCATACTTTGTAAATGAAACCGTGCTGCGCAAGTGTGTGCATCATTCCCTCCGTTTACCCTTGTCAGTTGACATTGAGAACTTTAAGAGAACCAAGGGGAAGGCTCCTTTCACCCATATATTGGTAAGGATAAGAGCTGACGTGGGAGGATGTTCATTAGCTCTAGGTACATTATAGATGTGTAAAATAGGCCCATTCTTATCAGGTTCACAGAAGACATGCATTCGATACTATATTTTCTGGTGGCAATTTTTTGTTTTCCTTTTGAAACAAAACCTCAGTGTGTAGCCCAGGCCGGACTCCAGATTCCCAGGTTAGAGGCATGAGCCACCATGCCTTAGCTTCTCTATGACAATTAACCCTCTACTAACTCTTAGGCTGAAAGTATAACTCCCTCATTATGACAGAGATAAACCCAGAGCTGTGGTGATATTTGTGCTCTAACAAATAAAGCTTGCCTGGAGATCAGAGAGTGGAGCTAGCCACTAGTTAACCATAGAGGCCAGGCAGTAGTGGCACACATCTTTAATCTCAGCACTTGGCATCTCATGTCTTTGATCCCAGTACTTGGGAGGCACACACCTTTAATCCCAGCACTAGGGAGGTGGAGACAGGAAGTGATATGGCTGGGCAGAGAGAGGAATATAAGGCAGGAAGAGACAGGAGCTCATGCCCATTTTCAGTCTGAGTCATCGTGGAGGTAAGAAGTGGCTGTGGCTTGCTCCTTTACTTCTCTGATCTTTCAGCTTTTACTCCTATATCTGACTCTGGGTTTTTATTATTAAGACCAAATAGAATTCACGCTACACAGGTTACAGAACAGGGTCATGCAAATAGAAAGTGGGGTCTATGGTCAAACAGGCCTGGGGATGCTATTAAAACAGGCTGAATGCAGATCTGAATGCTTGACCCCTTTCCAAGTTTGTGTATTGAAATCCTAGTCCTAGTGTGACAGCTTTGGGAGATGATGAAGTCAAGAGAGTAGAATTCTCACAGTTGGGATTAATGCATGTATGATAAGAAAGGGACCTAGAAAGGGGCCAGTTTAGAGCAAAGGCCTTAGAAGCAGCAGTTCTGAGTCTCACCCTTGGCCAGAAGTTAGAAGGAAATGCCCTTGGTTCCCTTGCAAGGAATGCCAGAAGGAGGTTCTGGTTCTTCTACCACTTTCTTGCTATCTTTCTTATTTTAACTGAGCATCCTTGCCTGGAAGTTATATATGAGGATGTAAATGCAACCAAGATGTCCCTGGATAACTTGGGGATGGACAGTTCATCTCCTCATGCCTCACCCCCAGTTTCTGCCATAAATCCCAAGGAAAGCCTAGACTAGCACCTCAGTGATACTTTTTTTTTTTTTTGGCCCCAGCTATGTTATGTAGGAGCGCTGCCTTCTTTCTCTTAAGCTCCCTCCTAGTATCCTATAACACCATTTCTTTCTAAAACTTGATGTACCTGAAAGTTTTCCTGTGTCCTGCCTGGCCCGTGGTCAGGACATATCTCTCTCACCCGCCGGTCCTGCAGCCGCTCAGACCCAAATGAACACACAAAGGCTTCTATTAATTACAAACTGTGTGGCCTACTGGCTCAGGCTCCTCCCGAGCTAGATTTTACATCTTAAATTAACCCATTTCTATAAATCTATACTTTGCCATGTGGCTCGTGGCTTACCGGTATCTTTACATTTTACTTCTCATGACGGCAGCTGGCAGCGCCTCCTCTGTTCTGCCTTTCTCCTTTCTCTCTCTCTAGTTAGAATGTCCCGCCTAACCCTATCTGCCTCACCACTGGCCAAACAGCCTTATTTATCAACCAATCAGAGCAACACATATTCACAGCATACAGGATGATATCACTCATCAACTTGACTTTCTGTGGTCTGTGAATTTCACTCTTTAAATTCATGACATAAGAGCCTAGAGCCACTGACTCAGCGAAAGTTTTATGTGATCACGGACTTCTGTGGCACCTTAAATCATGAGTTAAAGCCCATTCGAGCCTGGGAGGACTCTGTCACTCTCAAAGACCCCCACTTTTCCTACATCACTCATATGAGATGCCAGGGAGTTCATTTTTTTTTTCCATCATGTGAGCACACAGCGAAGATGGCTACCTATTAGCCAACAAACTGGCCCTCCCAGACCCTGAATCTGCCAGCTCCCTGAACTTGGACCTCCCAGGCCCTGAGCCGAGAGAAAGGCATTTTTGTTGCTTATGAGCGTGGGAAATCTATGGCACTAAAACTGCTGTCAAAGGATAAGATTACAAAAGCTTGAAGATCTTCAGTTTTGATTCGAAATTGGACAACACTTCATTCCATAAAATTGAATAAGTGTTGTAATGGCCAGAGAAGAAGAGGTTGGTTTTTCAGATAGAAAGGGACTGACTATAGCAGAAACAGAACCCAAAGTGGATGGGTCATTCCAAAATTACTTCCATTCCAAGGCAGGCACAGGGAAACAGGGCAATGGGAAAGCAGTGGTTGGTTAACACCGGGCTATTCCAGGTCACTTCTTTTGTGTGATGGTGAAAGCCCAGGGAATTTCATTATCATGCAGACAGATTGTCCTGTTTGAGACATTTGGATGCTGTCTCTCTCATCTTGATTGCTCAGACGTTCAGATAGGCATCTTCGTGTCAGCTTGGTTCATGGAATTTTAACAGGAGTGACTCCATCATCATCATCATCATCATCATCATCATGATGTCTATATCTCTCATTTCTGTTTGATACAATTAATGTGCACTTTAACTTCTGGTTTTTGGCACTGAGTTTTAAACCCAAGGTCTCATACATGCTAACTAAGCCTGTGTTCTCTCACTAAGCTATACTCTAACCCCCAAAATTTGTTTGTTGGTTCTCTGTCTCTCCTTCCTTCCTTCCACTGTATGTGTATAGTGTGTGTGTGTGTGTGTATGTGTGCAAGCTCACAGTGTGCACATGCTGAAGCTGGAGGAGGATTTTGGTGTTTCTTTTCCATTGCTCTCTGCCTCATTCCCTCAAGACAGGGTCTCACTGAACCAGGCTGATGGTCAACAGACCTCAGTGGTCCTCCTGTCTCCATGCTGGCCCCCGGAGCTGAGCTTACAGGCACATGCAGCCTCATTCAGCTTCTTGTGAAGGGCCTGGGGACTCAAACTCAGATCCTTACACTTGTTCAGCTAGTGCTTTTACCCATAGAGCCTTCTCCCCAGCCCCCTGATGCACACCTAAGATCTCAAAGAGAAAAACGTGAGATTAACACTCAGTGAATAAATGCTGGGCATTGCTGTTAGTTACTTCTCTGGATTATATGATACTTGAGTTGATAATAACAAACATGACCTTAGTACTCCACAAATCTCGTGTCTGCCAAACAGATTTCTTCTTCCTTATCATAGTTCTTCAGAATACATAAATATTACTTCTCATAGAGGAGAGGGATGAGGCTCATAGAGTGAAGTTATTTTCTGACGACCAGGCAGGCTGCAAATAGGCGGTTTGGGCTGTAACTGACTTTGGCTTTGAGGTTACCCATTCTCAATGAGGTTATCTGCTACCTTGGGATGTGGCTCTGAGAATTTGAAATCAAGCCAGAAGCTAAGTGGATTCTCACTCTGAGTGGCACTCACTTTTCTGTATTTAGAGTTTCTTGGAGAGGCACTGTAAGCTGGGCTCCCATTCTCCTGGGCAAGTAGTGGGCTCCATGGATGGATGGATGTTGGCTACCCTCAGTGTGATGAAGAGATTGTGGCTGCTCTTACCTAAACCTTGTTTGTCTTTTCTGAAAGTGAGAATCACACAACTGTGTTACTTATTCCCTCCCCACCCCTGGTTTTCAGAAAACTCAGATCCAAAATTTCCATATTGCTAGCTTGTGCCATTTTACCCTTGGTTCTTTCTATTGCTTTTTATCACATGCACGAATTTCACCTTTTTTTCTTTTTTCAATCATTCCTCCTCCCTCTCTCTTCCTGACACAAGGTCTCATTAAATATTCTGGGTCAGAAATTGTGATGACCCTGCCTCTGCCTCCCAAATGCTACAATTACAGGTAAGGTTTTTCCATGGGCCACCATGAAGGGACAGTAGGTACACACAGCTGTTAGAGAAAGGAAAAACTGCCCTTGCTATACCTGCTTTATTGTATGTGTTTTTTTTATTTGTATGTGGTATGTGCTTATGTGTATGCATGTTCATATGTGTGTGTGCCATGTGCACAAAAGGCCCAAGGCTGATGTCAGATATCTTCCACAATTTCTCTCCACTTTATTTTTGGAGACAGTATCTTACTTCTCACTGGAACCCAAAGCTGAATGGTTCAGTTAGTCTAGCTGACCAGCTTGTTCTGGGGATCTCTGTCTGTACCTTCCACACACTGGGATCACAGGTGGGCTGCTATACCCCTGTACATGATTGATGGGGATCAGAACTCTGTTCTCACACTTCTGTGGCAAGCATTTACCCACTAAGTCATTTCCCCAGCTCCATGAATGCACTTTCCACAGCACTTGTATGCTGCCTCAAACTCTTGGTGGAAAGAGAGGATGTATTACTATTATAAAATAGAACTGGGCAGTGGTGGCTCACACCTTTGATCCCAGCACTCAGGAGGCAGAAGCAGGCAGATCTCTGAGTTCAAGGCCAGTCTGGTCTACAAAATGAGTTCCAGGACAGCCAGGGCTACAGAGAGAAACCCTGTCTCGAAAACCAGAAACAAACACAAAAACAAAAACTAGAATGTTTCTAGCACCACCACAGTGATTCTATCTGGTTTTATTTCCTTATCTTGTTGGAGAAATTCATGTACAGGTTATAGCTAGAAGTGGTTCTATTTAGGTGGAGCATAAGGAGCCATTTCTGTAGATAATTTATTGCTTTTTAGTTAATTAAGTTAAACCAATATTTATGTAGTGCTTTGGGTTTCTAAAATCCTTGTCTAAGCATTCTCTTCCACAGTTCAGTCAATTGCCCTCTTGGAATGCAAGTACTGACGTTACTAATTACTATTTGCATTGGACTATAGATGAATAAAACCAAACTCCAATATCCTAGGTGACTTAGTTTTGTTTTCCGGAGTGGTAAATGGAAGAGTTTAGGAATAGATCTGAATATCACCAGACAGGAGGCACGTGTGAGTCGGGGGCAAATCTGTGGCCACCGCTCCTCCCCCACCTTTGCCTCCTCTGCCCAATACACACATCAGGGACCTGGAGGTCGTAGGAGCTGCCTGGATTTATGGATTTAGCCCTCCCCCCTTTCCCTCTCTATTTCTTTATCTCCCCTCTCTATATTTATTCCCTCTCTCTATCATCTCTGTTTCCATCATCTCCATCTCTCTTATCTCCATTTCCCTATCTATCTACCTTACTTCTTTTGGCAGTGCTGGGAATTGAACCCAAGTCCCCTAGTTTCTCCTTTCCAGTGAAATTCAAGGAGAGTCAGAGTCCTCAGTATAGTGTTTAGACACACACCCTCCAATGACAAGATACAAGACAGTCCAAGACTGCATGGCTTTTTAGGATTTCATCAAGTTATAAACTTCTCCAATTGTATGACGGAATGCTGGATCAGAAACCAAAGATCCCTGAACACGATGGATCCTGTCAGCAGCATCTGTCTGGCAATTTGAAAAGCAGATAGGTCAACTGGGGACAATCTTCATTCTCAAGATTCATTCGACTTCGGATGATACTAATTTTAAACCAGCCATTACTAATGGATACTAAAAATAGACTATAGAAAACACCTAGAACAGGTATCACAGCTTGACACGGATCCGATTACTCTTTCTCCAGCACCTCAGTCGATGTTTTCAGCCCTGCCCCCAATGCCTTCAGCGGCTTTGCCTGCTGCTTTAGGTTCGGGGGGTTTTTTAATCAGGCCCTGAGATGGAGTGTCCGCACAGTGGCTGGGGAAGGAGAAATGCTGTTTTCTTTTTAGCTCTAGAGAATGGCTGGAGCAGTGAGGTGTCTTCCTGCACACTGTAATCTCAGAGTTTTGGGTTAAAAAAAAAATCATTCCTTTCCCAGGAGCTTTGCCTTTTCTCTGCCTTGCAGTACAAATTAAGAGCAATTAAAATCAATGTCCTGCTCTCTGAATGGTAATTTTTTTTTGTCATAATCTGCTTCCTTTAATGCGTGGTCATAGATAATACAAGCTGGTCCACTGTCATTGTCAATACAAGAGTCGGTGTGACCACCCAGCTCAGGACTTTCCCTCTAAGGACTATTTGTTATTTGAGGCCAGGATCCTCTTTTTTTGGATCCCTTTCTTTAATAAAGAATAACTAATTGTGTGTGTGAGTGTGTGTGTGTGTGTGTGTGTGTGTGTGTGTGTGTGTGTGATGTGAGAGTGTGCATGTGTTGATGGTATGTGTGTGCACGTGCAAAGACCAGACCAGATGCTGACTCTCCACATTGTGCCCTTGAGATGGTATCTCATGGAACTGGAAGCTCACCTTTTCAGCTAGGTTGGCTGACAGTGAACTTCTAGCATCTGCCTGTCTTTGCCAGGCAACGTTGCTGTCCTAGGTTCATGCAGCCATCTTCCACTTTTACTCCGGTGTTGGGGATTCAAACGTGGGTCTTCATGTTTGTCCAGCAAGCACTCTTATCCACTGAGCCTTCTCTCTGGCTTCTCCATCCTGCTTCTTAATTTCCTATGAATCTGGTCAAAGGAGAGAGGACCATTTGACTTTGAGTTGACAGTCATGTCTTGAATTGCTCTCACTTTCAAGTATAAGGGATCCTGAGTCTTGCATGACGCAGCCACAAATGGGACTAAATTATGCTGAGCAAAAATAAATTCTCGTACTGAGAATTTCCCAGGAGTTTTGATATTTTTGACTCTTACTCACTAAATATGGAAAAGATTGAGACACTGAGAAGCAGGGGAGCTGTTCTGCCTTTTTTAGACCTTTGAAGAAGCCGTTTCGTCCTATTCAATGCTATATTAGCAATATACTAAAAATCCCTCTCTATCGAAAAGTCACAGTCTCTGCATGTTGAGGTTCAGGAAATGTTCTTTTAGCTTCCATTTTTATATAACTAACAATTAATTATATAATTAATATATTCTAGTGGTCTGAGTGTTATTCATATATGGAAATGCTGGAAATAGACATTTCACTGAATTTTTTTTTTTTTTTTAATAAGGTCTCACTATGTAGCTAGGCTGACTTGGAAATTTTGATCCTCCTGCCTCAGCACCCCAACTGTTGAGATTGCAGGCCTGTGCCACCATGCCTGGCTGAAATCCCATTGTAACCATTTCCTGTGTTCCTCATTTAATGCAGGTTTCTGGTGTTGAAAGTCAGCATGGCCGATGGTGGAAAATACTTACCTACAGAGGCTAGAGAGGGAGTTTCATCCTCCTTGGTGGCGGGGAAGGCTGCATCTTAAGAAGTATTGATGGAAGCGATCGGGAACTTCAGCTGATGGCATTTACTCTAAGGATATGGTGGTAGAAGACCAGAAGAGAACTGAGCTGGCTGGCTCAGCAGCACTGGAAATCAGTGAGTGCCGTGTTCAGTGGCAGGCACTGCTCCCTGAGAGTTCTAGGGGATTGGGAGCCATGGTACCAAAGGTTATCAAGCCACTGGGCAACCTTTCAGCTGTAGCACACGCATAATGTGTTTCTCTGTCGCTTGTGGCACACACAAGATGATAGAGCCAGATATTTGATCATCTCTGTCCCCTTCTTTGACTCCCTTCTCTGTCCCCCTCTGTCCCTTTCTCTCTTCTGAGAACTCAGCCTTGGCACGGTCCACAGAGACCCAAAGGTCTTCCCCTTAGGGTTGTGAGCAGTCATCGATACTCATCGCTGAGGTCCATTAACTTACTATGATCACACAATGCTAGAATTCTAGTTTTCCTGCGTTAGCTTGCCTCTCTGGAATGCGGAAGTGAAGAGAATGTTCTCCTATAAACTCTCTTGATCATCTTGACACACAGTTGCTTGGGAAAAATCAAGCTTCATTCTGCTCTTTACCTTTTATGATAATGCTTGTCTCTAGCGTTTGCCAAGTTAACGAGGGCTGTTTTCTGTTTTGTCTTATGAAATAGGCTCTCATTATGTAGCCCTGGCTATCCTGGAACTTGTTGTGTAGATCAGGCTGGCCTCATGCTTTCATAACAAGCATTTTCCCCACTGAGCCATCTTCCTGGCCCATGATGATGTTTTAAACAAACCACCATAAACATATAGGGAGTGACATACTTGTATTTTCAATCTACTACAGTCTTGGTCTTTACTGATGGCCCAATCATTCTGTCTTCAGACTGACATCTTGGTTGCTTAGATCATCCTCGGGAGCTTTGTTGCTATTTTGCTTTTCAGTCTGATAAGATGGTCTATGTTTATTTGTTTATTTTTGGTTTCAGACCAAGACCAGCCTGGACTATAGAGTGAGACCCTATCTCAAAATAAATTAAAACAAAAACGTTTCATATATTCAAATGGAAACTTGAAATTCCCGCTTTATTCTACAATATACAAACTAGTCCCCAAATAACAAACCACAACCAATACTATACGAGTCTTGTGGAGGTTTGAATAAGAATGGTCCTTATAGGCTCATATATTTGAATGCTTGGGCTACAGTTGTTGGAACTGTTTGGGAAGGAATAAGCCATGCAGCCATGTTGGAGGAGGTGTGTCATTGAGAGCTGGCTTTGAGGATTCAAAAGCCCACACTAGTCCCTGTTAGCTGTCTTCTCTCTGCCTCATGGTTGTCATCTCAAGATGGGAGCTCTAGCTACTTCTCCAGTGCTGTGCCTGCTGGCTGCCATTTTCTCTGCCATGATTTTCATGAACTCGCCCTCCAAAACTGTAAGCACCAAATAAACTCTTTCTTCTAAGTTCCCTGATGCCTATAGTGTCTCTTCATGGCAATAGAAAAGTAACTAAGTATCAACTATTCAGTTATAGATTGCGATAAAAGTGATGTGGATTAGTTTATCTCTCTGATTAAGCCACTAACTGGACACCTTGTTAGGTTTATCTCCTTTGTCTTGGGTCTGACTTTTGGGTTATTTTTGTATTAAATTAACTTCGGGGTAATCATGTAAAATATTAAGTATCTTGATAATTACACCAATAAAGCAAACCATGTTAAAGAATTAAGCCATTCCCTTGCTCCCCATTCCTATTATCCCTCTATCCATAGGTAAGTTTTTGAAAAATTATGGCTTACTATTCCATTTAAAAAGCTAAGTAAATAGTCTCTACTTTTATGTCTGCTTGTCTTGGACAGTGGACAGATAGCTCCTCTGGAGCATCTACAAAGAGATATGCTGTATTTTCTTGAAACAGGGTCTTACTACATATTTCTGTCTGGACTGGAACTTACTATGTAGATCAAGCTGGCCTTGAACTCAAGAAGTCTGTCTGCTTGTGCTTCCTGAGTTCTGGGATAAAAGGCATGTGCCATCACACCTGGCCCAATGTTACATTCTTACATGTGCTTATTTTCAGTTGTGTGCATATGATATCATGTGTTATGATCTATTCAGGTCTTAGCAATCATGGACCACACAGGCAAAACCAAAGCACAATCAGATGGATCTGTCTGTGGCAGGAAGTGTCAGTTGAACAATCACTTTGAAATGCAGTTTGTCAAAGAGTATAACGGATAAAGTATGTATTTGCACTTCCTGGCAATTTTTTTTTTCCCATAGAAACTCTCCTTTTTCCTTTCAGGTCAGGGTCTCTCAGTGTAGCCCAGGCTGCCTTTATTCTATTCCCGCTTCAGCCTCTTGAGTGATGAGATTACACACATGCACTACCTCTTCCAGCAGGAGGGATTTTGATTGTGGAAGGTATAAAGTACCTTGAAATGAGAAAAGAAACCTTCAATTTTCATCAAAAGAAGAATGGGTAAGTTAAATTTTGGTATGTTTAAGGGACAGAATATTAAAGGCGGTGGTGGTGCACGCCTTTAATCCCAGCACTTAGGAGGCAGAGGCAGGTGGATCTCTGAGTTTGAGGCTAGCCTGGTCTCCAGAGTGAGCTCAGGACAGCCAAGGCTATAAAGAGAAACTCTGTCTCAAAAAACAAAAACAAAAACAAAAAATCCAAAAAATAAACCAAAAAAAGTACAAATTAGGTTAATACACAATAACATGACTTTCAAAAAAGTTTAATTTAAAATAAGAAACAGGCCATAGAACAACAGCCACATATCACTTCTCTAACATTACAGCCTACAACACACAGTGTGGGCTGTGTTTGGATGCATGCTTGGTCATGGCACTATGGAAGCAGGAACAGGATGGATACTCAGCATGGCTCGAAGGACTCCCATGGCGGGAACAGAATGGCACTTTGTAATTCAAGTGTTGTTTTTACTTTTTAAAAAACCTTGTGCCTGCCTTGCCCAGCACTGGCTCCTGGGATATAGCTAGCTAGGGAGGAGAGAATGAAGACAATCAGACACACAGAAACTGGGGTCACGTGGACTGAGCTCTGGGATGGAGAAATGGCAGCTCCCTGTTTATTACATATAAGGAGGCAAGGTCATTGCATACAGCTGAACAAGGAGTTGGGGTTATTGCATATAGATAGAGAGGCAGGGGTATTGTATACAGTTGAACCAAGAGGCAAGTTTAGCTAATCTTGGTAGGAACAGTGTCTGTAGAAGAGCAGTAAGCATGAGGGTGGGGAAAAACTATGACAGGCTTTGCCACCCACTGTAGCTGAGCCATTGGTCACTGATACCACTGTGTCCATGTTAAACTATACACGTCTGCTCAGGGTTTCATTCGCTCCCTGTATGTACCATTTTGTTTTTGAGAATTTCTACCCAAGTACTGTATTTACATCATTTCTACCCTTCCTTCTCCCCTTCCCAATTCCTTCTGTGACCCTCCAACTCCCTCTTAATTTCCTGTCCTCTTCTTTAATTATTTTTACACACACACACACACACACACACACACACACACTCACATACACTCACATACACACACACTAGCACACACACATGTATATATAAATACAATGTGCTGAGTCCATTTAATATTGATCGTAAGTATACATGTTTAGTGTTAATCACTTGCAAATGAATAATCTATCAGATAGCTTGTCCTAGAGAAGACCTATCCTCCCTCTTTTAAAAAGCCATTAATTTCCTGTAGCTTCTCATCTAGGGGTGGGGCCCTGTGAGATTTCCCCATCCACGCTGGGATGTCAACTGGTGTTGTCATTGTATAGGTGTGTAGGTCTTGTTTGAGCACACATGCTATTGAGATTTCTTGGGTGCAGCTCCCTGTCATATATAGAAAACACTGTCTTGAAGCACACATCCTCATCCTCTGGCTTTTACAAACTTCCTGTTCCCTCTTTCACAATGTTATCTGAGCCTTAGTGTAGGGGTTGTAATACAGATATGTCAGCATGAGATGGACACCCCATAGTCAGCTGTTCTCTGCATTTTGACCAGTTGTGGATTTCTGTGATGGTCTCTGTCTCAAAAGAAGCTTCTTCAATGTGTACCTGTGGATGCAAGGATAGATATTTGGAATGCAGTTGGGAATTTTAAAAGTTTAGAAATGTAGCAGGTTCTACTCTAGGGTCTATGACTTCACCAGCCACAGGCAGGAATTCCCTCCTATTGAGTGGGCCTTAATACCAATTAGATGGCTGTTGGTTACTTCCAAGATGTAAGTGCCACTATTACACCCTTGAGGACATGACATTCTGGTCATTATTGTCGGGTTTGTAGACTTTACAGCTGGGTGAAATTATTGTTCGTTTGTTTGTTTTTTTCTTGGCAGCTTGCATAACACCTTTGTATACTATGAGAGCACGTGATGAAGCTTCCAGGTGAGTTCTGCCTCAAATCCTCCCTAAGCCCTGTGTCTAAAGTGTGTGGTGTCTTCAGCAATACGGTCTTACCTTCAAGTCCTGGGAGGCATCAAGGGCAATGACAATAGCCTATATTATTTTGGGAGTCTCTTAGACTCCCCTGACTGACAACTTGAAGGGAGGTTTCCCATGTCTGGTATTGGTTTTTTTTTTTTATTAGATGGTCTATTGCTCTTGGAGGGAGCATTATCATCCTGTGTGGTGAAATTGTCCTGCATTATGAGAAATGAGATTTGGGGATATAGGACACAAACTGACAGCACAGACATGTCTTGTTAAAAAGTTTTGGGAACTTTTGAACATATTTGTGTGTATATATATACATATATATTATCTTTAAAAGTGGAAGCATTTAAATATAGGGAGTTTTCACATTTAAAAATAAATCTAGATTTCTGGGTTCTCTTGAAAATCAGAAGCTCCATTCAGCCTTTAACCAGCAGCTGTAGGTGCTGCCCCCTTCAGGTGAGCTACATGCCCTTCATCGTCCCTGCTTGCTAGCCTGACAGAGTGTAGCCCTTGCTTGTTGGTGCCACCGGCCTGATTCCCACATGGCTAATGGCCTTCCGAGGGTGGCAGATAATAAACAGCACTTGTGTTTCCTGCCATCAACAGCTTTTTCTCTCTTCAAAGATTTCAGTCATGTGTCTCCAGCTGGGCTCAAATTGAATTTCAGAGTGCTTGAGAGTCAGGGCTGCTATGTCCCTGATGCCCTTTCTCAGGGGTATGTTTTAAATGGGAGTTGGGATGTATGAGTCAGTTAAAATTACCCCCGCCCCCCAAATTCCTTGAGTCCCTCACTGTGTTGGTGGCAGAAATGCTTGTTACTGGTCTTAGGTGGCAGAAATGCTTGTTACTGGTCTTAGGTAGCTGTAAAAGATGGCTGAGGAGGAGAAGCAGAGTATTCCAGATAGCCAAACTAATTTTCACGATCCTCAGTGCAGACGACACTCCATTATTTATAACATCCACAGCAACAATTCCCCAAGAACTAACTCTAATTAAGAATCCTCGCTCATTATCTAGCTTGGAAATAGATCAGGATGAGTCCCAGATCCCATCCATGCCTGCAGCATGAGGTGTGGCTAGGAAGGTAAGAACACCTCCACCCCCATCTCCCAGTCTCCCCAAAGAGTTGGAGAGAGAGCCTCAACAGCAGGTCCAAATGGGATGTTCAATCATGGGACTCTTGTCTTCAGGGCAACATTTTTTTTGGCTGGGGAGGGGGAGAGAACCTCTCACTTGATGTTGTGGGTCAAAGGTGATTCAAATGAGTCAGTGGGGTCTGAAAGGCTCAGATACAACAGATGCTGCCGAATCAGAGGCACAAGTAGGATTCATGCGTCCATAGCTGGAATGTCCCACAAGGTATGCATGCTGTGAATCAAGGAACTCTGGGTAGGGATAGTCCAAGGGATAAAAATGTTTGCACAATTTACTTTCAATTTTCACTCCCCAATCTTCCTGATACTCCATCATTGGACAAAATTTCTTTGTATCCAGGCACTGTCCTTAAAGATAACTGCCCCCCCCCCCACCCTTTTCATAAGTATATTTGGGAGAAGGTCTGAAAAAGCCTTTGGGGACTGGAGATATAACTCAATTGGTAGAGTGCTTGTCTAGCATGCAGAAGTCCTGGGTTTAACCCCCAGCTCCATATGAATTCAGGTGTGGTGGCACAAGCCTGTAATCCACAAGCCTCAAAAGTAGATGTAGGAGGATGAAGAGCTCAAGGCCATGGTTGTCTACATGGTGATTTTAAGGCCAGCCTGGAATACATCCGGGAGGGGGAGCCTGCCTGTCTGTACGAGGTTCTCTCTTATGCACGCATTAATGCCCAGGTCACATGGCTAGTAAAAGACCACCAGCATTTGAGATCTCTTGACCACACATTCATTCATGTATGGTTTTCAGTGTATGATCATGGAACAGTCTGTGGGGAGAGGCTAGTGGGAATTCTTCCAGTGGGTCTGTGAAGTTAGGACCGTTCTCAGAACAAGCCTTTCACTCTCAGTCTCTTATGAATGTGCAGGGACTTGTCCAGGGTCTGAATAACATGTGATGGAAACAGACAGGCTGCAGAACCAGACTTGAGGATCCAGCTGTCTTCGGTTACACCAAACACCACAGAGGTTTGCAAATATGGAGCACAATGCTATTCTTCTCACTCATTTTTGTTTGGTTGGTTTTGGGCTCTCTGGGAATTCTCCATAATTTCAAAGAGAAAAGCAAAACAAAGCAACAACAACAGCAACAACAACAACCTACCATGGGACCAAATACTGCAAAACTACTGCTTTGTAACATAGCTAGCAGCTCTCCTAGCCATTCTCCCCCGTCTGGCTGTGTCCTAAATGTCTTTGTCTCTGAGATGGTTCGTGTGTTGGCTAGATTTATGTCATCGTCTGAGAGGAGAAAAATCTCTATTGAGAAAATGCCTCCATAAGATTGAGCTGGTGACCAGATTGTAGAGCATTTTCTTAATTAGTGATTGATGGGGGAGGGCCCAGCCCATTGTGGGTGGTTCCATCCCTGGGCTGGTGGCCCTGGGCCCTATAAGAAAGCAGCAGGAGCAAGCCTCTAAGCAGCACCCCTCTGTGGCCTCTGCATCAGCTCCTGCCTCTAGGTTATTGCCCTGTTTGAGTTCCTGCCCTGGGTTCCTTCAATGATGACTACAGTGTAGACGTGTAAGCCAAAGAAACCCTTTCCTCCCCAACTTGCTTTTTGGCCATAGTGTTTCATTGCAGCGATAGAAACCCTGACTAAGACAGCTGTGAAGAAAGGCACTTGGTGGGATGGAGGTGGGGGAGATCTTCCAAGGGAGAGTGAAGCACCAAGAGCCTCTGATGGGAGAGAGGGCAACAGGAGGAGAACCCGGGAGACCCTAGGCACAAGAGTGTGTATTTCCCTGGACTGGTAATTATTATGACCTAGAGGCAAGGGCGAAGATGTGGTTTAGAGAAGGGCAGGAAAACCACTTAGCAGCTCATGGTCGGGACAAATCGCTCACCCTTGCTCGACTTGACTTTCCTTGACTGTGAAGCAAGAAGGCTGGATTAGCTCAGTTTTCAAAGTGTGCTACAGTAAATACCACATCCAATCCTCATAGCAGCATTTAGAGATGAAGTCACAGGTAAGACAGCAGTCTTTAAATATTTAGTTTAAATTAGGCAGGTTTAGAGTTGTCTCCTACCATAATGCCACTCTACATGATGGAGGGCTTATTTGTTGAGAGAAGCTCTCACTATGTTCTCAGGCTGGTTTTAAGTGATCCTTTTGAATTAGCCTCTTGAAGGCTGGTATTACAGATATATAAAACTGAGTGGCTCCATCTTTGTTGGAGGTTTTATCCTCCCTGTAGGGCTGGGGAGTAAACTTAGGGTCTTGCACATTCTAGGTGGGTGCTTTCCCCTTAGGCTACATCCCCAGCTATACTCAAGGTAGGGTGTGTGTGTGTGTGTGTGTGTGTGTGTGTGTGTGTGTGTGTGTGTGTGTGTGTAAGAGAGAGAGAGAGAGAGAGACAGACAGACAGGCAGGCAGGCAGACAGACAGACAGACAGACGGACACTTTATGTAGCCCTGGCTGTCCTGAAAGTTGCTATGTAGACCCCAGAGATCCATCTGCCTCAGTTTCCTGAGTGCTGGGATTAATAACATGCACAACAGTGCTTGGCTTTTACTGAGTTTTGATATGCTTCCTGAAGTCAAGAGTACTGCAACCACAGAATGGCTTGGCCTAGGGAGAAAATGTCGTGACTGACAGGAGAGGTGAGGAGCCCCTGGAAGGAGATGATTTGATCAGGCTATTTTTCTAGCTCAAAATCTTAGAAGTCTAAATTGTTTGGTTCCGAGCTGGTACACACAAGCCTTCACAGAACTGAGGGGAGACAGATTCAGAAAAGGAGGGTCAAGAGTCATCAGGCTTTCTGACTGCAGACATGAGGTTACATCTCAATGCTGGGACCTGATGCTGTGTTCCCGCCCAAGAGATAACATTCCATCGAAAGGGGGCACCAACGCCTACCTCATCGGGTTGTGGTAGCTATTTAATGAGAAAACACATGTTGGACTAGATGGCTCAGACCCAGGTCTCAGGAAACAGGGCTGTCTTTTCTCCAGTTGAGAAAGTAGACAGTCGAAGACATGTGACCAGACTTCATGTGAAGGAAAGGTGAGATCCTAGCACTAATATGCTAAATAGGAAGAAAAGTGGACTGTGATGCTGTAGCCCGAAGCTTCAGAGGTCTGGGAAGCCATTTTGGCGGTCTGTTTCCTCTTGTCTGCCACATGGAATATATCGGCTCCCCTGGGTCTGATGTCCTGGGAGACATGATGAATGAGCTGCAGTCAGGAACCCTTCGTCCCCCATTTATCATCTCTTGGCATGCTCAGAGGAGCCCTTGCTTTCCAACAGGTGAGCTGGATTAGATGGATTGTGTGTTGTCAAAACAGTAAGTAATGGGATGTTGCGGTCATTCTTTTGTGATGTAGAAGCAGGAAACATTTACGCATTTCAAGTTAGATTAACAGCAAGCTCAGGAAATGGACATTTATGGTTCCCCATCCTTCCTCCCCTACCTGTCATACTTGTTTTAAATTGCCACCCTAGAGTACCTTATTCAACTTTTAAATCTATATTCTTTTCACAAAGGTATTTGGAGAAAATAAACACAAAGTTAGGTATTATTTTGCCTAAATAAATATGGTGGGCAGAGAGCTGTGATAGTATTTGGTTCTGTCTCAGATACTTTTCAATCGCTATGATAAAACACCATGACCAACTTATAGAAGAAAGAGTTTATTTTTGGGTTACAGTTCCAGAGGGATAAGAGACCTTCACTGTCACAGCAGGGAACTATGGAGGCAGGCAGGCATGGCAGGGGGAGCAGCTGAGAGCTCCTGTCTTGAAAGGCAAGCAGGAAGCAGAGAGAGCAAACCAGAAATGGCAAGAGCCTTTAAGCTCTTAAAACCTCTAGTGACATACTTCCTCTGACAAGGCCACACCTTCTAAGCCTGCCAAAAAAGTGCCATCTATTGGGGACCAAGTATTCAAATGCCTGAGACTATGGGGGACATCTATTCAAATAACACAGGTCCCTTGGACAGGTCTATGAAATGAGCTCCATTGGAAGAGTCGCTCTTTGGCAAAGAGTTAAAGAACCCAAACCCAGGCTTTGCATAGACTTGGGCATAGACTTTGGTGTTCAAAAAAATTGGGGTTTGAATTTGAGTTCCGCTTTTTGCTATATTTACAACATTGGACTTTTTGGTTTTTTTTGCAAGAGCATGTATGTGCATGTGCATGTGCGTGTGGTGTAGGTGCACATATATGTATGTGGAGGCTTGGCAATCATGCCAGGTGTCTTCCTTTATCAGTCTTCATATTGTACATCAAGGCAGGGTCTCTCTGGAAACCTGAAACTCACTGTTTTGGTTAGTCTAGCTAGCTGGCTTGTGTTGGAAATTCCCTGTCTCTGCCTTTGGTGGATTGGAATTACAGGTAGGCTCTCACATCTACCTGTTTTTTATATCAGTTCTGAGGATCTGAACTCTGATGTTTAGACCATTACACTTGCTTTACTTACTGAGCTATCATAATACTTTCGAGCCTTCAATTTCATGAAGTTGGAATTGATAGAAGCTGCCTGGAAGAACTTCTTGGAATGATGTATGTAAAGTATCTTCCAATTACAGATGCCTAATGAATGCTAGCTCCCATGAGGGCAGTGATGTCTGTGCAGGTAATGCAGTATGCCTGGTTTTCTTAGAGCTATCTTACTCTGTTGAATTGCTTCAACATACTGCTATACATACCACAGTATACATGTGTTGAAGGGAAGTTAACTTATTATAACACATAGAGTCATAAGATTCACAAATAACTTTATGAAGGACGTTCTTAATAGCTATAAAAACACTTGAACACATCTATATCATGTAAACACAAGATCATTCTAGGTACCAGATAAGGAAGAGTGTATAGGAGGGTCCAACGGAGATTAAGCTGAGCTTGTACTTTTCTCTGTCCAGAGGACCAGCAATAATTTTGGATCCTGGAAGGTGGATCCTCTTGAAATGGACAGGTTGTAGCTGTCACCTACAGAGAACATTCTTGGAAGGGCACATTGCTTTTAAGTTATGAGCCTGGCTTCTCTTAGAAGGGTACATGAGGCTCTGTATGAGGCAGGTCATTTCTTCACATTTCAGTAGTATTTTCCAGTTTCTACTTTGAATTTTGCTGTGCTTCTTTTTTGCGGGGGGAATAGAAATTTTTAGAGAAGAATACAAAAAGCTCTAAACATAAAGGGAAAGTTTGCATATTCATAAAAGGACCCACATTTGAAAAGAGAAGCCATGGAGACACTTGCAATTCCTATAGTTGGCAGAGGGCTCCCTGTCTGAGTATGTGAAAATACCCCCTACAAATCCAGGCATGAGAGAAACAGGCAGTTGAAATGCAGGGGAAATTCAAATGACCAAAAACAATAGACTATATGCTAATTAGCAATCAGAAAAATAAACTGTAAAACACAATGAAACATCATTATGCATTTTTCTACAAAGGCTAACACTAAATAGACTGACAATAACTGACAACATGGAGCAGAGCAAAATTTCAGACAAAGTGGGAGGGAAGATGACTCGGTAAACTATTCGCTGGAAGTTTATGCAGTCCATTAACATTGATGCTATACTTACCAGACTAATCAGTGACTCCAATCTGAAGTGTAGATTCAACAGAATATTCCTTACTATCTTTAATAGCTCTGAGCTGGGAACAGTCCAAATGCCCAAGTGAATGGAGGTCTACTTCCATACTGGCACCCTGGGCCTCCATGAAAATTATCAACTGAAGTTACTTTGAGCATCATGGATACCATTCATATACAAAGTACTAGCAAAAGAAGCTCAATATTATTCTAATTACCTAAAGGAAAGGGGGTTTTAACTTCAGGTTTTTGAACATTTAAGCAGCAAAATCATGAAGAAAGGAAGCAATTATGATAAACACCGCCATCTGCTAGAGCTATGTTGTGCTGTTGGGACAGCTGATTACGGTGTCAAGACATACCTTGGTTACTAGTCTATAATCAGCAATAGATGGAATATTCACACGATAGAAACTAACAAAGTCTGCAAATTTAGGGGCTCCCTACAGAGTGTTTAAGCATGTCCTAGCATATCACTGTCTTTGTTTGTTTGTTTTTCGAGACAGGGTTTCTCTGTGTAGCTTTACGCCTTTCCTGGAACTCACTCTGTAGCCCAGGCTGGCCTCGAACTCACAGAGATCCACCTGCCTCTGCCTCCTGAGTGCTGGGATTAAAGGCGTGTGCCACCACCGCCTGGCTAACATATCACTGTCTTGAGAGACCTAGTACTGTTCTCTTTCGTGGCCAGGAGAAGATAGTTATTAGGGGTTACTACATTTGGGTCTTTTCAGATGCTGGAAATTATTAGCCTTATTAGCTGAAACTTTAGGTGCCTATAGACTTTTTGGTATGAGTTCTATACCAGAGTTGTCTGGTTTCTCAAAGAACTAAAGCACACGCAGTAAGACAAGAAAAAGATGACAGGAAAGGGAGAATCATCAGAAGCACTTCATGTGCTTGCTGCCCTGTAGCAGGGTCTTTGCGGGAGAGAATGGAACCAGTCTGTCAGGGGATTTGTGAAGTGGAAGATGCTGGACCAATTGTGAGGTGGCATTCCTGGGCTGAGCTGCGTGTTGAGAAGAGTCTGT
The DNA here is from genome assembly GCF_007827085.1 of Peromyscus californicus insignis. NCBI lineage: Eukaryota > Metazoa > Chordata > Mammalia > Rodentia > Cricetidae > Peromyscus > Peromyscus californicus. The sequence continues at coordinate 39,395,929 of NW_026294562.1, forward strand.
GTGAATTGGGGAGGATAGGGGAAGGGCATGCGTACACAGCTCCACCTAGCACTGAGGGAAGGACTTGGCCCTTTGTAGAATACAGCAGTCTGTGCAGGGATCTGGACAAAAGTGGCAGGTTCCCAAGATGGACCAGAATCCTAGGACTGTGCAGGAGTATCCTTCAATGGTGACACTGTGACAACAGGAAGCAACAGCAGTAACAAGCAGATCTGACCTACACCTTTTTATTTATTTTTTTTTTGAGACAGTTTCTCTGTGTAGTCCTGGCTGTCCTGGAATTCACTCTGAAGACCAGACTGACCTCAAACTCACAGAGACCCTCCTGCCTCTGCTGGGATTAAAGCCGTGTGCTGTCACCGCCTGGCCTGACCTCCTTCTTGCCTCACATAAATGTGAGAGTGAGACTGCCCTTTTGGATTGGGTAGCTCCAAAAGGGAGTTTTAGAATAACTGACAGGGACAGAAGCTCTTCCAAAGTTCATTGAGAAATAAGTCATGTGACCCCCAAATATCACCTCCTAGCTCTCATATGAATTACCAAGATAAAATGTATCTTTACGCTGTAGAAACCTGGTGGTGGCCACGTTAACCACATGATCAAGGACAGTATCACTTCTAATGGGAACAATTAACTTGGTGACCTCCTGGTGTGACACCAAAATGTGGAAGATATTTGTATAGTATTCTTATTGAGCAACCCTACTTTTCCTTCCTCCCTTCCTCCCTCCCTTCCCTTCTTTCTTTTTTTGTGTGCCCAGCTTTGAACACAAAGTTTTGTGTATGCTACACATGCACTCTGCCACTGAGTAATAGCCCCATTCTTATCAAATATGTTTAACCAGAGTGTTATAAGTTTATAGGACATATAGAGACTAGAAGAACGTGACCCAAGACAACGGGAAACAACCACATGGGTTCAGAATGTGGGACAGTCAACAAGACAGTTGGCCTGCAGTCTTTGGAAATTCAATTTCATGAGAATTAAGAGTATGCTGTGGGAGCAGCTGCTGTCTGAAAGGCCAAAGAACTGTGACAATCAAATGTATTGGCTTAGAAAATAAAAATAGTCACAAAAGTGAATTTGGAAATAATTGTGGATTTTGACTTGGACCAGATGTTAGATGACATTAGGATCATTGTTGCTTCCTTATGCATGATAACACTTCAGCAACCATAGAGGGGAGGGATCATTATTCTTGGGAGATATGTTCAAGTCTACAGAAGTGAAGTGCTTTGATTAATATGGCATCAGAAGGAAGTTTATATAGAGATAGAAGAAGCAAACCACAAAACGTTGACCATTGTTGTAAATATGGAGGATGTATAGATGTTCATTTTCTTATTCTTTCTGTGTTTATGTATGATCAACAATTTCATAATTGGGAAATGGAGAGGCTGGAGAGAAAGGCCAGCTGTTAAGAGCACTGGCTGCTCTTCCAGAGGACCTGGGTTTGAGTCCCAGCACCCACATGGCAGCTCACAACCATCTGTGACTTCAGTTCCAGGGGATCCGACACTCTCTCCTTTACTCCCTGGGCACCATGTGCAAGCATGATGCACAGACATATATGCAGGCAAAATACCCATACCTATACAAATAAATAAAGAAATAGAGGAAGCAGGACAACTCCGGGGGAGTCAAAGAATCCCTGGAAAAACCAAGAAATGTGACAATTGTGCACATGGATCAGCAGCATGTGATCACATGAATTCTGTTCCCTGAGAGCACCTATTGTGACAGAGAGCAACGTGTCAACCCCACAGAGCCAAGATAGGCAAGGCTGCTTGCTTTCAAAGGGTGCCTGGCATTCCTAATAGCAGCCAGTCTCTTTAGCTCGAGACAGTTTTCCAGACAATCTGAGGTGACTACCGTGCTCTCATTTGCAGGCACGGCTTTCTCTTGCAGCCGCTATTTTTCAGGAGACCTAGAAGGTGCAGACTGTTCCACTGTCTGCATTAGGAACAGCTTGACTTGCTTAATTCAGGGTCTGACTGTCTCGACTTTGGTGTGTTCGTTAGCAGCTGCAGAGAGCGGAGGGCGATGACTGTGTGCCTGCTGCTTGTGGTACCGCGGCAGACAGCTGTCAGCTGGGTCTCCTCTGCAAACAGAGGCTCCAGGGGACTGTGCACTTTCCACTTGACAGCTTACATGGGGTCCTGTTGGGTCTTAACCTGGGCTTTCCAGAGCCTTCTCTTGGTGACAGTGGATGAGCTTTAGCTATTCTGTGATCCTCTTTAAATAGTTGTACAAATCTTAGCTCCCCCGACCCCCTAAATGTTCCCAGCTCTTAGCACATCACAGTAAATGGTTGTAAATCAAGAAATTAAGGAACCACAGGCCTAGTCTAACCTGCAAACCTCTGTAGCAGACAGAGGAATTGAGAGAATGTGTTAGGAAAGACATCAGATTGGTTTTGGGAATTTTTTGACATGCTCGTATAACATGATGGAGCTGACCTGCTTTTCGTCCACTGCAGACTGAGCTAATGGCCCAGCAAAATTGATTGAATAAAACTGAACCACAGGAGCTTCCACTGTGAGCATAGAAGCCCAGAGAGCAGAGACAAGTCTGGTTGAAAGCCTACGACAGGAAACTGAGGACCAGCGCTTCCAGTCTCTAGAAGCCAGTGACATCAGTTCTCTTCTTTTGCTTGGGCTATATATAAGGAATATATATAACTCTAAGGAAAAGAAGTTACTGAAAGGATCTGTGAGGTTAGCCATAGTGGCCCATGTCTGTAATCTCAGCGCTTAGAGAACACGGGTAGAACAATTACTGTAAGTTTGGGGGCCAGCTGGAGCTACAGAATGAGACCCCGACTCAAAAACAGTGAAAAGGAAACAAAATAAAACAGCATTCTGTGTGTATGCCTGTGTGTGTTAATATACTCCATTCCTTCATCCACTCTCCTCTCTGCCTAGTCCACATATGTCCTGCTTAGCAAAATGGGTGCCTTGGTAGGACTGACCCAAGGGACACTAGGGATCAGTTTTCTTTGTGTAACAGGGAAAACACTTTAGGGAATGGGGCATGGTTGTGTTCACTACCAAGGTAAGCCAGGTGTGGTGGTGCATACCTTTAATCTTGGCAGAGGCAGGGTGGATCTCTGGGAGTTTGAGGCCAGCCTGGGATACCTAGGGAGTTCTAGGACAGCCAGGGCTATGTCGAGAGACCCTGTCTCAAAAAATAAAAATAAAAGAATAAAAAAATAAGCAAGGTAAAACAGATCAAAGTTCTTAAAGTAAACCTGTTTGAGGGGTGAGGGTGAGGGCAGAGATAACCACAAGCAAGAACAATGTAATTTAGATCATGTTGGGAAGGCATCTGGGTGTGTAGAGACGGACCCACTGGGTCCCTAGGCTGCCTCTCCTACAAGGTGGGATGACTCTGCGTTCTGTGGCTTGCTGCTCTCAATCTCCAGTCTCTCGGTCAGTGTCAGCTGCTCATGAGCATCCAGTGACATGGGGGCCTTCCACTGAAATGCTCCTATAGCTTCTTCCCATGGCCAAGTTAGCTTTCATGGCACGCCTGAGATGCCCCAGAGGGGCAACTGTTGCATGTTTTACATCGTCTGCTGCTATTAGGTTAGAGGCTCACAGAGGACTTATTCAGACATATCACACAGGGAAGAATACCTTGGTGACTAAAGCACTCTTGGCCACAGTCCCCAAATACCTGTCAGCTCAGATCGTATCAGTGGAAGTTCTCGTGTATCTTTGACTTGAGTCTTGTGTTGTCTTGGGACTGGGTCAAGGACTGTCATCATTTGTTCGTTCATTCAATTCACTTACTTGACGTTGTTTCACAGTTTATTTGCATTTTCACTCATCTGTCGGGGAGGGGGGAGTATCTTGGCTCTCGGTGACAATACACAATTGCCCTCTCTATATATTTAGGCTCACCTTTGAGACTTAAGACCTTGGCGTCATCTTCAGTTTTTCCCTTTTGCCTGGTTAGTGCCTCTTCTCACTCTGTGATGTCCACCCAGGAGATTCTCCCGTATTTAGCACACTCTGTAGCCCTTTTATCTCACTGGTGAGTCCTGTCTATTTCCCACATTAGCTTTTCTATTGTTTGTCTTTTGTGTCATCTTTAGCTCTAGCCCAGATTTTCTGGACCTGTCTTTTTTTTTTTTTTTTTTTTTACTTACCGCACGTTGGTGTGTACTCCAGCCCCAGCGAGTCCCTCACCGCTGTCCGGAGTCTACTGCATCTTCATGCTGTTAGGACTTTTGAAAAAACGAGGTTATGCCCTTTTCGTTGAATTTCCCCCCTACTTTGACATTCCACCCATTCTTCACAATTGAGGTATTTGAGTTCAAATCTCACCCTTCCTGGGAAACCCACCCTGGTTCCTCCAACTTGGCTCTGTATCCATTGCAAATTTGAATGTACATTAAAAGCACACGCTACACTCAAGGGGGAATTTGTTTATGTTATTTATTTATGGTGCTTAGCAAAATCAGGTTCATATGGTGACATGTGTTATTGCTACTCAGTGGGGAATTTGCTCAGGGCCCGAGCTGGAATATGCATTCATTTCTTCATTAATTCCATGTCAGGCCCTCAGCTCGGTCCTGAGAATGTGCCCAGGGTCTCTAAGGACTGGCTTGAGAGGGATGAGGGACAAAGAAACTTAGCAGTTGAATAAAGAAGTAAGGGCTGAAGTCTGGGAAGCAAGGAAAGATCATTGGGATAGGTTACAGAATGCTCCACAGAAGTAGAGATGGCTGAGCTATAAGGGCATATATAGCTTTATTTTCATAAATTCTAAGATACTCTTTTCTTTTTCCACATCTCAAAGCCAGGATATATTTTTGACCAATGTATACATTTAATATGCCAGTGTTTCTCTCTGACCCCCAAGCTTGGACATGTAGGCACCACCACAGCCAGCTCGATACCATATATCTTAACAGTACTCAGGAGGCTGAGGCAAGAGGGTCATGAGTTTGAGGCCAGCCTGGGCTAGAACATATCACAGAGACAAAGAAAAATGTGCAATAGTAAGATTTTGGAGGCTGCATGATATAGCTTCACTTGAAAAAATACTGGGTGTGGGGTTGCCGTGTGTTCATTCCCAACTGCTGCTTTGAGAAATCATCACGATGCTCTCCCATAGTTCTGCAGGCTGTAAATTCATGTGTATCTTAAGGACCTGAAACCAAGATGGCAGCAGGTCTGATTCTTTCTAGGGACTCTTGGGGAGGAGTCTAGTCCTTGTCATTTCCAACTTCTAAAGGCCTTCTGCATTCCTGGGCTTCAGGCCCCTCTCCCAGTTTGCCTCTGTTGTCTTTGGCCTTCTGACTCTTGACTCCCCTCCTTCCAATTAGATCCACATGAATAAACCGGGATCGTTCCCCCATCTCGGGATACTCACCCTGGCAAAACAAGCTAATAGCCACAGGTTCTGGGGATTAGAACAAAGGTGTCTTTGGGGACATAATTCAGTGTATGACAGAAGTATTTATTTTAAGGATACTGATATGTTTTTAGAGCCTAAATGTGGGATTATAGCTACATCTCAGGAAGAATCTAGAATCTTTTTGGTTCCTACATCTGCTCCTGTCTTCGTGACTATATTCTTCTCTCTTGTTCTTGGCAGCCTGATTCACTCTGCAGCGCAGCCAACCTGCAGGGACATGACTGCTGGCAACCCAAGGGTCTGGGCTGCACTTATTATCCAACTTGCCCCTTTGTACCATCTCTAGTCCAATTGCCAAAAGAAGAACTAACTGATACTTTATTACTACTACTATCATCATTATTATTGTCTTTTGATCTCACGATGTAACCCAAACTGACCTTGAACAATCTTCCTGCCTCTTCTTCCCAAGGGCTGGGGTCACAGATTTGCACCACCACGGCTAGATGATTGGTACTCCTAGATCAACCCTATCAAGCCAAGAACGCAGCAGCAGCCTAAGGTAGCGCTTCAGCCAGAGTGTAGAGCTGTTCTCCGTGGCACAAATGCTACTGGGAAGCAGGCATTCGAGGCAAAGGCCTTGGGCATGCATTTAAGCATAGTCCTCTACTGAGAAAGACATAGCTCACCAGAAAGTTGAGTGAGAGGGTGCTGTTTCAGATAAAGGGTAGTGGTCAGTGTTGGTCAAACAGTAGGGATTCAGGGAACATTTATAAAACCGAGTTGTGAAGCTTCCTTTCACTTTTGCCTGCAAAGGAGTCTTTCAACAGGTCCCGCTCTCCCTCCCTCCCTCCTCCACTAGCCACACTGTCATGCGCTACAAGCTCTGTCTAGAATTCTTTAGTCCCTTTTTTCCTGTCACAGAATAAAGTCCAAACTCTAGCCTGACATGGATGTATGGAATGATGAATCTCCTTTCCTCTACCCAGGACAGAATAATAACGCCAACATCATAGAAGTGTAGAAAGGATTGAGTGAATTGAAGGGGCACTGTACTCAACAGCGCCTCTTGGTGGTGAGTCCTCCATACAGGGCAGGTTGGCTTCCTACTGCTCCTGAGGAATTGGTCACAGTCTTTTTCATGGTGGAGTCTTCTTTTACCTGGGACTCTAGCCTTGGGAATACCTGACCCTATCTTGTCTTTAGTCTTCCTTATTCCTTTAGGTTCTGCCAAGCTAGAGGGCTTGTTCTTTTCTCTTAATTCTGAAGACTTTCCAGTCCCGTTCTACAGTCTCAGAATAGGTTATGTAGTCGAATTTCCTACCTAAATGTGGGAAACCATCCACACACTGCCTTCCCGGGGGCCATTAGCTTCTACTTGAGTGCTTTGAATGCTGATGAGCCATACTTAGCCTGCTTGTTCTCATTTTTTTTCAACAGCTCTAATTAAATAATGAAAACATGCAATTATCTTTTTAGTCATGACTGTCTTGCCTTTTTAATAAAAATTTCAGTTCTTTCACAGGAACAAAGTAACTGCTCAAAAGGCATTGATTATATTTATGCCTTAAATTATAATTTCATGACATTAGTAGTTAAACCATTTCTCCCATTTTCTTCTAACTATACCAGTTGTTGGAGGAGATGGCTTGCATTGGAAGGCTCATGATTATTGGATGATGCCTACAGTGAACTTTAACACAAAGACAGTAGAGAAAACCCCCCTGACTGAAGCTGATGCCGCTTGGTATGTCCTCCAACTTTGCTTCGGTCACTTTCTCTTCTCTCTCTCTCTCTCTCTCTCTCTCTCTCTCTCTCTCTCTCTCTCTCTCTCTCTCTCTCTCTCTCTCTGTGTAGCCCTGGCTTCCTGGAACTATGTAGACCAGGCTGGCCTCAAATTCACAGAGACCCACCTGCCTCTGCTTCCTGAGTGCTGGAATTAAAGATATGTGCCACCACACCCAGCTTTAGGTCACTTTTGATTCTTACACATTTGAATTTTCAAAAGGAAAAGCTATATTATAAAACATTTACTATGGTTTGAGGCATCTCTCCAGTCTTTTCATGACTTATATGCAAATATATCCATGTCTGTATGTCTGATTTGGATTTTACATAAATTGGGATCAAACCATATATTCTCCTCTTTATTATTATTTTTGTGTGTGGGAAACTTGGGAATGAACACAGAGCCTTGTACGTACTAGTCAAGGGCTCTACCACTGAGTTATCACTCTACCACATAGCTAGCACCTATTATTATTGTTGTTGTTGTTATTATCATCATTACTATGGTGGCTTATTTTATTTATTTATTTTTTAAGATTAGGCATTACTATATGGCTCTGGCTGCCAGAAACACTCTATGTAGACCCATTTGTCCTCAAACTCACAGAGATCCACCTGATTCTGCCTCATGAGTGCTGAGATAAAGGCATGTACCACCATGCCTGGCATCATTTCTTAAGACATCTGTCTAAGCTGGCCTCACATTTGTGGTAATCCTTCTGCCTCAGCCTCCCAAGTTCTGGGATTCCTAGTATGAGCCACACATATTGGAATGCATTTTTAGTTTTGAAATGGGGTCTTACTTAATCACTTAAGTTGGCCTCAAACTCACTATTAGCTCCTTTAAAATTATTATTTCTTACTGTTTGTGTGTATGGTATATGCGAGAATGTGGCTATTTATGTACCCTGGCGTGTGTGTGGAGGTTGGAGGCACAATTTCAGGAGTTGGCTATCTCCTTCTGCCTGTATGTGGTTCTGGGGATTGAACTGAGGTTGTCAAGTTTGTGTGGCAAGCCTACCGAGCCCTCTCAATGTCTCTGTGTTGTCTTTTAAAAAGACAACATAACAATAATGTATCTTCACATGAAGACATAAAACTTGAAAAATTTTAATAACTTCATGGCTGGCATTACTAATTTATCATTTTTTCCTTTTGGTTAACCCATATATTGTTTTAGATTGATTCTTGAATTCTGATTTCTTTACCTTGAAAGACATGAGAAAGATTAATGACCTCTATAAACCTATGTACAAATTCACTCACCATTACCATCTGATTTTGTTCTTCCCCCAAGTCCAATGTGGATGTCCTAGCCCTGAGCACTTCAGATATGACCTTATTAGAAAAAAAAAAGATTGCTGTGGGTGGAATTAGTCAAGGCTCAGGGTGGTGGTGGTGTTGGGGCTAATATAATAGGATTCGTCTTCTTATGAAAAGGAGAAATTTGGAGACAGTACATGGGGAGAACATCAGGTGACACGAAGGCAGAGCCCAGGGTGATGCTTCTATAAGTCAAGGAATGTCAGTGAATGTCAGCAAACACCCAAAGCAAGCAAGACCACAGGGAAGAGTCTCTCTCAGGTCCTTTGAAGGGTACAAACTTATGGACATCTTACTTTGGACTCAGAAATCTCCAGAAATTTGAGATGATGAATTTCTGTTGTTTAAGTTTCCAAGTTTATGCTCCTTTGTTAAGAAAGTTCTAGAAAACTAATATATCTAACTTTTAAAAAAATGAGTGCTTAATATTTGAGGCAGAAAATATTAGAGTAATATTCTGATTTCAACTGGGTACCACTACTCTCTAGTCCAACAATATATTAAAAGATTGTGACTATGATATAGCCCACAGCTTTATGGAAATGGCTTGAGATATAACATAGTGATGGGCTGAATGTTTGGGTAAAAGTCAAATAACCAGTGATTTAGAAAGGTAAAAAAAATACTAAAAATTCCAGTGATAAGGATGTGGTTATCAAAGACCTTCCTTATATGGTAGACCAGCTTTTCTGGCTTTCAATTAAGTGAGGTAACATGAACAAAAAGTAATGATAATTATTTCTACAGAATTTATTCTCCTCACTTGCACCAGTATCTCATTCAAGGAAGACTCATGCTGGTCTATATTTGAGATTTTCCAGGGTATTTTATTGAATGCCATGTGTGTTATGGTCGTTATATGAGTTCAAAATCATAACAAGTTGCTTTCAGAAAATGGTGTCAACCATTCCATTTCAAAGTATTTGAGTAGGCAGGGCTTAGTCCAATGTAGCCCTACCCCTACCAGGAGAACATTTCTTCTTCTGAGCCATAGAGCATTCACTCCTCTAAATCTCTAGGCTTGTTTTTTCATGCTTTAGTCTTTTTTTTTTTTTTTTTTTTTTTTTTTTTTTTTTTTTTTTTGAGACAGGGTTTCTCTGTGTAGCTTTGGAGCCTGTCCTGGAACTCACTCTGTAGCCCAGGCTGGCCTTGAACTCACAGAGATCCACCAGCCTCTGCCTCCCCAGTGCTGGGACTAAAGGCATGCGCCACCACCGCCCGGCCTCATGCTTTATTCTTTGGGCAACTAAATGATAATGACATGATCTGACTCTCGTGACAGCTGTATGTAAAGCCTCACAAGAATAGAAACTTAGTTTACTTTATTCATCTTGGTATCTTTTTGGGCACAAATTATTTTTCATAAAAGGAATAACTAGGTACAATAGTATGCACTTCTAGTCTTAGCTAACTAGAAGGCCGAGGCAGGAGGATCACTCAAGTCCAGGAGTTCTATGCCAGCCTGTGTAACAAAGTGAAACACTGTCTAATGAATGAGGATATATTTTAAAATTTCTCTTCCTATGATTTTAAAAATTAATTTAACATTTATAAAGGCAAGGGCTATTGCTGGTCCTTCTTAATGGGATCTACAGCTAGAGCTATAAAACCAACCTAATGAAACATTTTCATAATATACTTTAAATGGAATAATGAAGTCATAATTTTCCTACATTTTTAGCACAAAGACTAGTTCTTCTTTTCTTTGTTCCCCCCAGACAAGTTGCTACCCCGAGTCTTTTCTATTTCAATATTCTAAACTTGCCACTACTTCCTTAATTCCTTTAGTACTGAAGTTCCAGTGCCTATGGGGCCTTCCAGGAAATTCCAACAAGTGAAGGAAACCAGGTAAGAAACAATAGGGAGAGGTGGGGGACTGGTGGAGTATTGGAGAATCTGGACTCCCACTGAAGTGATACGGTATACCATTTGGCTCAGTTGTGTGGGATATGGTAAGTCTATTATGGCCAGATTTTCATGTTTCTTAGGAGGTACCAGAAATATAGAATTATATGTGATATCTGTCAATTTGAAAATGTTTCAAATTGAGAAAAAAAACACCACATTGGCCTATAATATCCATTCTTTGCTGGTGAACACACCTTATAGTTTAACAGTTTGTAACTTCTATTTTTCCAAAATGGGTAATTCTTGGAGCTCTGGGCAATGATTCCCTAGGAACCACCAGGGACTTTAGCATGAGAATGGTGGAGAGCAGACTGAGACACATAAACGCACAAGGAAGTCTGAGTCATGTTTTAAACTATTTGTATTTTTTTTTATTGCAAAACATTTGTTACAGAAATTCCAGAAAGTTCTTTGCCTGTAGAATCTGCCAACTTCTGCTTCAAATTTATATATCTAAACAGACAAGCTCAAAGTGCATTGTGAATCGAGTAACAGACCGTTAAAAAAGAACAATGCCTCTAGATTTATATATATATATATTCATAGTGTCAGTAGATATGCAAACCTCTTTCTATCATACATGAAAGAAGGAAAAGATGTATATATATATATTTAGTAAACCCAATTTCAAAATCATTGTATTTATAGGAATTCATTTAAAAATGGTATCTGAATAATTTCCCCCATTATAAACTATGGTTAGAGCATTTACAAGTGAGAGTCTAAGTGCTATGTTATGAAATGGCTATGAATGTAGTGTACTGACTACACGGACTGTCTTACACAGTGGTAGCAGCAATAGAAACTCAGTTCAGATGCTCCAGTGACAGGAAGCAGGTAAGTCTTCACAGGCTATAGTATCCTTGCTCATAGTCTCCTTCACGCTGATCCTGTGTTTGGATCCAGTCAAACATGCTAATCAACATACATGGAAGTCATCCAGGAGTCACCCTGAATAGGGTGAGATGCTTCTCCCAACTCAGAGTTCTTGAGTGTATTTGATGTGTTTGCTCTCTATGTGAGAATCATGAATCAGACCGTGCTTGGCTCCAAATCAGAGGCCCCAAAACATGGCCATTGGGAATTCTGCTGGCACACACCTACATACCTATGTGGCTAGTACAGCGGTTGAAAACCCAAATTTGAATCTTTCTGTGGGACAAATATATATATATATATTTGCATGCTCTTGCATTGTCTTTCCTAGGCCCATTCCTTTGCATTCTAGATCTGGGTCTTGCATTGAGTTTGTAATCCCTTCATAGAGAGAGAGGCAGGCGACTGGGTGAAGATGTAGAGGGCCTTTCAGGATTCAGACAGGCAATTCAGAATCAGACATGACAGGTGCTACAGCAGCCACGTTAGGAACTTGGTTGGAGGGAGGAGGTGAAGTCAACTGGAAGATCAGACCTGGGTCAAATTCAGAACATCTGGCTTTTCCATGTAGTTGATGTTTGAGATTACTGTTTTGGGGTCCATAGGGAGGTAACAGATGAGTCTGTTGGTCTCACATACACGGAAAAAAAAAAAAAGGGGAGCTAGCTTTAGACTAAGGAAAAAGAAAGAAAAAAGCTGTGCCCCCAGGCCCAAGGCTGATCTCACCCTGTGCCTCACATTCTTCAGCAATCCAAAAGGACTGGAGCCAGAGCTGGCACTAATGCCCCTCGGAATCTATGGGCATCTACATAGATGTCCATCCGTTCACTTTCCAGCCCCCAACACCCATGCGGGGATCACGTGTTGCAGAAGGTGACCAGTTATTCCAGGAAAATTAGGAAAGGAATCACCTCTTTTGATTAATCTGGATGATCTGGTTACCTGCACCCCCTCTTAGATGACACACAGAAATCAGTACATCTTGATTTTATTAGGGGTGACCAGCGCAAGGAGATCACGAGAGCAAAGGCCGTACTAACACGCCCTGAAATTAATTTGAAAAAGGAAAGTGTTCTTCTTTAATCAGAACCAACCCCCTCTTTTATTGACTCTAATCTGAGAGACAAGATGCTTGACTCGTAGACACCAGAGACAGCACAGGGCAAAGCTGGTGGAGAGGAAAGATTTCCCTACTCATTTTGGGAGCATTTAGACTGTGCAAGTTGGAACCATCCCTTTCCAGATGTTGAATAGCTTCTAACAATGGAACAGCGACTTCTTTAAAGAAGAAACTCTTTGGAGTTACCTGGTGCTTCATCAAACAATCACCCCGTTCCACCTCTGGGCCCAGCCCGCCCACAGGGTGTGAAAGCCACAGGACAAGAAGGGAGGTCTCATCCATTACTGTGGGACCATCCACTCATAGCGATCTGTGCCTTTCTGTCCTGTCATTGTGGACCTTTGGCTTTCATCTCTGGTTTAGCAATTTGCACCCAGGAAGCTCTAAAGAATGTGTCTTTTGCGTATCACAGATGCTCCCACACCTGGACCTCGGGACTCCAGAGTGGTGCTGGCTTGCCGTCTCTGGGTCCCCTAGCTATTACAACTTGCAGTTGATACTTTTTTTCATAGTATCCGTTCAGAGCTTCACCAGCTTGAAAGAAGAAACCCTTGGTTACTTAGTTTTAATTTTTGAAACCTGAACGTAGTCCCAGTTTAAGAAGCCCAACAATTGGAGCGGGTCCCTAACTGGCTTAAGCATTGCAGCAGACAAGAGTAAAATGTTAAGTGCACTAAAAAAAAAAGTCAAAAGAAATGCATAAAGCACAGCGTGCATTGTGCTGACACAAAATTAAGACAGGGTTTGGACAGGGATTACTTCAGTCAAGTCAAATTGTTACTGTAAAGATTAGTGAGTTGAATGCAATATCTAGGCCAAGTATACAGCCACCTAAACATTAAACATTAGCATCACTTTTTCTAGAACAGACTGTGCTACGGAATGAACGTATTTATAAAATACTGTACACTGCTTCCACGTGGGGTCAGCAGACGTAAACAAACAGCTAATTCAACTGGAGTTTAAAATATTTAAGTTCATTTGCTATATAGTATTTTGCATAACATGCCAGCTTGTCAGAACCATACCGTACCTCTCACAGCTAGCGGGACCTGGTAGAGGATGCACATCAGCTTATACAAATATTTTACAGTGGTCTGAGGAATGTGAACAACATAATGAAGACCAGGAACAAAAATTCCCGTTATCGGAGGCTACTAAATAACATGGAAATGGGAACATACTCAATCCTTACCACATGTGCTTCTTTATTGAATGTTACAGATTTATAAATGAATATAAAGCTGTCCTGTAACGTTCATTAATACAACCACATGCTACAACTATGCTGGGTTAAACACAGGTTACAGATAGGTTTACATGTGTTTTATGATACAGCATTGCCCAACATGTCACATGGCATAGCCTATAGATATAGCATGATGGATAACTGGATAATATTATCTTTAAAGAAATCAAACAGCCCAAACATCCAGGAAGATTAGCTGTACAGCTGCAGAAAGAAGAAACGTACTATCCAGTGATCTACCATAATGTTATCTATAGAAACCAGATTTTTAAAATACATTTGTAACATTCAGAAGAAACACATTTTGTGTTTTCACAAGTACACCCCCCCATTTCATTATTCTGGTATAGGTATATATATATATTTTTTTTTTTAAAGGGGGAACTTTCAAAGTGCTAAATAATATCTGGCCCTGGAAGCTTCAATTTAAAGAAACGCCCAGTTCTATAAAGTGCCACACTCTGACTGCCCTCCTTTTGGCTTTCAGAAACACAAACCGGCCATGACAATTATCCTCTTACTTTCTAGCACTCCATTCAAATCTATCAGTTTCTAACTGTAAATATAAAATATGGCCATTTTTATAAAACATCCTTAACTCCTTTCCCAAAAGGAACAAGCAAGCAATTTAGAACAAATCATCACACATCACAGTATATAAAAATTGGCACCTATGAAGCAGACGATTGAATAAGCTCTCTCTTTCTTGAGCCCTCTATGACTTTATTTATGTATGGTCTTCAGTGACTGGCTGCTCATGAGCTGCTTAATTCACAAGGCAGGTCATTCAGGTCCCCTCAGTCAGGGACATGGTGGGACAAATGAGCTGAACACAAGCTGTCCGTACAAGGCCACAGAATCAATGCCACACTGGTGTGCAGAGAACCCAGAAATGGAAGGAGATGGGACTGGAAATAACACACACGCATGTGCACAGGAAGGAGATGGCTTATGAGACCTACACAGTTTGCGTCTTAAGTTGTTTACATTTGGCTTAGAGATTTCACACACTTCACCAAGGATGTTAGCACTTAATTTTCATGCAGAACAAAAGCTCAGGACTGTTAAGTGTTTCCTTTCCCAGGTCACACTGTCTTTCTCTCAGGTGATCACAACAAACAAACACTCAGACTTGTCCTTTCTCTCCCTTGCTTCCAATGAGGTCCCAAGCCAGGCCCCACAGTGCTTGGTACCCTGCTCTATGGTCAAAGATGATGAGTTCATTTCCTTGGACTCCCCTGTGGATTCCCTCGGAGAGTCTTTGCATTTGAGAATGCTTGCTACTCAAAGTCATGAAAATGTTAGGGCACAACACCATCCAGCTAACCAACCATGTCTAATCTAAGGAACAGAAATGCTGAGACTTGGCCTTCCAGAGATTCACAGGGAAGTGGTCTACAAGTGTATCGTGCCTGTTCCCATTTGACTGATGATAAACATGGTCTCTGTCCTCATCAGTCACTGGAACCAGAGGATTTGTGAACCCCTTAAAGTTACACTGTAGCTTCACGTGGATGTGAAGTTGGGGGGTGGGAGGGCTCGGGGTTTCTGTGAGGTTCTCACAGGGGTTCATGGCTCAAGGAGGCTCAGAGTTAAATGATTTACTCCCAGGTTCAACACATATATGCTGGGAGGGAGATCAATGAGGATGTGTCTCTAGCCCAGTTATCAATGAAGAGGTTGGGTGTTACCTAAATACCCAGGATGAAAACTGATTCTTCATGTCTGGTAGCTTGCTACTGTTTTCAGCTGAAAAGCTTGTTTCTTTAAAAAAAAAATATTTAAAGGCTAGAGGTTTTGTGAGGGATTGACTTGATTCCACCAAGTGAGGTACAGCTATAGTTAAAAGAATCAGTGAGTATCTGGGGCCAGGGACATGAAATCATGTTTCTGTTTTTTCTCTCTCTCTCCTTCCCGTCCTCCTCCTCCTCTTTTTCCCCTCATCAATGGGGAGGGAACACAGGGCCATGAGTATGCTAAGCAAGTGCTGTGCCACTGAGCCCCATCCCTAGCTCAAAGAAAATTCCTTTTTACAATCTTTTCTTTCTTTTTTTGTGACAGGGTCTCATGTAGTCCAGATTGGCCTTGAACTTGATATATAGCAGAGACTGACTCTGAATTCCTCATCCTCCTGCCTCTTCTCTCCAAGTGCTGGGATCACAGGTGTGCATCACCACTATTCCTGGCTCATTTTTCGTAAAGACTTGATTATTTTAAAATGTTCAGTGATCCAAATAGGAGCCCAAAGTTTTGTGGTCAAGATTTCTTTACCCCACTTTCAATCCAGATTCTAATCTAGAAACTTAGATTCTAGAAAATTCTAGACTGTGTAATACAAGCTGGCTTGGAATCACACATGTATTCAGATTGTATTTGGTGGCAATAGCTTCGTGTCAGAGAAACCAGAGTGAAAGATGTCACAACAGTGGGTGCTTCAAACAGGAGACGGCAGAGGGCAAGGGTGAGCCATTTCGACAGTTCTTGTTCAATGTAAGGAAAGAGTAAAATGACAGAGAGTTTCTGAAAATTGTAATTTCAACAGTAGGTCCAATAGTACAATGAGCTTTTCCAGTGAAACTTCTTGGATATTAAAAAATAGTCTTGGTTATACCTTCAGGTGACAGGGAGTCAAAGCCTCTTAAGAAATCTCTCTGTGTCTGTTTATTACTGTATATAAACATGTGTCTATGTATATGGATGTATACATGAGCAGCATAAACTATAGAACTCTGTATATGGTATGTTTGCTTTCTATTTTGGCCTACTGTATCTTTTTTATAGAAACATATTCATGGTCTGTCTGCAACTGATGGCTTTGGGTTGATGTCAAGCCCCTAGTCAAGTCTAAGGTTATTTATGGTTTTTAAACTTCCTTAAAAAGTACTTTGGAGCTGGGTGGTGGTGGCACAAGCCTTTAATCCCAGCACAAAGGGAGGCAGAGGCAGACAGATCTCTGTGAGTTCAAGGCCAGCCTGGTCTACAAATGAGCTGTTATACAGAGAAACCCTGTCTCAAAAACAAAACAAAACAAAGTACTTTGGAACATTTCCATAAAAAAGATACCAGCCCTTGAAAAAATCCGATTAAATTTATGCTGAGCCCAGATTAGATGACTAAATTCTAGGTATGAAAATATCCACATAGAACCATGTGTTCAAATACAAAACGGTCACGTGATGAGTGGTGTGGAAGTTTGGCAGTTACATCTTGGAGGTGTTCGGAGGACATAGTGGAAACATGCAAATGATGAAGGCCACACAGCAGCATCACACACTATGAATGGTGAGAGTATAACAATATCCCACGTGGCAATTTAATGTTAGTTCTTCCCACTGTTTTTTCTTAAAGTTCAATATTACATATTTGATGAGTGAATTCATTGATGACAGGTGAGATACAAAATAACTTAAAAATATAAAATTATTTAATTACATTCATCCTGAGCTTGCTTGACTATATACTTGATTGCCCATGGTATATTATAAATCATACGACTTTTGCTGTTAGCATCAATTCTTCTTTCATTTCGATTGCAAGACAAAAAGAAAAAAAAAAGGCATTTCTGTTCCCTTATTTTCTTCTAAAGAGATAAACAGTTGTGGCACCAGAAGTGAATATATAAGAGACAGGTGAACTGTATATATGACTGTTACCTTGTTTTTCTTTATAATGACCAATTACAGAAGTGTTGGCATGAGAAGGATGTGGGACGTTAGGTAGAACTGCTTGCTGCCGGCTTATACTGAATAAAAAGGATGTTCTTCATCAGTCACCAGTGATGGAACCAATGTGAAAAGAAAACAGAATTGAAGTTTAGAATATCTCATCTTGTATGCTGGCTCTTTTATCTCATTTTGCAACTTAGCCCCGTTGCCTCAACTCTCGATAACAGGGCAGAAGTCCCATGATGCCTGCTGGCATGGAGAATGCTTGAGCCCATCAGAGCTCATGGCTTTCTGTGGTGCCTGGTTACACACATTCATCCCTAACCCCTTGCTTTTCTCTTTTCCCCTCCCTCCCCAACAATGTGAACATGCCTTAACACCCTGTGTTTGGCACTGGGCCAGATGGAATGCTTGCTTGACCTGTGTGTGGCCCAGAGGTTACCTTTGAGTTAACATCTCCCAAGGCATTGTTTTGCTCAGCTAAGAGTAAAGCAGATATAACTCAAGGAAGGGGGAACAAGGTGGACATGGGGAGAATTTTAGTGCTGGATTCTCGAGCCTCCTGCAACACAGGGTTAGAAGGTTTAGTTGTGTTTGCTTTCAAAGCTGTGAAAAGCTGATGTTCTAGACAGTCTCCTCATGGATAGGCTATCCCCTCGGCCCTCTGGCTTGGAGGACTTACTTCTCTGGAAGGGATTTCGTAGGCTTGAGGTGTTCCTCTGTCTATCAAGCTTGTCACTGATGGAGAAGCTCTTCTTGGTATGTGCATATGGCACGCTTGGCTCTTCTGCCGAGTAGCTGTTGGCACGCTCTATCTTGGGAACTGTGATGTTGTTGGATAGGGTTCTGTCTGCATTTTCAGCCTCCTGAGAGGAGATCGGATTGGCAGCTCTCCGGCCTCTGGCCTCATTCTCCTCACTGTCAGAGCTAGGATGGCTCAGCTCTGCTTCTCGCTCAGGGTGGCAACAAGATAAGTCCTCTACTTTGTCTCCGAGACCTCCAGGGAAGGTGGCTCTGTCGGCAATTACTTGAGGGGCATTGACACATCTTGTGTCGATACAGTCCGTAATACTTGTGTATTCTGCTGTTTTCACGGGCACCCCAAAGTTGGCATAGTAACTCCTTGAAGGAGAAAACATAAAGCTATGGGATTTTACAATGGGGGCCTCTTCCAGAAGAAAGGGTGTGGTCGCTAGGTAGCGGCTACTCTTGGACCGCTCGATGGTATGGTACATTGGAGGGTCTGTGTCCCAGGGGTTTTGGCATTCTGGGAGGTGGGTATAGTCTGAAGAAAAAGACCTAGTGTCCATGGAGGTGAGGTCTTCAAAATCAATGCTCCTGCTTGGAGGTCGGTCTGTAGGTGCAAGGGTTGCATAGGCACTACTTGAAGGGGCTGTGGAAGGTGCTAGAGCTGAAAAGCTTGGCTCACCCAGCCCAAGGATGTTCATGGAATTATCCAGAGGGTCTATATCACAGTGGAGCTCATCCATGGCAGAGACATAGATGTCTATGCATGATGATGGTCTTCTGGAGTCAGGAACAATGGCCAAGGTGTTTGCAGGGGCTGCAGGAGCTTTGGGTTCTTTTGCTACTGAGTGGGAGCTAGTAGCTCGGTGTAAGCTCAGGGACCTTTCTTTGAAAATGCTTTCCAACTTTTCTATACCACCTTTGTCTTTCACATTGACTGAATAGAAAGAATGGCTTCGCATACGGGGCATTAAGGTTGGAGAAGTTGGGGACATGGTCTCCTCACCTGCAGGGTCTATACTCTCTTGAAGTTTGAAGGTGTTCCCTTCCTGGCTGTTGAAGCTGCTCTGGCGGACGATGTAGGCTGCATCTGTGCAGTCTGAGGAGGTCCTTGAGCGGATCTTGTTGGACTCTGCCCGCTCCAGACCTGTCAGGCGCTCCAGGGCTGTGGCCATGCGCCCGATGAGGTCTTCCAGCTGTGCCAGCCGGATGTCCACAGTCTGGAGTGAAGCCTTCATGGAGTGTTCTCTCTCATTAACTTCCTCTAGCCTCATGGACATGTTCTCTACCCTGTACGGAGAAGGAGAGCATAAGAGTCACTTAGGTCAGTGTCTTCTGCTGTGGGGGTTAGAGGATAAGGCTAGAAGACAGCAAAGCTGTATACTCTTCTCCAAGAGTGAATCAGCGGGGGTGGGTGGGGGTGGGGTGGGGGTGGGTGGGTGGGTGTTACAGGTAAAGGGAGGGCCTGAAGTGGAGGGAGTGGAGGGGTTATGGGTAAAGGGAGGGGCTGAAGTGGAGAGAGTGGAGGGGTTGTGGGTAAAGGGAGGTGCTGAAGGGGAGAGAGGATCACAGGATCTGACTACTTTTGTGCTGGAAGACATTTTGGAAATGATCTAATCCAGTGGTTTTCTTTAGTTTTAGTAGTATTTTTTAAAAGGAACCTCTCTGTGTTGCACAGACTGGACTTATGCCCTGTGATGCTCCTACCTCAGCCCCCTGAACAGCTGGGATGGCAGGCAAGCTCCACCACACCTGTCATAATTCAGAGGGTTTTAGTTTTTAGTTTAGCATACCCTAGGTGCTGCTTCCTAGTAGTATTTTAGTGCTTGAAGAGTAATAAAGAGCAGAATAGTTATTCTCCTGCTGTTCTTTGTGGAGCCCAGTGTATAGAGGGTTGATATCTGAAGGGGATAATGGTGCTGTTTGGCACGACTATATGTGATCACTGGTCTAAGGGCTGAGAAATGCCTGTGTGCCATAATCTGAATGGTGGTGCCTCTTTGTCTACTGCCCTTCAGGCTTAGGGTCTTACACCACAGAGAAAAGGAGCAAGTGAGAGTCAGAAAGACCGGGAATCCAGAGAGAGTGAAAAGATGCTGGGGTCTAGGAGAGGAGGCTCTTCAGGTACACTAGGAAAGTTCTGATGGGGATCCTAAAAGCAGAGCATCACATGGACTAAGAAAATAGAGCTGGAGCTGGAAGCCAGCTACAAAGGGACTGAAAAAAAATATACATACACACATATATACATTCAGGGTCTCATATACATACATACATACATACATACATACATACATACAGGGTCTCTCTCAGTAGCCCTGGCTGTCTTGGAACTTGCTATGTAGATCAGGCTGACCTTGAACTCACAAATATCTGCTTGCTTCTGCCTCCTAAGTGCTGGGATTAAAGGCATGCCACACCTTACCCGGCTCAAGAGCTATTTTTAACCAATTCTTACCACTTCTCTGCACTCCTACGTTGCTGGTATGTTAAATCTTGTAGAAAACAGGAAGGGCCAGTGTTAATCCATTTTCACTCATTAATCTGGGTGTGATTAACCATCTAACCACCCAATAGCCTAATGATGAGGACATGGACCTAACTGCAAGGAGCATAAAATCTAAAAAGGACCTAGAGTCAAATTTACTCTGTTCTATAACTAGACAGCTTCTTTAAAACTTACTCTTTTTTTTTTTCCTTGAAAAGTTTGGGACCAATGAGACAGCTCAGCAAACAAAGGCACTTGCCACCAAGTCTGCTGATCTGCGTTTTATCCCTGGAGGTACACGGTAGAAGACAGAACCTACTCCTGCAAGTTGTCCTCTGATCTCCACATACGCATGCACACACAGAGCCCACCAAGAATTTTCAGTCATGATGGCGGCCACTCAGCACTGATCATGGTCGGATAGCTTAAGCAACAGAGTGCAGACACAGGTGATAAGAATTTATGAATCAGCAGAAATCCCCAAGGAGATAGACACATACAGCAACTAAGTTAAAGAAAGAAGGTCATTGTGAAAATCACGATATTATATGGAAAGAAACGTGTCTTTAACTTTCCATTGCTCACATCTCCAGATGGAGAGCGGTTCATTTCAGATTAACTCAGAAGATGATGACAACAGGGTACAGGGAAGAGGAGAGGTGGCACATGCCCACGAAAAGGGAATAAGCTCTTAGTCCTTCTGATTTCAAACCCTGCACCCAGGTTGTATAACACAATGGTGCAGTTACATAATGTTCTCTTGGTTATATGGACTGTGTACAGTCAGTAGTGAAATGCAACCCAAAGCAGCCCTACTGATATGTCTGTGCACAGACACATGTGTGTGCAGACCTTTCTTCCCACCTTTCTCTGCCTCTGTTAAGAGGCTGTGGATAAGGCAGGTGAAATGATCTGCGACTCCACTCAGAATGGACATATCCTGGAGGGTACTGAGGCAGCCAATACAGATGACCTGGTCTCTTGGTGGGTCCCCAATGCACTGCGAGGCATTTCTGTTGTGCTTACATGCCATTCCATTGTTGGAAGAGTCTAGCTTTTGATTTTCTTAGAAATGCCCAAAACCCAATGATAACCACAGTAAAACTCCCCAACAGAAGCAGAATAAGGACTGGGCTTGTCCTGGGCTTGCTCAGGAGTCCATGCTGGTTCTTAAGGCCTGGTCTTCCTATTGCCCCTGAACCAGGATGGCAGGCTTCTGCTTCGTTCTGCATTCCTGGTACCTGCTCCCTCACTCACACCCTGAGAAGCCACCCTGGCAGGTCAGGGAGTGGAGTAGTCCTTCAGGGTTTGCTGACATGGAGTCAGAGGCTCTGGTTCCTTCCCAGAAGGAGTTGTTGACATGGTCACAGTATCTGCATGTGTGCTGGAATCTGGCCCTCTTCGTCCTGGTTCCTCAGAGAGGCAAAGCCTTCCTGGCATCTTAATATGCCTTTCCCTTCCTGCATTTCTTGCCTCCTAGGCCTATGGTTTTTCTGAATTCAAAAAGCATTTCGAAGGCCCAAAGACATATGCTAAGGAAATATGTCTCAGCTATGGTAATATTCCCACATGGCACAATTTTCTGGAAGCACACGGCTGTATGTCCATTCATAAACAGCTTTCCAAGGCCTCAGAATGAGAGAGAACTTAGGAATTTCAGCTCCTTCCTCTGTTTGCCAGAGAAGTATTTTACAGCATATCATAAATCTCTCTATTTTGTAGTGGCAGATGTGTATAAAATCTGTGCAGAGCTTTAAATCTTACTAATATTGGCTTGGTACCTATGGATACAACCGCTCATTGGCATATGTGATTATACCTATGCGTGTAGTCTGCATTCTTTAAAGAAAGAGCAAGGGACAAAAAAAATTGCAATTTATGTGATTTCTACATAGTTAATAAAGCATCTTTGATGTGGGTACACAAAGTGGCATTCCATGAAAATTAGAAATGAGTCTTTTAAATCTTTGAAGTCCCATTCACACTGACTGCAGTTACCCATCTATTATGTCTTCTACACTATTTACCATTTGCTCTCTCTGTCTTTAGAGTATAAACAGTTAAAGTGTGGTCACACCAGTTCTTTGTGACACCCTCTGACTGTTCTTTTGGAAGCTAGTCCCAAATGCTGGGTTATGAATATACCAGCTTGGAATGGTGGTTTCATTAGTCTATAGTAACAGAAGAGACACAAAACAAGAGCATTTGCCTAGATCTAGAACTGTTAGATATCAAAAATTCTGTCACGAGTGTGTGTGTGTGTGTGTGTGTGTGTGTGTGTGTGTGTGTGTGTGTGTCTTTGTGTGTGTATGTGTTATACCTTCTTGGGGCAGGGTCTTTCTGTGAACCTGGAGCTCACATTTTTTAAGTTAAGCAAGCCATAGTGATCCTACTGTCTCTACTCCTGACTGCACCATGGTTACTGTGTGCACGGGGCCATGCCTGCTTTGTGATGTGGGTGCTGCCACCTGAGCCCAGGATGTTTGCTCAGGAGATTTTTCATATAGATCTCTTGGCTCTCAAAGCCAGCTGGTAAGTGACAAATGAATCTGGATAGAAAATTTTGTATTTTTTGTTTTTAATTTTGTTCTATAAAAAGAAAATAACAAAAATAATTCTTGGAAAAATACCAGTCATTATTCCTGTTGATTGACAGAACCCTTGCCCTTGCTTATCTAGAAGGCGTGGAACACCCACATAGGCCAAGCATGGGGATATTCTCTTCTGGATAAGTGTACTCAACAGTCCAATGAACCTGTTGAAGAGCCTCAGTTGGAGCTGTGTCTTCCTTGCTTTATGTCTGGGATAGAACTTTCCAGTTTCTGGTCCAAGCCAGATCTATCCTAGACTCACCAATGCCCCTTGTCCAGGTGGAAGCTTTCATTGTCTCCTGGAAAAGCCCAGGATCTTTAAGTCTGGGACTTGGATCTATGGACTGATCAGGCAACAAACTGCTCTTTCAGAAGGTCCGTGTTTTCTTGGGCAGTAAAGGTAAGTAGAAGAGGTCTGTGTTTTGGAGATGTGTGAACAAATTCATCTGGTAACATGGAGAGTGGTAGGAAGCATCTGTGTGAGGTGGGGCCCAGGGACACACCTTTCTGACGTCACCCGTATCCTCTCGTCATTGGATGAGTTGAAGCGATCATCCTTCTCTCTGAAATATTCCTCTATGCACTGCTCTTCAAAATCGTGCACTTTCTTGAGCTCATCATCAGTTATGAAGAGTTCTAGGGGGGAGGAAAGAGCCGTGAGACAGAGCAGGGACCGCAGCGACATCTGGTCTGTGGCCTAATGACGGTTTTAAAGAAATGCAGGCTGGGGAAAGTCTACCAGATTCTATTGTGAGTTCCAGACAGAACCCAAATCTAATTAGGCCTCTTGAAACACAGGCTCCTTCCTGAGCTGCAGAGTAGTCGTGGTCTCTGGAAGCCACCTGGGTATACCTGGGTACCACAGGAGCTGGGCTTAATTAAGGAAGCAACGGGTTGGAGAACAGAAGGAAAACAAGGGAAAGAAAACATCTGGGAGCGTGGATGCTTCTTGAAGGCTCTAAATTTTCTGGGCTGAGTAGTGTGACATACCAACATCACTGATTAATAACCTTTTGTAACCCCATTCTCTCTCTCTCTCTCTCTCTCTCTCTCTCTCTCTCTCTCTCTCTCTCTCTCTCTCTTTCTCTCTCTCTCTCTTTTCTACTACAGAGGCAGGAAAGCCAAATACATACATGTCTAGTCACCCTTTAAATTATTAGCAAGACTCAGTTTTGACCAAGAAACAAAAGAAGTCTACTGCAGGGAGGGTGGGTATGTTGGGAAGAGATTTTGCTCCTTCATTAAAAAACAAAAACAAAAACAAACCAACCAACAAAACCAAAACCAGACATGGTTGCTCTTTTTATACTTCCTTTCTTTTTCCTAACTTCAACAGAAACATTTGGCGACTGGAGGCTCAGCAACTATTCTGTGACCTTGAAAACAAAATCACACAAAAGGAAAGCTGAGCCGAAAACTAGGAGTTCGGGTCTTTTGGGGTCTTTGTCCTCAGTGAGCCGTGGCTGAGTTTTCGATCCTCTCTTTACTCTCCGTTATGTAAGAAAAAGAAGCCTTCTTTATTTGTACTGTTGTTACTCTGGTTTTCTAACAGAAGGTAAACGTCGCCATCAATGCTACCGCAACAGAAGAAGTGTGGTGGAACTGTGAACCATTAAATGGGTTCTGGAACAGGGTTAGGGCAAGAGAGTTGTTGCGGTCGGTCATTTCTCAGATCAGGAAGTCTTTCTCACCCTGGGCCCTTGAAATGCTGCAGACACTGGCTCAAACACCAGGGGGGCTGAATTTCAGCTCTGTGGGCCCTTCCTGCCCCACATCCCTCTTGCTTGCCTAGAAACATCAGTTAGAACTTGCCAGGGTTGTAAAACATGGCTGGAAAAGCTGCTGGGACTGTGGAAAATACCAGAAGTCAGGCTGTACTTCTCAAAAATGGCAGGCTCCTAAGGTGAGGGACAGCTATGCCAGGTAGGGACACCTGAGATGTGAACCACACAGAGTCATGAACATCAGGGTCAAGAAGGAGGGAGGCCACATAGACTCCAATGTCAAAGACCCATGCTACCCTCTGCTAGGGATGTTTCTAAGATCCAAAGGAGTAGACTCAGTACTTTCTTGGCACCTTTCAATTGCCTTATTTGTTCTCTCTCTCTCTCTCTCTCTCTCTCTCTCTCTCTCTCTCTCTCTCTCTCTCTCTCTGTCTTACAGACACTACTGCTTGCTTTGTGCCTGGCATTTATGTGCATGCTCTGGCTCCAGATTCAGGGTCTCATGCTTGTATAAAAAGCACTTTACTGACGGAGCCAAACCCCAAGCCCTATGCTGCTCTTTTTCAAAAAATAAAATATTCTTTAAAAAAGCCTATTACCATGTCAGATTTTACCATCTAACTCTTCAGTTTACTCTTTCCGAGTCTCTGCAAGAACTTGGCAGTGCTCTGGGATCTTTTAATGACAGCTACAGACTGATGGGGGAGAACTTCATTCTTCCCTGATGGGTAGACACATGCAGGGCCTGCCTCTCTGCTCTTCACTCCTCTCACCCTGTCACGTTTTCAAGATCTTCCTTCTGGGAAGGAGTGCTCTGAGAAGTCTGTCACCTGCTCCTTCCTGCTACCTGTCCAGAGACCTGGTGATACATCCCATGCTACTCTGGCTGAAAATAAGAAAACCATGTATATGGCTGGTACCTGCCTTTAATCTCAGAACTTGGGAGGATACAGTGAATTGCTATAAGTGTGGTGCCAGCTTGATTTATATAGTGAGTTGCATGGTAGCCGGGGCTATGTAGTGAGACCATGTCTCATAAACAAAACACAGAAACAAATCACATATATTCTAGAGTTTGGTGGGGCTTCTCAGTATCCTTGGACCTATGAACCAGGCTCTGAAGTAGAAATAGGTCTCTGGACTGCCCCAGCTGAGTCTGAACAAGAAATATCCCTCGCCCCCCGCCACTAGGCTCATGTGTTTGAATAGCTGGTCCTGAGAGGGTGGTTATATTCCAGGGTCTGTGAGGTCTTTCTCAGTTATTGTGGATGTGTCTTTCAGGTTCACAGCCTGGCCAGAGTGCCTATTGAGTTTTTTTTTCTGCTTTCTCATCTCCCAAGGCATGAGAAGCTGCGTGTCCCTCATACTCCTGCCTCTATAACCATCACTGCCAGACCTTCCTTCCCATAATACACCAGGTCTCTCCAAACTATGGGATATGAAAAGTATCTCTCCTTCAAGTTTCTTTTCTTAGGCATTTGGTCACAATGACGATAAAAATAACTGACACAACCCCCTGTCACGTACTGTATTTCCAGCCATCTTTTGCTCTCTAGCTAAGCGAAGGTTTCTACCACAGGTGCTCATGATTTATGGAAATTGACTTGGAGCCCTGAGTTGACCCCCAGTGCAATATTCTTTATTATTAATTAATTAATTGTACAATATGACTCGAGTTTCCCCTCTCTCCTTTCCTCCCATTCCCATCCCCCAGTGCAATATTCTTACAGCATGCCTTGCCTAGGAGTTGACCATGCTGGCATGATTTGAGTACAAAATATCAGGCAAGTTCAGCTTTCTGTTGACCTAAACTTGTATTTTGGAGGGGAATGGTAATGAAGTTGCCAGGTCTTTCCAACTGTCTGACTTGAACGTCTAGAAAGAACTTGGGCATTGCTTTGTTAGGGAGATCACTAAGAGCTTTAGGCTTAGAGAATCAGTTGGGTGTATTGTTATCCCATGGATGGAGACAGACCCCTATCATCCCAGAGGCTCTTGCTTGTGGATTTAATGTAGATGTAGACTTGACACATTTGGAAAAAGCACAGTAGATTGTCTTTAAGTCATTGCATTTCAGTGGCTCCTGAGAGCTGGTGCCCAGGGGCATTTAGGAGCCTGCAGGAGCCACTGGTACTTAATGTGCAGAGATGGATACATTAAGTCTCCTGCCATGTGTCACACATTCTTACACAGTGAGGAACTCTTCCAGCCCAATGCTATCCAAACTTCCCTTCAGAAACACCAGGCTAGAAGGTGGGTGGTGGGTGGTAGGTGGTGGGTGGTGGGTGGTGGGTGGTGGGTGATGGAGTCCTTTGAAAACAAGGCTCACTCTCCACAAAATCATATAGGTACAATGCTGAAGGCTTAGAAAACATTTAAAATCTGTAATAGCAATAGTCCCAGAACTGAGCATTGAAGAACAAAACTCAGGCCATATTGTTTAAAGTGATATCTACTATGGCACTTGGGGCATATTAATGTGGCTGCTTTGTGGTAGGATCTTTGGAAAGTAAGAAGTGTATGAGGGTGGCAAACGTGCTCTGTTGGAGAGTGTTTTTTCTCTTAGTAAGAAGTGGCTAAGAATTCTGGCTTCAGCCCGTGCTATGCTGTCTCCTTTCGACCGTGTATCTCATCAAGCAAGCCCTCTTCCCATTCCCCTAGATATGCAGGAGGCAGGAGGAATGAAGCCGGAGAACCAGGGAAGGCATGGTCCCCCCCCCCCCCCCCCCCCCCGCCATGACTGCCTATGGGAATTGCTGGGGGCTTCCAGCTGCAGGTGCCGGCTTGCTGCTCACTCAGGCCATAGTCTCTTTCATCCGGGTCACTCTCGTGTTTCCTCCATCGGCAACACACATGTTGGAATATCATGGTCATGTGGCTGAAGATGATGAGCGGTGGGGGCAGAACTGGCCTCTCGTGGAAAGTCATGATGAGTTGGTACCTCTGAAATTTCCATACTTGGTTGGATATCGACTTTACCTCAAAAAATGTGTTGCTGAAACAGACCAGAGAGTCACACGACAAAAAATAAATCATTACTTTTTTTGAAATACCGGCTCCCTCCCTCCATGCTGCCCATCCATCCACCTGTATGCCTGAAGAAGTGGCCACTCACTTGAAGACAGCAATAAGGAGGTTGACCAGAAGGATGTTTGCCACCAAGAGGTAGCAGGCCATGATGGCTGGCACAATCCATGCTCCTGTCTTGCATGGGGGTAGCTGGATTGTCTTGCCATCCTCTCGGGTCTCATTCTGTCCACAGGGAGCTGGAGGAAGTGACAGTTAAAAAATGATTTGAGAGAGAGAGAGAGAGAGAGAGAGAGAGAGAGAGAGAGAGAGAGAGAGAGAGAGATATTTAAATGAGGTGTTTAAATGGAAGGAAAATACAGCCACCTCAAACAGCAAAAAGTTTCAAAAAAGCAAAATAGGAAAATGAAAGCTTCATGAATATTCAAAGGGCCACCACTCTTGAGGAGAGGCGGTTCCACCTGTGTCCCCAATCTGTCATCAGACTGCAAGAGCTATCTAGGGCCACCTGCTTGGTCCCTCAGTCCCTTGGCCCCTGGCAGTGGTGAGAGGGCATTTGGTGTTCCTGAAATGCTTGGTGAGGGCTTTTGGAGGAGCCAGGGCCAGAATCCTACCTCCTGGCAAGTTACTTTCAAAATGTGCTGTAGAGGCCTCCAGCGGACAGCTTGGAGCCAAGCATGGCAGGCTATTGATTGGAAATTAACACCAGGGCAACTGTTAATTGCTGGGAGAAACAATCCTCCGCCTCAGCCAACGATTTGCTGTCTCAGTACAGAGGGAACAGTACAGGGCGGCACCCTGGGAAGCACCTAGAGAGCTTGTCACTTGGTGCCTCTGATGGATGAGGAAGGAGGATAACAGGGAACGAGGTCGCGGGGAGGGACCCCAGAGCCCACAGCCACTTGTCTTTAAAAAAACCAACCAACCACATTTTCATTCCAAGTATGTGCATTTCAGGGACAAGACATAAACCTAACTGTAGTTACTAAATGGCAAAGGCATGGGGAGCGGTGTTCAGGGAGATGTCGTGGTGGGAATGAGGAGGAAGGCGATGTGTGGGATTGGGTGAGCAGAAGTAATGTGCTAATGAGGCCAGCTTGGTATTTCCAGGTAAGTGGGGCAGGGGGAGTCCTCAATAATGCTTTATAGGCCTGCCGAGTGGGGCTCACAGAGCCTGTCTTTCTTACTGTTCTATTGCTGTGAAGAGACACAGTGACCAAGGCACCTTACAAACAAAAGCATTTTTTGGCAGCGGGGGGGGGGGGGGGGGGGGGGGGGGGGAGGGAGGGGGGCTTGCTTACAGTTTCAGAGGGTTAGCCCATGACCATCATGGTGGGGAGCATGGCAACAGGCAGGCAGGTATAGCCTGGAGCTAAGAGCTGACATCTGATTCACAGACAGCAGGCAGAGAAAAAGAGCGGTGAGACTGGGCCTGGGGTGGGCTTTTGAAACCTCAAAGCCCACCTCTGGTGACGCATCTCCCCCAACAGGGCCACACCTCCTAATCCTTTCCAAACATTCCAATAATGAGCCTCTGGGGGCCAGTCTCATTCCAACCACCATAGAGCCCGTCTTGCTTGTCGGTACTGAGGGTAAGTGACGTAGCTCTTCCTGTCCAGCTGCTTTCCTTTGGCCTTTGAACAGGGTAACCTTATGTCTGTTAGCAGTGGGTAAGAGCACCTCAGGAGGCCTCAGCAGCTCCTGTAGGCCGCTACTGAGGAACTGGCAGGAGGGTTGGCATGGGGACTCTACAAGGCTTGAGCAGTACAGCAAGGGGGCCCATTCTTCTCCAGAACTCCTCCTGCCAGCCATTGCACTCTGCAGGTTCTCCGCTCTCAATACCCAGGGGTCACCTGGCAGCTTGAAACACTACTAACACCCAGCTCTCACCCAGAATTGAACCAGAAGTCCCCTGGGGTCATAGGTATGGCCTTCCTTGTCATTTGCTACAGAGGTCGAGTAACTGAGCTTTTAGTTAGGCTGGAAAAGTCACATGATTTTTTTTTTTTTAAATTAAAACACATATTTGCAGCAGCCAGCAAGGGTTTTATTAGCACTTGGCCACCAAGATCCTGATTTTATGACCAGGATAAGATGGCCAAAGCACTCCCTTTGGCTCTATATGCCAGATAACTGGATGTGGGAATGGGGTGTTTTCTAGAAGGCAGAATCTTGCTATTGACATTTGTAGTACTGACCACCCAAGACATCCCTGTAAGAAAGAGGGTCTTGGAAGAAAATTCACCAACAAGTGATGTCAAAATTCTGCAGGCAGCTCTCCAGGGCTATCTTTTCTCCCTTCTCCCTGTGGGCACAACCTGGACCAACTTTCTTGTAGTTCTTAGAAATCCAGTCTTCCTCTCACTTCCTGATTTTGAGCCACATTGTTTCTGTCATTTCCATAAGACCTGTTGACAACTTGGCCCCACTCCCAAATTTCACCCAGGGTGTATCTGTTCTCTTTAGTGTGTGCCTAGCCTCCCACTTTCGACCCCTCCAGCCAGGATTGGGCTGGCCATATCCTTAGGCTCCCAGCTCCCACCGTTTGTCTCAGGGCTCTCACACGGCCGTTACTGCCCAATTACTTGTCTGTACTGTACACAAGACTTACAGTGGGACATTGCTCTTCGAGGTTACCCTCCTCTTGGCTCAACAATCCACCTAGCATGTTCATATGCCGTCCAAAACACGCAGTGTTTGTGGACTGAGTAAAGAGATCTCTTGAGCATCTGTGCTTGAACTGCTGTAGTCTTACTAGGTTGGTTCAGTTAGGCAATATAGATGTCAGGCCAGTCTGAGGAGCATCATCTAGATTCTACAGCAAGAAGTGCAGTGTAAATGAGTTAGATGTTCCTTGTGACAATGATAATGATAAAAAAGTGAATCATTAAGAGGCAGCCTTTATTTGGTAATATCAGCAAAGAAGCTGTAAGCATTATAAGGCAGCAGTTAGTGCAAAGCATTGCTCCACAAGGGCTTCTAATGACACCCTTGCTCTGGGACTAGAAAGTGCAGTAACTCAAATACGCAGATGTCTGCCACTAATGGAGATGAACAGGGTGCCTTCTAGACCTGACAAGCAGCAGTTATTAGGAAGGATGGTAAGTTATTTTGATGGTCCTATGATACCAGCAAGTTGCTGGGAATACCCCCAAGCATATGCCCCAATACAGCACATGGATGGAGGTTTAGGGGTATGTGGGCTGGCTACCATCTCTGTATCTCCCTCTTTCTTTCTTTCTTTTCTCACTTTGCACTTGGGACCTTTTTCTCCCAATACTTCTGCAGTGTGAATCAGTCACTACCAGTTACCAAGTGGCGTGTTCTCACAACAGTCAGTAGAGTCCCTGTAGTAGATGTTTGTAGATTGGAGCTCTCCCACATCCACTGCCCTTTCCTTGAATAAGAGCATCCTGTTTCCTCCTGTGGACTCACTTTGCTCTCCCCCACCCCTCACTTACAACAAAATGTAAGGCTACCAAGTAGAAAGGGCCTGGCTGAGAGGGGCATCATAGAGAACAGAAATTGAGGACCAACTAAGACATGAACCATGAACCATGTGAGTCTGTTTTTTCCAAAGCCAGTTTTAATTGGGTCGTTATCACTTGCAATGAAGACTCATGACAGGAGGTAGGCATGGTGGGGCATCACTGTAATCCTAGTGGTAGGAAGGCTGACACAGGAGGAGACTTGTGCGCTAGAGCCTCACAGATACAGTAAAACATTGGTGGAGGTGGGGTGGGGGAGCTGCAGGGGGCGCCAGCTGATATAACTACCCTCCCTCCCTGTCCACAGCCAGTAAAACAAGATGTTCATATTTAGAGCTTTGGACTAGTATAGAAAGATTGAGAGCGGTACTCAGGGACACAGCATCTGACCTGATGCTGAATCACTGTTTTAGGAGCCAAAGCAGAGATTCGACTGCTCTCCTCCTTCCCCAAAGGAAACCACTTAAAGGGTCTACTCCAATAAAGCTGAACTTTTATCCAACTGTGGCCTCAGAAACTGGCAATATGGGCTATTGCAAAATCAGGGAGGTAGATACAAGTCTGAGGAGCAGGCCAAATACTTGGACATAGCCACCAACCCTTAGAGCAAAGAACGTGAGCTCCAGGAGTGGCACCATAGGCAGGTGTGAGCACAGAGGCGGAATTTGGCTAAAGCTGTTGGATCTGTACAGCTATAGCCAAATTTGAAGGGGCCCCTGCGCTTTGACTATGTGGGTCACACTGACACATCACAGGGAAGAGACTGAAAGTGCCAGTTCCTGCTAATGATGCATTCATAGGTAGAAATGGACAATTGGGCTTTGGAACACACTGATGGGCTAGTCACAATCTGGCAAGAGTATGTGGGCGATGGATGAGAAAAGCGACTCCCGTATGTGGTGGAACAGCATTCCAGTGGTTGGAACTGTCCCCTTCCCCAAAAACCTTTATAGTAACAAAGGGGGCTGAGCACAGAGCTTATGATAAGAATACTTAACTAGCATGACTAGGAACTTAGGTTCAGTTCCCATTACTGAAATAGGTAGAACCTAATCTGAAACAAGGGTCAACAGCATCCTTCTTAGAGTATAAGCCCTGAGACCAGAATTTTTGTCTCTCTTGGTCACCAAGCTTGGTCTCCTGAGCACTACCTGACATATACAGGTGTTGAACAGAGAGATACGGCTAAACATGGTGATACTAGACACCCGGGTCAGTGTCATACATTTCTCTAAGTGCACACTGATGTCCATTACCAGGTCAGAGCCTAAGGATCTGTTGTATTTACTCCTAGGTCTCATCAAGTGCTATCAGAGCCTGCTAGTATAGAAAGCTCTTGTGAAAGCAAAAAAAACTAACAGAGTAAAAAAATAGGATTTTCCTCCCAAAGTCTTTGTCCAGAACAATAGAAGATCTTATTCTGTATGCTGTTATATAACCCTCCAGAGCAAACCAGCCTTCCTACCTCATGGCAGACATTGCTAATTAATCCTTTTATTCTCTCTCTTTCAGTCAATATGTTACTTTGGAATCTTTCTCTAGATAAAACTCTTGGAAGTATGGCAAATGAACTATAATTCACACAAGGCACAGGACCATCCTTAGCCCTTTGTAAAATGGGAATGCAAGGGTTGGGATGAAAGATATTTCCTGTCTCTTTTAAGGCTCCCACTCAGGTCCCCCAAGGTTTGGTTGACACTTAGACCTATATTCCAGCTGCCCAGGAACCTGAAGTGCCAGACTCAGACACTCTTCCTATTCTAGTCATTTCCGATGTCTGACATGGACTACTTCCCATACATCACAGGCCCTGAGGACTTGACCCTGCACCCTGCCAATTAAAAAGAGCACCTTTAAAAGTGGATGATTCTTCAGAAAATATTAACCTCAGCTCTTTCTCCATCTGAGAAAGTCCAGACAGTAGACCTGAAGTAAGCATCTTTGGAAGGGATGGTCTGTGCCAGCCTCCACCAGACACTTTACATGGTTCTTCCTCCCAGCTCTGTAAGAAATTATGTTCTTCTTAGCCAGGTGTGGTGGTACACACCTGTCATACCAGTACTCAGGAGGTAGAGCAGGAGGATTAGGAGTTCATGGGCAGACTTGGCTATATCATGGGACCCTATCTCAAAAACTAGAAAGAGAAACAAAAATAGAAGTATCCTTGCTTTACAATTGAGAGACAAAATGTCTTTCTCAAGGTTGTATAGTTAACAAGAGATAACGCTACAGACATTCTCTTTACCCCAAACCTGCTGCATTCCTGCTGCATGGATGGCAATTTGAACTGATGATGTAACTACGAATGTAGGAGAAGTGGGTACAACCTCCCTTTGATCTCTGACCTAGGTACACTCCTCTCTTTCTCATGTAGCCTGGCCAGTGTGCTAACACGCGTGCCCAACTACTGCATGCTTAAACGCAAGGTCTTGAGCCTGAGGTATGATCTTTCTAAAATTTTGATATGATGGAAGGTCAGACAGCTTCTAAACCTTTGTCAATGTCTCCGAAGAATTCGGGAAGAACAATAAAGCCATCCATACAAGCCGGGGGATCAGAGTGTCTTTTGTCAGTGCCTCTGAAGAGGGGACAACACAGAGATGAGGGGAGTCTCTTGATTACAGGCAAACGAGGGCATTTTATAGACACCCGGTCTTTGTCTTGTTCTTCCATATATATATATTATATAACTAGCCCGAACTGTTCATACGAATGGACAGCTGAATGGACTCTTCCAAGGTCGGAGCACAGAGAAGGAGAACAGGTTCATAAACAGGAGAAGGGACTCATGTCTCCCACGTTTAGATGCTTCCCTTTTCTTTTTCTCTCCTCCTATAATATACAGGGAAAGAAAATGCTTACTAATTTAATATGCATACCACACTGTTCCCTAAAAATCAGAAATAATTAAGACTGACCAATGTTTGAAATGACTGACATAACTCTCAAAGATAAGACAAGACAAGGAGAGATATTTCTTTCTTTCTTTTCTTATTTTTTTTTGAGACAGAGTTTCTCTGTGTAGCTTTGGTGCCTGTCCTGGATCTCACTCTGTAGACCAAGCTGGCCTTGAACTCACAGAGATCTGCCTGGCTCTGCCTCCCGAGTGCTGGGATTAAAAGCATGTGCCACCACCACCCAGCGAGAGCTATTTAAGGACTGTTACTTCCTCTCTCATCTGAAAAAAAAAAATGCCTGCAAGCTTAATCCCAAACCACAGACAATGGAATAAACAGCCAAGTTGAATATCTAACTATTTTAATTTTTTTCTATTTTATTTTTTAAGAAAATGATTTTCAATGAAAAATCTGTTTTGAGGGCTGGCAATATGACTCAGTGGGTAAAGGAGCCTATAGCCAAGCCTGATGATTTAAGTTCCATCCCTGGGTACCACATGGTGGAAGAAGAGAAGTAACCTTTGTAAGTTGTCCTCTGACCTCTACACATGCACCATGACACACCCATGCATGCTCCCTGCAGGAAAATAAATAAATAATGTAAAAAAAAAAACCTAAAAAAAAAATCCATTTTGAAAAGACAAGAAGACAAAGAAGATTATTCTTATTCCTGTGGTGGTTTGAAATAAAATGGCCCCCAAAGGAAGTGGCACTATTAGGAGGTGTGAATTTGTTGGAGTAGGTGTGGCCTTGTTAGAGGAACTGTGTCACTGTGGAAGCAGGCTTTGAGGACTCCTTTGCTCGAGCTACACTAAGAGTAGCGCATAATAGCCGGGTGGTGGTGGCGCACGACTTTAATCCCAGCACTCGGGAGGCAGAGGCAGGCGGATCTCTGTGAGTTCAAGGCCAGCCTGGGCTACCAAGTGAGTTCCAGGAAAGGCGCAAAACTACAGAGAAACCCTGTCTCGAAAAACCAAAAAAAAAAGAGTTGCACATAGGCTGTGCCTGCTACCTGCAGATCAAGATAGAGAACTCTCAGTTCCTTCTCCAGCACCATGTCTGCCTGCATGCCATCCGACATGATTGTAACAAACTAAACCTCTGAAACTGTAGGCCAGCCCCAATTAAATGCTTTCCTTTGTACGAGTTGCCATGGTCACAATGTCTCTTCACAGCAACATAAACTCTAACTAAGGATCTCTGTGAGTTCAAGGCCAGCCTGGTCTACAAAGTGACCAAACTCATCATCGATGAGTTTGACTGAAAGACTTGGAGTGCTGTGACCACAGTCCCAGCACCTGCTCTGAGGGCTAGTTCTCGGAGAACTGCCCTTTGTTATTTTTCATAACATAATAGTCTTCAAGATGAAATAATTGAAGATGCCTCTCTTTGTATTGCTACCTCTTTCCAGAATTTTTCTTATTTAAAGGTCGTAGATTGTGGTATATCTAGGTGGAAGCTGGGGACATTTTCTATTGCTTGTAGGGGATGACAGTGTCCCATGCAGTCAAGAACAGGAGTTACAAAGGTAAGTATAAATCAGGTCAGACTGAATTCTGTACCAAGGCACCATCACTAGTTTCTGTCTTACTGCTCCTTTTGTGGCTGACTTTTTCCCCTAGTCCCTAACTCAGCTGCTAGAGACAATACTGACTTCTCATGACATGCGAAACAACAGCCGTTAGAAATTGGCAGCATGCCTCGAGTCCTGCATCTGTGAATGAAAGGAGTTAGACTATTGATTTTCCCCAGAGGGTGGCACCTCCACAGGTCAGGGAGTCCATGATGATTTTAGGGTATAAGAACAGAGCATTAAATAGCACTGAGTCAGACAGTAAGAAAATGACCTTTCAAGACTCATTCAATTCTTCCTGACTTCATCGGGAAGATACTGTCAGTTTGAGGATCATGCTTGCTTAACTCATCCCTCACTAACCCCCCCTTCCAGTAAAGTTGAGACAGGCTTAAGCATCTGCCAAGGCTTTCATAATAGCGTGGTGTTTTCCTTTTGTTTCTTTTATGGTTATCTTCTATTTACATCGAATCATAGTCATTTTCAACTTATGGCCACAATATAATTTTTTTTAAGTAAATTGAGTTTTAAAAAGTGATTCAGTTGAAAAATTACAAGGAACAGAACAGAGGTTACAAAACAGAGAGAATATGGCTGATTAAATGTTGAGAAATACTAAATTAGATGATGTCCAAACTTCATCTGTTCCTAACATTGTATTGCTCCATGATTCCAAGAAAAGTCATGAGGTCCTTAAGCCTGTACCACCTGGGTACCAGTAACACAGCCTTTAACTCTTTAAGGCCATCCTGGCAGGTAGTCACTGGCTATTAGCATAATTTTAGCTTTGAGCTGTTCATAATTTATTCCAATTTAATGACTTAGAAAGCAGGATTTCCCAAACCTAGGCATATTGTGGGTGTGTTGAGGGGTGTACTGGGGTGGGGGAAGAGGGAAGAGAACCCAATTCTTTCTAACATCTCACTGTTATGTTCTTGCTAGTCTACATATAAATGGTCATTTATTTGCTATTTTTGGAAAGAGCTTCAACATTCCAACCTTGGTAGTTCATTGTTTTATTTTAGGAATTCCTATCAGGATAGTTGCATCCTCGCCTCCCTAGGGAAGGCTGAAGATATATAAGAGTCTGTTGTTCGAGCCACTAAGTTAAGGTTATGACATAACAGGGTTATGATATGATTGCTTCAACAGCTCAGATATCCCCCCCTTTCCCCGTATCCATGCTCCTTTGCCAAGTGACTGTGGAGTTCTCATTGCATGTGGGGAATCTGTTTCCTTGCCCTTTGATTCTGAATTTGGCCATGATGGTGAATGGAATATTTGTCAATGCAACCCACGTGGAACTGCAAGACAGCCCTTGTGTGTCTCTGTTCCTACTCTTCTACCACAGCCATCACCATGGCAGCCATGCTTATGCTAGCCAGTCGGAGGCCAAGACACGTGCACGTGGAGCCTCTGCTCCTACATGCAACTGTTGTCTGAGTTGATGCTGTTATGGATCAGCTAAGAGTCAATCTCCTGGCAGCCAGGGCAAGAATAACCATTTAGTCAGTGCACAGGCTTGTGAACTCAGTAAGTACTGTGGGTTAAAGCCATGGAGTTTGGGATGGTTTGCCCTCTAACACAATTGAGTCTACAGATACTTTCCCCTACTCATTGTGGGAAGTCCTTTGTTTACTTTTTTCCTCTGATGAAAAGAAATTGAATCCTCTTTCCTCTACCCAGAACACCTCCAATATACCCACAACATACCTAGGTTTGGGACATCGTGCTTTCTAAATTATTAGAATTGTGAATGGATTTCTGAACAGCTCAAAGCTAAAACTGTGCAAATAGAAGGTGACTATAAACCAGGATGGCCCTAAAGAGTGAAAGACTGTGTCACTGGTACCCAGGTGGGGCAGGCTGAAGAAACTTCCACCTCCAATTCAGGTCATAACTGACTGGAACACAGCCTATCGCTGCCCAGTGACCAGTGGCTAGTCAGACTTTGTCCTCAGAAGTTAATTTGCAGTGCAGAGATTTTAGCTAGACAATGGTAGACACTTAATTGAAAAGACAGGTAGAAGCAGGCCATATTGGTCTCGAAAGAGTGACGCAAGATATCTAAATAAAGGAGGGAGGAGGGAAGGGATGAAAGAGAGAGAGCCAGGGAGGATAAGACATATGACATGGACAGAGGCTGGAAAGTAGAGAGAAAAGCAGGTGGCGGAGGCCTTGTCTTCAGATGCTGACTCCCCCAAACCTCTTCCAGTTTCATTATCAACCCACTTCATGCTGCATTTCCTGTCTCCAAACGCCTCTGTGGTCTCCTCTATAGTCAATCTTCCTTTAACTTAGTTTTAGTGGTTTTGTTTTTTGTAACAAGTGTTTTTCTTTGTGTCTTTAGTGTCAGAGAGAGAAATAGTTTCCAACTAGCAGTTCATCAGAGCAGGAACATTTTCAGAACACTTCCCCTCTGGATAGTAGGGGTAGCAGCAAGATGGGAGAAGGGGTCTTCAGAGGTTAGAAAGATGTAAATAAGTGTTGCATAAGTCACAGTTCTATTGAAGGCTTACCTCAGCATCACACACACACACACACACACACACACACACACACACACACACACACACTCACGATCGAATGAGCTTCTTCAAACCGTAACAACAATAAAAATACAGAGATCACGTATAACAGTTAATGTTAACTGTAAACTTGATTGGATTGAGAAGTGCCTACAAAATTAGTAAAGTCCACATTTGGGGATATCTCTTGAGAGTGCACTTAGAATGTGGACATTCTGACTTAATTAGTGTATGGATCCCTGATAGTTCATGATATGATGAGAGTAAGGTAGGAGGTGGGGACTTGGGTGGCAGAGTAGGTCTCTGGGGATGCATCCTTCAGGGCTATCTCCTGCTCTGGCCTCTTACAGTATTCCTCCTCTGGTTCCCACCCTTCATTAGGTGAGCAGCTTCTTTATTTACCACATATCTCTGCAACCATGATGCCCTGCCCAAAAGTGTGGGGCCAATGACGGGGAGGGGGGAGGGGGCGGGCGGTGATCTCTCTGAAACTGCATACCAAGATAACCTCTTCTGTTAAGGTGTTTCTGTTAGTTTTTTTTTTTTCCCCACAATCACGCAAGAGTAACAAGTATAAGTAAAAATCTCCCCTTTGCTTCTCTGGATTTGTTGTCACCTCTATGGGAACTTCTTGAATTTCTAATCATCCTTCCTCCACTTCCAAAGTACTAGGGTTACAAGTGTGGTCTATAACACACATTTATATTCCATTGTAATTTTTTTATATGAGTCAGAGACTTTCTATGTAGCCCTGCCTGGCCTGGAACATTCTATGTAGACCAGGATGGCCTCAAATTCCTCAAGTTATCACTTGACTTCAGAGCTCTGAGGGCAGGAGATGATATCTCTCCTATTATAGGTGCAAAAGAGATTCCATTTTCATTGCCTTAGCCAGGGAGAACTCCCCCTGAAAGGCTACACCAGCTCAGTTTGCATGCCACATGTAAAGAAACATGTGTGTTGCTTTTTCTTTTCTTAAATTGGAATTGCATGCTTTTTCAGAAACCCGTACATCTCCAGTGAGTCCGTGTTCATCGAGATATCTGAAGAGGGATGAGCTGGAACCATCTTCAAGAGGGACTGTCCTATAATAAAGAAACTAGTAATAGAACATCAGGGCTGCTTGTGCCTGGAGGGATCAGTGCAGCGAGCCGGATGGCACATCTTTGCCTGGATGCACCTTACGGGACATAAGGCTGTGACAGCACCATAGAAATGATCCATGGCTCCCATTGACTCTGATCAGACTGTGCTTGAGGGGTATCACATTCATGGAAGCCATCTATATGGCCCCTAATGTTCAGTTCATGTACATAAGCAAACTCTGAGTTCCTGCTGACATTATTTACACATTCTCTGTAAGTGACAATTCGGGAAAGCCATCCATCCTCAGGGCTCCTGCATAGTTTTCATCCTCTGGTATACTCCCCTCTCCATGTCCCTTGCTGTACTCAAGATGCCAAGCTCAATCTCTTGTCTCCTCATCCCTGTTTCTTCTTACGACTAGAGCCGTTCACCCTGCCACTGATGATCCTTCAGCTGTACAGAATCCACATAGTATGCAGTCCACGTTCTGCTTGGAAACTAAACAGCTGTCAGGAAGCTCAGATGCCAGTGCCCAGCACTTGCTGTGGTGTTGGGACTAGACATTCAAACGTAGGCTGAATAGCAACACCACTATCGTTATAATGAAATAGGTGACAAGAAACCTTTATACACTGGACTAACACTGATATATGTCATTAAAATAAGCATTTTAGGCCGGGCGGTGGTGGTGCACACCTTTAATCCCAGCACTCGGGAGGCAGAGCCAGGCGGATCTCTGTGAGTTCGAGGCCAGCCTGGGCTACCAAGTGAGTTCCAGGAAAGGCACAAAGCTACACAGAGAAACCCTGTCTCGAAAAACCAAAAAAAAAAAAAGAAAAAAAAGAAAAAAATAAGCATTTTAATCTTCATGAGTTTATCTGTTAAAATAATGAGCCCAAATGTCCATTAAGTGGGAAAAAAGGGAAGTGGAGGGAGGGCCTTTTGCTCTCTATCCCAGCTTATCTATTCACAACAATCACCCCGTCCTACATTCTCTGATTTGATAGCTATCTGTCATTGGCCTATCTCATTAAATCATTTCTTGAAGTTACTGCCCACGTTGGGCACCAGATGGAGTGTTTTTCTAATTATTTTTTAACAATAAAAACTCAGGAGTCAGATATTAGGGTAAGAACCTGAATGATCAGAGAAGCAGTGGAGAAGCAACCAGTGACCTCTCTCTCTCTCTCTCTCTTCTCTCTCATTCCTCCATACAAAAGAACTGAGACCCTCTCTAAGCCCCA
Source organism: Peromyscus californicus insignis (assembly GCF_007827085.1). Lineage (NCBI taxonomy): Eukaryota > Metazoa > Chordata > Mammalia > Rodentia > Cricetidae > Peromyscus > Peromyscus californicus. The sequence continues at coordinate 39,436,618 of NW_026294562.1, forward strand.
CCCTCCTACTTCCTGTGTCTATCTATCCTCAGTCCTCCAAAACCTCTATGGTTAATTTTGGTCAGCTGGTAGCTAGCTCTGCCCTCTGCCCTCTGATTCAAAACAAACTCTATTGTCAGTCTTGGGAGCGTCAGAGTGTGATCAAAATATCACACAATGAGGTGCCGTCTTGGGCAGGTTCAGGTGGAGCTCTCAGTCAGCCATTGTCAGCTGTGTATGTTCAGGTCCACTCACTGGTCAGGGCTTCAGTTTCCCCATCTTTAGGCCTGCGATAATGATGCTAGCAATGACATTATTAATAATGATGTTGATACATGCCTAGCTTCCTTGGCCGTTCATCTAACAAGCATTTGTAGAGCACCTGTATGAGGCAGGCTGGAGATACACCAACGAATAAAGCACTAAAGACCTCCTTTGTTCCATCATTTGCACTGGGGAGGCAATGGTTGTGCTGAGGGGCAGAGGTCATGGGGAATCTATGATAAAGAAACAAGAGCTGAATGAATGAGCAAACTGAGTCGTGTGCAGAGAGATGATTGGCACTGGAGCAGGAAGGCTCCGGAGTGTGTCCAGGTGGCCAAGAGACCACACTGGGAGAGCATGATGGGAACAGACTGGTTTCAGATGGGGTTGTTGGCCGAGAGGTGCTAAGAAAAGGCTGGTTCACGCAGCAGGCATTGCTTAGCAAAGGCTCTGAGGTGGAAGCCTGCCTGCTGTGTGCTGTGCGATCAGGAAGGTCCCTGTGCCCGAAGCCATGCTGGGAGAGCAGCTGGAGAAGAGGGAAGGGTGAGGGCAGAGAGCATCACGTGGGGCCTCTGGAGAGACCTCAGAGAAACAGGTTCTGAGGTGGCAGGCGTGGGGGCAGAACATTCTGTATTGTAATCCTGGGTTTAATGCAAGTAACTGACTAATTTTCCTTTCTCCACTCATGCTTCTGCCTGATGGTTTTGTAGTCCTAGGTCAGCCATCTTTTCAGGATTTTTTTTTTTTCTGGTAGTTTGCTATGCCCTTAATGAAATAGGGGGCACCTCGGCACTCAGCAGGGAGCACTGATGGCAGTCATGTTGTGGTACCTTAGACTCTGAAAATATCACTCATAAAGAGGAAGGCTCATGACAGGTGGCAGCTGGGCATGGTGGCACATGCCTGTGACCCCAGCACTTGGTAGAAGGGTTTCAAGTTCAAGGGCAGTCTAGGGAAGAAGACGTTGAGTTTGAAGGCAGCCTGGGTCACAGAGCCAGACACTGTCTTAAAACAAAACCGAAATCTCCAGCAGAGGATAGGAGCGGGGCTCACCAGCTGTCTTTCAGTCCCACCCACACAGATCACCCCAGCTTTTGGTCATACAGCAGTCCGCCGAAAGAATGTTGCTTTCTAATCGGATTTGAGCAGAAGTAACTTTTACAGATAGATGAAAACCTCGCAGCACGGAGGGAGAATAGGGTTCTCGTTGACGGCAGCAGGGCCCAAGCCTAGCTTTTCTCTCCGTAGCTGTTCACCACCATGGTGCTGCTCAGCGCACACTGTTCAGTGCGCCTGCTGTGCCTAAGAACAATAAAGCCAGGCTCAGGCTAACCCTCTCACTCCTTAAGTGCCTTAACCTTTGCTGAAGCAGGAAGACCAGACATGAATCTGGAGCCAGCAGGGTGGCTGAAAATTCTCTAGACGGTTTGACTCATCATATGACGTAACAAGAGAAGACTTAAATTCCTGCTTGACTTCTTCATGGAGATAGGAATGCTTTAATTTAAAAGATGAAGAGTGGAAGAGATGGGTTTACAGAAATTGGATGTTAATAACGTTAGTATATTCAGCTCGGTTGATGGCATTTGCTAAGAACACTGGAAAAGGAGGCAGCTGCACCGTGCCATTGTAGAAATACCCCAGCTCATACAGCCGTGGCACGCATGCGAGCGCTGGTCTGTGTTTGGTCTTTAGAACCCTGGCTGCTGACACAGTTTTAACAAGCTAATGTTCGTGCAGCTCCCCTCTGAACAAGAGTGGACAAACAGTGTTTCCTTTGGCCAAGTTGGTCTGAATAGAGCTGTGGGAAAAATCCTAAAACTGAACCACAAGCAGTGTAAAAATTGGCCGGTTTCTAGGTTCTGCATAGAAAGGAAACAAGTTGGCCTTTTTTTGGGGCTGCTGTCCCTTGCCTCTTCCCAAGACAAAGGCTGTTTGCTGCATTCTCATAGAACGGCACTCGGGGAGTGGAGACTTGTACAACTGTTCAGAAAAAAGGAGGATGGTGAGTGCTCAGGTTCTGTCTTGTTTTCTCAGCGATTGTACAAACACATGCAATACCAGCAAACGGAGCAGAGACTGGAGAGAGAAACACAAGGGAAGGAGAGCTGAAAGAAGTCAAGTTCACTGACAGGAGGTAGGAGGACCCCATGCATGCCTGATGGCAGTTAGAACTCCATATAAGATGGAATTCCCTGGAAGGTGACAGAGAACCAATGGCCAGTGAAGTCAGCATACAAACTGTCTGGGCTATGATGGGTTGTGCTAACTTGCACAGGTATGAGGCCGATGGACAAGCTGCTTTCCATAACTTTTCAAGGAGTAGAGTTGAGACAGGTCTGACAAAACATGTTTCAGATTCACCAACAGAAAGGCCCTTGTGGAGGTCTAGCAGGCATTTGTATTTACAGCCATCCTACAGATTCTGGGCCCAGCAGGTTCGAGGACAGGCACTTTCCCATCTGTTCCCTCATTTGATCCACACAGCAACTGACACAGTTCTATAAAACTATCAAGGCCAGATAAGGAAGATAAATCGGACTAAATCTAGCAAGGAACGTTTTAGAAGTTCTTACCCATTCACTTAATTAAAAAAACAGTTTGAGCCGGGCGGTGGTGGCGCACGCCTTTAATCCCAGCACTTGGGAGGCAGAGCCAGGCGGATCTCTGTGAGTTCGAGGCCAGCCTGGTCTCCAAAGCGAGTTCCAGGAAAGGCGCAAAGCTACACAGAGAAACCCTGTCTCAAAAAACCAAAAAAAAAAAAAAAAAAAAAGTTTGGCTTACCCAATACTAATTAAGCACTTGTTCTGTCCCAGGAATTGCTTTGCATGTTTTATAAATTTCAACTAAAAAATGAGAGAAAACACAAGAGGTATGCATTTTTATTATGCCTAATTTAGAGATGAATAAACTGAGGCAAAATAGCTAAGTAACTTCTCCAATGATACACAGCTAAAAGGCCTGAATCCAGACCTAAGTTTCTATCATCTTTAAAACAAAGCAAGCCGGGCGGTGGTGGCGCACGCCTTTAATCCCAGCACTTGGGAGGCAGAGGCAGGTGGATCTCTGTGAGTTCCAGGCCAGCCTGGGCTACAAGAGTGAGTTCCAGGAAAGGTGCAAAGCTACACAGAGAAACCCTGTCTCAAAAAACAAAAAACAACCAACCAACCAACAAACAAAAAACCAAACCAAACCAAACAAAAAAACAAAGCAAAAACCAACCGACCAAACAAACACTACTACTACAACAGAGTCTCAGTCTGTATCCCAGGATGGCCATCATTTTAATATTTTAGCTACCATACCGTGCTACTTCTAATAGTGAGGACTTTTTCTTTTTTAAATGATGAGGTTTTACTACATAGCCCTGGCTAACTTGAAACTCATTATGTGGCCTTGAACTCACAAAGATCTACCTGCCTCTGCCTCCTGATTAAGGGTATGCACCACAATGCCTGGCCATTGTGAGGATCTTGAGGGTCTTTTAAGGGAGGGTTGACTGATGTGCTAATGTCTGCACTCCAGCTTTTCTTGTGCTTCATCCTGATGTCTGACCAGTGACTATCAAATAGTGATGTTTACGAATGATCATTTTTTTCCATTTGTAAACTTTTAGGGTAAGTCCGGCCATAAGAAGTTTTGGCTACTATGTTTACTTTCAAACTATATCTATATAGACCATACTGGATTTGACAACTGGAAGTTGGCTACAAGTTCTCTAATGAAAGAACTCAAAATGCCAAGTTTTCATTTTCCTTTTTTGTTCAGCAATTCCTTGGGAAACAGAGATGGCTGACACGGGCGTATTATACAAGTGCAGATTTTGACGTGTTTATATTGTGTTAGATAAGGCCACCTAGTCCACAGACTTGAAGACTCTAAGACCCCTTTAGGTGTTTCTCCTGAGATCTGTCTCTGATCCATGGGAACAGAGACCTCTTGATTTCACTGGATGGTGCAGATGGGTGCAAGGGTAACCATTCTGCCTGGGCATAGCTGTTTGAGGACGCCTTGACTGACAGCTTCACTCAGCAGGTTGGGTTTGCAGTAGGAGGAACTCAGTGGAGAAGAGGTTAAGGACCAGCTACAACAAGGCTTGTATAAGCAATGAACAAAGCGCAAATCTTGTTTTGCTATCTGTCATTTCATGTTAGTAGGTGATTGAAGGGACTGGTTCCGTCGATGGTTGTCATGGATATGCACTGCTCCACCTGCTCCCAGATTATAATAGAACCAGTGGTGCTGAGTTTAGGAATGTCAAACAAAGGGATCTGACTTTAACAAACAGTGGAATTCTATGTATCAGCATCTGAGACTAATCAAGATGCTCACAGTCATGTCAGAATTCAAGAGATGGATTTGCTGTAGAGATGCTTCTACTGATGGCAGGTATGTAAGAGCAAATGCACAGAGCAGTGCCAACAAGATCTTCATTGCTGTACTCGTTCACTTAATTAATTCATATATAGACCATATATAAAATTATACACACATACACAGCTAGCCTTATTTATGTCTGTCTTCTCCTGCCTCCATGAACTGATTCAGAATACTGACCTGTGAGCAAGGAACATGGAACAAAATCTGTTCTATTTTGAGATTTAAAGAAACACATTGCAGAACCTTTCTGTTCTTGTGTGCATTTGGTGGTCTGAACCACTTTTGGCTCAAAATTGGAGCTACTTTGGATTCTAGGACTCTGTGTTTATGTGGCTCTTCTCGCTATGCAGTCTGTAGCTAGGCTAATTTCAGATGTGTGCATGTCAGAATAATGGAGCCACACTTAAAAAATTCTATAACCCAGCATTTTGGCTCACTTAGACTTACCTGACAGAATTAGTAAATTAGTTTTAGGTCATATTATTAAGTGATATTTTAAAATGTACATTCTCGGGAGAGCAACATTCAGCTACTTTTTCCTCTCATGGCGAGCAAGCATCTTAGTGTAAATCAAGTCAATTGGATATTAAATTATGATATGACCCCTACAGAAAGCAGAACCAACCATAGAATATCCACTGGCTGACCGGGAAACCATTCAAGAATAGGGAAGAGACAGAAGACTTCCAATGCAATCCCCACGTTCGAGTACCCCCAGGATAAGAGTACTGTGGCATAACTTTTATAAGCTATCATTCAGTGTTCACAGTCTCTTTCTTTTTAGTCTATTTTCTTTTACCCCTCTCATGAATTTCCTTGCTCCCCTTTGATGACCTTATGAGATAAACTTCCCATTCCACTAGAATATTATCAGCCACTTTGAGCTGGTGAGTAAATGTGTCTCCCTCTGTAATCCCCACCAGATTGAAAGCATGGCAGGAAAAGTCTCTCCTCTCCAGACTGTCCATTCACAGGGACAACGTGTCTCAGTTTGAATCCAGCTACAACTCTAAACACATAAGAGACAGAGAATACAAGTCCACGCCCTGGGACCCATCAGCATGCCTCCAAACCTCATCATTGCCATCATAAGCTGTCCTGTGGCAGAACACATATGCTCCCTTGGACTGTTTCATAATCAGAGCTGCGTGTAAAGCTTTAAGTATAATCTCTAGCACAGAGAGTGAGTACTCAATAAATACTGACCTCTTCTATGAGAGAATCTGGAGCTGGAGATCTCAGCACAGACATCAACCCAGCTGTCTTTCAAATAGTGGTGTATCTTACTTAAATTCCTAGTTAGGCAAATATGAACCACTGGAATTTTCTGACACAGGCCACTATTGATCAACAAAATTGGCCATTTCTCCATTTTCTCTGCTTCAACAAATACAGTAATAGTCTCTGTGCTTCTGCTTCTTAACTCATCAAAAATAGGTTCAATAATACGATGTCATAGGCCCCTCATGGGTAGTAAATGAAGTATTAGCATTCATAAGTGTGTGTGGGGGGGCAGTGCTTGCTTGGTATATAGGGGATGCTATTGTGGTTGGTGAGATGGCTCAGGGGGTAGAGGTACTTGCTGCCACACCTGATGAACTCCAGTCCTGGCATCCATATGGTAGAAGCAGAGAATCAACTCAGAAAAGTTTTTCTCGACTTCCATATGTGCACCATAACATGTGCATGCATGCACATGCGGGTGTGCACACACATACATACACACACCCTTTAATCATATGTAGTGTGTGTATTTCTGGAAATTGATTTAGGGCCTCCTGTATGCTAGGCAAACACTCCGTTGCTGAGTTTTATATATATTCTTAGCTCTGGAAGGTAATATTGTTATTACTATTAGTAATAGCATTTGCTGTTGTTATTTTTGTTATTCTTAGATATAAATACCGCTTGACTCATGCTTTTTTTTTTTTTTTTAATCAAGAAGTGCTCTTAATTATTGAGCCATCTTTCCAGCCCCGTGGTTCTGGTTTTTTGTGCTAGGATCTCATCTAGTTGAGATTGGCTTCAAACTCACTTTGTAGCTAAGGATGACTCTGAACTCCTGATGTCCTGCATCTATCTCTTGAGTGCTGGGATTACAGGTTTGTGCCACCGTGTCTGGCTTCGTACTGGTGACATTTATTTCTTTATTGGGCACAGGTTAGGCAAGGACTCCACCCTTGAGATGCATCCTTAACCCTTCATCAATGATGTTATCTTTAGTCACATTGCATCACTTAACAAAATATAATTTTCATAGCAGAATTCTCATATGCTAACTTAATCAAGAACCTACCTAGAGATTATAAGTAACTAGATTCCTAAAATGGCATCAGTCTGGACACCAAAAAAACTTGTTTAGTTGTTCTTAACCTCATCAGACTTGACATCTTTTTCATACTAACTAGTTTCTAGGTCTCCTTTACTCTGCTATGATATAGTTTACCTGTATACATAGCCATGGAAAAAATCAATATAAAGTCTTTTCATATAAAAGAACAAAAGGAACAAAGTAACACACATCTGAACTTATACACGCTCGGGCATAAGTATTCTAAAAGCTGCTATGAGGCAGTTGTGTTTGATTATAGAGAGGATTTCCAGGAATGGGACAGACACAAATGTAGATGGATGTAAGCTCCAAATACAGTGAATGCTTTGTCATGAGAAAGCTGATTTTCCAAGATGGTGAACCACCCTAGAGAAAGTTCCACAGCAAAAAAAAAAAAAAAAAAAAAATGCCACCTCCCTTGATATTCATGGTGGTTTCATGACTGGAGAAATATGTGACTTATTAAGAACATGCAAAATTGTATTAATGTATTTAAATGTAAGGTGGAGTTAGGTCCAGATAATTATAATCAGGTTTTTCATCCACATGATTATTTTCTGGGATATTAAAAATCTGTAGACAGAGAACAAGGCTTGATTGTTAGATCTTATCCCCTCTAAGGACTGGCAAGAAAAAAACACAAGATTTTTAAGACGAAATCTCCAAAATACAGAGGAGCTGTTACCTCAGTCAAGGCCACCAAAAGCAAAGTCGAGTTCAGTCACTTCATTTTACAGGGAGGTACTAGGCTAGGTTCACATGGCCTGCTCATTAGGACAAAGCTGAACTAGAAGTCAAGTTTGCCAACTACTAATCTACAGGATTGTTGGATCATCAAACATACTGGGAACCTTTGGATCAGTGCTATGGTGGAGGTCAAATCATACAAATTATATCACACACACACACACACACACACACACACACACACACACACACACGTCACCATCACTATCATCCTCCTCAATGTCCATATCAACTTCATTCTTACACAGGACCATTCCTAGGTTTTATACTGAACAGAGAAGTGAGTTCAAACCTTTGTGCTGCCTAAAAGGCCCACACAACCTAGTCCTTGTCTGCCTCTTTAGTTTCACTTGGTGTCGCTACCTCCTTACCCATCATGCTCCCACCTTGTTGGTCTGTTATCAGGTTCCCAGGACTCACTCTCTTTGCAGCCTCAGAACCTTTGCACAAGTAACTTTACCTCCCTAGGTTCTTCTGTCAGTCTTCTGTGCATTTTGCATAGCTTGGCTTAGAAGCAAGCCACTTCCTCAGAGGGCTTTTCCTTGAGACTCTACTGTGTCCTTTTAGAGATTTTCATAGCATTCTATCTTTCTTAATCACAGATTTACAGGGCTCAAGCTTATGCATTTTTTTTCATCTTACCTATATGGATGTTTTGCTGGCATGAATATCTGTGCACTACATGTGTGCTTGATGCTCACAGAGGCCAGAAGAGGGTGTCCGATCTCCTGTAGCAGTTACGGACAGTTGTGAACCACCATGTGGGTGCTAGGAATCTAACTTAGATCTTCTGGAAGAGGAGCCAGTGTTCTTAATCACTGAGCCATCTGTCTAGCCCAAGCTTATGTTTTCATGTATGTGTTTCTAGGTTTATTATCTAATACCTCCACTAGGCCGTGAGTCTGAGTGAGAGGAGGCGGCGGCAGTGGCTTAATCAGCTTCATGCATTACTAGCACACAGCACAGAACTGCTGGATCCAAGAATGGATGAGTAATTGGGTCAGCTGCCCAGAATGACCTTCAGACTGGCTGGAAAGCAGACACATGACAGAAACAGTCAGGACTTTTTTTGTGATGAGAGCATCATAATGCATTGGTTCTAACTTGTCTTTGAGAGAGAAGCATGCTATTTGAATCAGCTTGTTTTGGCTTACTTGTTTTCAACTAAAGACACACGGAATAGGAGCACCTCACTGTTGGGATGAGGTGAGGCTTTCCCATCTGTCTGGAGCTGGCATCCCTGCTGGAAGAAACAGCAGCTTTTCGAAGTTTGGCTTCACAGGACTCAACCCTACAAGTACCCCCTTTATCCTTCTAATGTTAACACCGGTGTCTCATCCCTGTAGAACTTGGTTTTGTGTCTTTTGTTTTTTTTCTCAAACTTTTGCCCTCAGATATCACTTTCATTAATCTGGCACACTGGCACACTACCAGCACTGTTACTACTGTTTTTCTTTAAATGCAACACACTTTGACATCATTAATAAAGAAAATGGTAATATGCACGAACTCCTCAGTTTATGAGCTTATCATATTTGCTCTGCAAGGCATGCTCTCATACTTAGCAGCATTGCTGTGAGGGAAACCTAAGGCAGACCCAAACACAGTTTCAATAACAGGCTGAAGGTCATATCTGATTTTATCATTGACTGTCCCTGTCACACTAGAGCAAACTGTTTATAGCCTGGTTCTCTACCCACCCTGTGCCCACCATGAATACGAACTGCTTAGGGTTAGCGTAAGCCTTCAAGAAGTAAACTTTTCTGTAAGCCTTCCCTAAGTGTATTGCGTGTAATGTAGTAGTTCCTACGTCTCAGGGCACACTTTTTACTTGCCTCTTCCTAACAGTATCATCTGTTGCTGTCCCCCACCCCCGTGGGCTGTTTCCTTTGCAAATACTGCATTCATGTTGGCATTACCAGGATGTTCACTGTTTTGATGGTGGATAATATTTTATATCCTCATAAAGGCAGCTGAGACTCTGCTAGGAAGACACAATATGTTTTTCCGAGTTAGAGTGTCTAAGTGATCCATGATGAGGGCTTCTGAATGAATCTAAAGTGTCACTATTCTAGAACTATAGCCACCTTCAAGGAGGCCAAAGGATGACCCTTCATTGGACTTCATGACTGGGGAGGTCACTGGCTTCTGGGAGGTTCTCCATCCTCTTGGCAGTTGGCATTTTGACACTGTGGACTTTCAGAATGGCCAAAGGGGCTGTTGTAATTTTCACATCTCCAGTGTTGAGCAGGGTACTTAGTAAGTGATTACTAAGCAAATGGATACACGATAGGACTCAGCACTGTAGAGAGGTCCAGGGCAAAGAGAAGAGATCTGGAATGAGATAGAAGCAGCCTTCTGCTGTCATGTAGAACGTAGGACTCAGACTCGGGAAGTAGGCCTGGGTTCCAGGTCAGCCTCTGCTGCATGCCTCAGCACATTCTTTACTCTTCTTTTCATCCATCAGCAGACTTGGACTAGGGAGTTGCAGTGTGTCATAAGCCCGTCCTGGTGTCAGCTACTGCATTAGGGACTCCACGGATGCTAATTGACTTTCCCTTTCCTTCGTCATGCAGAAGAAGCCCATGGAGCCCGTGACCCTGCCTTTATCACACACTTAATAGCGAACATGGGAATTTTGATATTCGGTACAATCTGCTTAAATATAACTGCTGTCCATTTGGCAAAAGGCAGTGGCATTTTTGATACTTGATAGGGTTTATAATCTTCAATCTACTGAAAAGAATCCAGTCTTTTAGTGCTTGTCCTGCTTGGAAGAGGCGTCCCCTGCCCTGTATATTCAATTACTTACTGCATAATAGAACCGCATGCATCCTATATCATTCTTTCTGTAGGTGAACATTATGTTCCTCAGGTGGCGTGAGAGGCTTTGAAGGACTTGTCAGCCACTGGCCTTCCTATGCAGCACTGTAACCATTCAGTTCACAGTGGCATTTACTTCTGAAGCCCTTGTTCAGAATATTAAAAAGGGCACGCGCCAGTCTCACTTCCCTGCTTCAAGAACCGTGCTTGTGTGAAGCTGAGCCCCGTGGGCTGCTCAGGCAAGTCACTGGCCTCTGTTTAAGAACTGTTTGGAATCTGGCTTTGCTGGCATTGATTAGCAACTGTAACGACTGAGCCCCATCAAGGTGGTATGATTCTCCTTCATGTGTCATCCCAAGGGCAGCACTATGTTGATAGAACTGGGCAATTCCGGTAGGACTTCTGAGGTCATCTACCACTGTATCTACCAGAACATCACAGTGACTTCCCACCACCTGTGAAAACTGACTGAGGTCTCTCACAAAGTCAGGAAGAGAAGCATTAAGGTTGACTTTATCTAACTCTATTAAATACTTGTGGATTCTGAATGACAGGTTAGGGTTCCCAGGTTTCTCTCCCTGTCTCTCTGTCTCTCTCTGTCTCTCTGTCTCTGTCTCTCTCTCTCTCTGATTTTTGAGACAGGGTTTCTCCATGCAGTTTTGGTGCCTGTCCTGGATCTCGCTCTGTAGACCAGGCTGGCCTTGGAACCAGACAGAGAACCGCCTGGCTCTGGCTCCCTAGTGCTGGGATTAAAGGCGTGCACCACCGCCGCCCAGCTCTCATTCTTATATTGAAATGATACCTGGGTTAATTTTATCCAAATGGCTGCTGGAGATCAGGAGATAAGATCTACTGTGATTTACCAAGAGCAGCTCCTCCTTTGGCTATCTAGACACCATCTCTGTGTGGTATTCTAACTCAGATCATTAGAGAGAGATGTTCCTAAATGTGGCAAGGGGGATGGCGACAGAGACCTAGAGCTCTCTAGTCCTAGCTCCAGTTTCTTAGCATTTGGGGCCTTTTTAGAATTTCCATTTAGGACTTTACATATGAGGAGGCAATTGCATTGTGGCCTTTCTCTTTAAGAGGCAATGACTGGGAGTTGAATTTTGGATGCTAGTAGACCAGATTTTCTCACCTGAGTACTGATTAACAGAGCAGATGGGGTGATTCTGTCTGGGACACTGGAGGAGGATGATCAGCAGCTCTGGCCTTTACTTCTAGATCTAGTATCACCCTCTGACTTATGACAACCCCAAATACCCCTAGAGTGTAAACTGGTGCTGGTACTATGGAAACCAGAGGTCCCTCAAAAACTGAGAAATAAAACTCTCATTAGATCAGATATATTACTCCTATGCAGATACCCAAAGGTTGCTATATTCCACTTCCTTGATACTTGCTCATCCATGTTCATAACTGCTCTATTCACAATGGCTAGGAAAGGCATAAGCCTAGATATCAATCAACTGATGGGTGGATAATGAAAATGTAGGGCACACACAATGGAATTTTATTCTGCTGTGAAGAAAAATGAAATTATGGAATTTGCAGGTAAATGGATAAACCTAGGAAAAAAGTATACCAGATGAAGTAACCCAGGCTCAAAAAGATAAATGCTACATGGTTTCACCCAGATGTAGATCCCAACGCCAAACCTTAAATTTATGTTTAACTGGGTGTACTTGTAGAAGTAAGGGCATCAGAAAAGGGCCATTGGGGCAGGTGATACCTTAAGGGAGGGGAGATATACAGCATAGGTGATACGAAGACAGGGGAATGTGGGGAGTGGAAAGTTTAAGCAGGGATGGATGTAGGGGTATGGAGAGATGAGAGGGAGGGAGGTAGGGAGGGAGGGAGAGTTAACTAAAACTAAGAGTGTATGAAAAAGACATTTAGAAATTTATTACTTTGCAAGTCAATTAAAAACAGAAGTTAAAAAAGAGAGCTAGGGAGATAGTCTGTATGCCTGAAAAAATACTGTTCCTAGAAGCCTGGGTCACTAAACAAAATTCCTAGTGGCATGTGTGATATATCTCCTTATGAGTTGTTGGTCAGGGAGGTGATAGAGGCCCTCAAAACAACGTAGGCTCTGATCACTCTTCCTTTTTGCCCACTAGAACTAGTTGATAAGGCTCCATTGCTGAAGAAACCACACAGTTTGACTGCAGGGTACAGAGAAACCAAGCTTGAACTGACCTGGTGGCTTCCTTCCTGCTGGCTAGCATTGATAGAGCTAAAGGCTTCTGGTAAAGACAAGGCATTAATGGGCATACCCAGCTGTCTACAAATACCAACCTGCTAGGCAAAATGTGTCCACTGATGCTCTAGTGGCACAACTGTTGTGGGGCTAACCAATCCCTTTCTGATGGGATTTAAGGTCCATTCCACAAGAAACAATTCATACTTGATACTGTAAACCCTATCAAAAACCCACAGCTAAGGAGGTATTAGGCCCCAGAGGTGAACTCAATAATATTGTTTAGCTAAATCATTACAGCGCCATGCTGCCTTTTAAATATTTATGTTTATACCCATAGACAAATGCTACTTCAGAGACAAATGGTTACTTGAGGTGCTGATAGTTGAATGTTTGATCTCAAATAGGACATTTGTACTATCATCACCTTTAAGGTCAGGGAACAGCATGGACGAGGGAGGCAGAAAAAAAAAATAATGAGAATTGAAAAATAAGGAGAGGACCTGTAAAATACAGTCATGCAACCAATGTAACCATGACTTCATGGCAGCTGAGGCTGTCTGTGATGGGCCTACCCAAGACTGGGCCTATTAACAGTCTATCATGGATATGGGTGGAACTTACAGGGCCACAGGCCTTGATGCTGAACTGTTGGCTACTACTGATGAACATTGTCTTTAGTTGTATAATCACTGAATAGCCTACCAGGCTCTAGGGGATACTTCCAAACTCAAGGTCACACAGACAATCCTGTTAATTGGTCACAGCAACAACAATAACAACAACATCATTAATTTGCAAAGAGGACTTGTCAGGAAGAAAAGAGGGAAATAATAAGAGGTGGGGGAGAGATAGGGGTCATAATCAGATTTCATAATATAAATGTATGAAATTGTCAAAGAACAAACTCAATGAAATTAAAAAAAATAAAATAAAAACAAAATTTCTAAGCCAGATATCCCTTTGCTGGGGGGTGGGTGAGGGGCCACATTATCCGTGGTTGAGGATCAATAAAATGGATTTGAACTTTGGGAGGCCATCATCATCATCATCACCATCATCACCATCATCATTTATTTGGCAGTGTTAGGGACTGAACCCATAGCCTTGAACATGCTAGAGAGTGTCCTATAACCCCAGATCCTGGGAGATTTTTCTGTGATCACAAGAAAGCTTCTTTGGGTATATTTCAGCTTTTTGTGGCAGTCCTAAGACATTTTTAACCTCTGAGTTTCTTGTGGGGTACATGTCTGATGTATTTGTAGGTTGACAAAGGATGGACTAAGAATAAAAAAAAAAAAGCAAAAGGTGAGGGGGGAGGGAGAGGGAGAAGAGCGGGAGAAGAGGGAGGGCAAGGGATGGAGAGAGAGATACATGCATGCATCAGCTCTTCTTCCTCCCCTCTCCCTGTAGGGCCAAAAGAGAGAAGGTGGAATGTGGAAGGAGTAGGCATGTTGAACTGGCGATGCTGGTCTGTGGAGGAACTCGGGGCTAGGGCTTTGGAGCTTCAAGTCATCCTGATACTTAAAACAGACGTTAGCGATGCCCTGCCGGCAGCACAAAGATGGGTTTTGGAGAACGTGAGATATCTGCCAAGGTGCTCGGGAAAATTGCCGTGTAGGCACAGCCCTTTTACCACCGCCGTGCCTCGGCCCTGCTCCCTGCCATGTAGTCACACAGTTGCCTCATGCTGCCCTCTGGCTGCTCCAAGCCTACTTCATCCAGGCTGAACCATCTGCTGCAACATTTCCTGTCTGGCTTCCAGCTCTCCTTCCCTGTCTGCTGATTTCAGCTATTTGGAGGGTTAAGATTAAACACACAAATACTTTACTAAACTAAGGAGAGAGGAGTGAGCAGGTCTGACCTGGGCGGGGGATTCTGGCTCTTCGAAGGGAAGCTTGCTAGTCCCCAGTCAAGGGAGTTTTGGAACCAAGAGCATTTGCCTGCCTTCTCTGGCTTCCCTGAAGTGAGCATGGGTAGTGTATTTTCTAGCCATGGTCTCCCCTCCCCCGGCCCCCCATTCCTCTCTGACTTGGCTTTTGTAAGTTAGAGATCTCACTTCCAAAGAGGCTCTACACAAGATGAACTGTGAAAAGACCCAAATTTCTTAGCTTGGCATGTAGTGTGTTTCTTAGCAATCTGTCTTCCTAACCTCATCTCTGTTCATTCCCTCAAGTGCTAGTAGAAAAGATGGACACAGCCTCTGGCCCCAGCTCCTCCCCTAAGAACAGATAGTGCAGCAAGCGGCCACGTAAGACACCAGACGAAAACAACACATCAAGCCAGGGTGGGTTCAGGAGGCCTGGGAGTGCCTTGTGTGTGGAATTAGTCTGGGGATTAGTTCCTGGCTGGCAGACTGTGGGGACCTCCTGTCTCTGCTCTTTCCAGCCCCATATGCTAACACCTGGCATGCTTTGTCATCTGTCTCTCGCTTTGGACACAACAGTCCTCTCTTTAGAATGGTTTATCTGTCTGACAAACTCCTAGTACCATTCACAATCCTGCTTACCTCTTACTACCAGGCAAATGCCTCTGACCGCCCGTTGCTCTGCCTCTCTGCTTTGCTGTGGCTCCCCAAGCTACTGCTAAATTAAAGTGTATTCCTCTTTCTTTTGAGTGAAGTCCTTATAAGTCACCTCTATGGCAATAAATCACACCAATTTGTGATGTTCTGCTGATACGCCAATCTCCTCCATTAAGTGTTCTTCAAAGGCAAGGAAGTAAAGTCCTTTTTCAACCCCAGCTTCTGGCAGAGAGCCTGACATGCGGAAGTGTTCAGTATCACTGAATGGATCCATTCAGCCTGGGAAGAGCAGGCGGCGGTTCGCTGCATTCTTTCCTGTGTTAGATGGTGGGACTGAATGTCCTCCTAGAAGGACCCACAAAGCATATATGTCCAGTGTCACTACCACCCAGATCAAGAAATAGTTATCTACCAGAACTGAGGATGCCACTACGACAAAGACTCCAAACTTTACATTTGACCAGAAACTACTGGTGTCTTCTAAACAGGACTCGTCTTGAACCAGGGGCCAGATATTCTAGAGACCAAACACTTGGCCCAAAGGCAAGCAAGTTTCAGTTAAATATCCCTTGGGCAATGTGGCCTAAAATCTAACTGTAGGGGACTTTATCTTCCAAAATCTCTGGAGACCTTCCTTCCTTACATACTGCTTTCAGGCTTTTGTGGACTCTGCCACATTCTAGGACAATTAATGTAGGTGCTTGCTGGGAAGGTCTGCTAATTGTTAACCTGTGTGCAGCTCAGTCTATTTGTTGGATGCTGTTCATGCAGGTCAGTTAAAAATCAAAATGGGTGTCCTTGGCTCCGCTTTTGGAGGAGATCAACCATCTGCCTTACTGTGTTTGGTCAGAACACTGTGCGTTTGGAAAGGCTGTGGTTACAAGATGTACAGCAATTACCTCCAGTGTGGCACAGCTCAGAGCAGGGGGACTCTGCAGGGCCCATTCTCTCCTGCTGCTGAGCTCACCACCCTCTCTCCCTTTCTCTGCGCTCTCACAGTGAAGGCCCTCCTCAGTCACTTCCTATTTTTTTCACCTCTTTACAGATGTCCAACAACTAATCTCTGTATATATTAGAATGATGGCTTTGTCCTGGATATATTTCTGGAATCTGGCTGTAATTTTCTAAAGAACAGACTCAGCTAAGTTTCAGGTTGTTGTCAACCCTTGGATTCCCTTTCAGGATGTTTCTCCCCTTGACTCTTTACCCCATGCATGCATGTGTTATGAGTCCATGATCATGCCTGCCAGTTTGCAGTTCCTTTCCATTGTCATGACTGATGTTCCAGGCACCCTGGTTTCTCCAGCTCCTTGGGTCTGTTCATGGAAACCTTCTTGTTTGTTTGATTATTTAAAGCAGTCGACAACACTGCTTTTCTCTGTGTCTTGCTTCAGGATGTTTAATCACGCACTGGAGACTCTCTGAATTGCTACTTTGTGCCAGACACAGCTTGAGCCACTGAAGCTACAACAGTGAACAGATAGATGTGGTTTTTGCTCCCAGGGAGTTGGCATACTAAAGGAAGCTTTTTGTTCTAGGGCTGAGCTGTCCGATATGGCACCCACTCATGATATACAGCTGCTCAAGTTCAAATCTCAATTAATTAAAATGAGACAAAATAGAAATTTTAGTCCTTCATTCACACTGGCCACATTTCAAGTACTCAGAAGCATGGGAGACCAGCAGTTATGGTACCAGATAGCACACTTTTATCACAGATCTACTGTGTATCTACTGCACAGGAGTGTTCTAGAAGAATATTCTAGAACTACTGTTGTCCCTTGAATTTATAAAACACTTGTAGCCATACAGAGAAATGATTTAGGATGAAAAGGCTACAGATCATAATTCTTCACGTGCAATTTTCCTTAGAAGCATAGTTTATGCACAGTACTCAGGAACCTGTACATTTATTTTTATTGGGAATACCCAGTTTTTAATTACAAGATGGCTAAACTAATGTTGTGGGATAAGATTTTGAGATATAGTTGGCTCACTGTTTCTGAGGGCTCTGCATTAACCAGAAATGGAAGGAAACTACTTGAAAGAAACCAGTGTCTGTACCAGACATGTTAGTCCTTAAATCAGAGAGAATAAGTGTGTTCTTAGCACTTACACTGTACTGGGTATTTGCGATTTGGAGATGACTAAAAGTATAGGGGGGGATGTACCTAAGTTATTTTATATAAAGGACCTGAACACCAGTGGATTTGGGGAGCCACAGGACAAGGTGAAGTCCTGAAGCCAACCCCCCCGTGGACACTGATGATGACAAGCCATCACTTTCCCGTCCTGTCTTTTGAACGGGTGTTAGCTCTGTTCTCACCATTTCGTGGACAGGAGAGTTATCGTTGAGAACCCAGAGAGAGCCTGTGTGCCTTTCTGACTAGTCTCTTACAATTCCCCAAGACCTGGGAATGTTTGTAGAGGGGAACACAGAAAGAAAGACTTGGGGAGTGTATTCAAATGTCCTGGCTGAAGCAGGGCTACAGAAGAGAGAGAGAAATGGGAGTCTGCACGCACATGTGAGCGAGGACGAGAGTGAATGTCAGTCCCCCTGTGCTTTGTGGGACCAGGCTGCATGATCCCGGGAGTTCTGTGACAAGTAGCAGAGTTTCTGGGAGAGGAAGTTTCTAGAATCTGGGACTGTGGAGAAACACTCTAACTTTGCAGGGCTGGAAGAGTCATGCTGACATTCAGCAGGAAGCTATACGGCCTGATGAGTTAGCCCTGCATCCTGCCTCACCCATCCTAACCCACACTCCACAGCCTCAGACATTGATCTCCCCCCTCCCAGTTTTAAGAGCATAAATTCAAAGTAGAAATAAATGGAATTATAAGGTAAACATCAGCTTCCCGGCAGCCTCTGTATTTGTGGTCTGGGAGAAAGATCCACTCCAGAAGTTGTGTGGTTTCCTCATACACACATGAACCCTGGTAACAACTGATGTCCTCTTTGCTGGGACATTTTATTTGAAGCAGTAGGATAATGTAGTCCTAGGAAGTGAACACATCTAATGCCTTTGGAGACAATTTGAGTAGTGAGGAAACTGACTCCATGCTGGAGTTCAACTGACCGCTGTAGGGAGGAAACCAATATACTTGCATGGCTTGTTGGCTTACCCAGGAGTCTAATCAGTCTGTGTGGCTGATCTGGCCTGCCTTCTGCTCTTGTAAATTAAGTTTTATTGACACATAGTCACACACACTGGTTTACTGATTGTCTTGGGCCACTTGGGGGTTACAATGGCAACATGGCAAACTATGACAGAGAGCATATTGCCCTGAGGCAACACCTAGTCATTTCTGGAAAAATTTTACTCACACCTGCCTGGCCTGGTTTATACATTCCTTAAAGACAGGACAATGTCTAAATATTTTCCTATTTCCTCACAGGCCTTGTGGGTACAAAGCAAGAAATTAAGAATGCAGAATAAAAGGTCCTAAGACTGGAGTGGCTATTTCAGCGTCAAGCATGACTTCTTGAAGAGACTCCTGGGAACATCATGCCTTGCATTACAGCTACTGATCTCAACTATTAAAGAGGGTGCAGTCATGTTTCTGTGAGCCATGATGCAATGCTTTTTCTTTTTGGGTCAGGTTCTTACTTTTCCCACAGCCTCCCCAGTTACTGGAATTTCAGGTCTGTGCCACCACGCACAGCTCTGTAATGCTGGAATTTGTGCGTGACTTGACCTTCCAAAGTCACATACTGGAGGCTTGGTATGCTGTATGGTGATGTTGAGATAGGGAAACCTTTAAGAGCTGGGGCCCACTTGAAAGTAGTTAGGATCTGGAGACAATAATCCCTTTGGGCAGTCATGCGGAGTGGGTTCACTCTCTCAAGAGTAGAGATTTATAAAGCAGGGCCAGCCTGGTTCCTCACTGGTCTCTTGTTTCTCGTGATACCATGTGATTTCTTCCTCACACGTTCCCACCATTATGACAGCATCCGTCATGAAGCCCTTACCAGAGCCCAGAAGATGCCAGTGTCAAGCTGCTATGTTCATGAAGCTGCAGAGCTGAGCAAACAAGCCCTCCCTCCCTTCCTCTCTCCCCTTTTTCTTTGCTTGTATCTCTCTCTTAGAGGGATTTCATTAAACTTGTGAGTCTCCAGTTTCAACCTTCAAGTGCTGGGATAATAGGTGTGCATCACCGTGCCTAGATAAATCTCTTTTATTGTCAAGTCCCTAGCCTTGGGAATTTTGTTATACCAATACAAAGCCAAGAAGAGGGGAATGGGAGAGATGATTGTCACATTGTAAATGTGGGTGGTTGGATCAGCCATCTGCTGTATATATAATCCAGGATGCTCATGGTTTCCTACCTTGCTGGAAAGGAGTCTCCAGTGTGAATAATTTTTAAGTTTTAGCTGAGGAGACTTGGAGTCTCAGGGCCTATCTCAGGCTGGCTTTTTCCAGCAGCATCGCCCAGGAAAACATTAAAATGAGCGTGATTTATTTACTAAAGAGAATATGCGCAGTGGGAGCAGAATGGGGGTGGTGGCGGCGGCGGGTGGTGGTGGTGGTGGTGGTGGTGGTGGTGGTGGTGGTGGTGGTGGTTAAAAGCCTCAAAAAAAGGTGCAATTTCAGGTAAAGCCTGAGCCCACACCTGATCCCATTGGTACCTCATATTCAGGAAGGTATTCTGCAGCTTAAGGGTGGGAGTTTGGGGGTTCAACAAGAGTCAAAATAACTAAGCTTTTCCATTCCTCGCATCTAACAGGTAGAAGCAGGGTCCAGGATTCCCTGGGATACCCTAACCCTCAGGTCACCTTAGGTTGTCTGGGTAATGAAGAGACTGTAAGGATTCTGGGGTAGTTATCTGAATGTGGCAGGTGAGTCCAGAATTAGAGACCATGGAAACAGGGGGTGAAAGACCTGGAAAAGGGGCTGAGAGGGAACCTGGGCAGTGAACTAATGGTATCCACCACATTGCCAACTGGATGCCTATGTTTATTAATGTGCTATGAGGTTATACATCAAGTTAGTGCTCTCTCTCTCTCTCTCTCTCTCTCTCTCTCTCTCTCTCTCTCTCTCTCTCGTGTGTGTGTGTATGTGTGTGTGTGTGTGTGTGTGTGTGTCTGTGTGTTTGTGTGTGTGTGTGTCTGTGTGTTTGTGTGTGTGCATGTGTGTGTTTTGAGACAGCTCTCACTTTAGAGCCCAGGCTGGCCTCAAACTCAAAGTCCTCCTGCCTCTGCCTCCTGAGTGCTGGAATTGCAGCCTTGCATCACCATGCCTGGCTTCTCCTTGCCATTTCTGTAATGTGCACACTCCATTTTATGGAAGAAGAACCACCTTCTGTTTCCTCACCTTATTGTTTTCCCTTCAAAAATAAAATGATTTATCTGGGAATATAAAAATGTAGACTTTTTGTTGTCGTCAGGAGAGTTTGCCCTGTTCACAATACCTGTGAAATGGAAACAACCTATATGTCCTTCAACTGATGAATGGATAATGAGAATGGGGTGCATTTACACAATGGAATGCCATTCAGCTATATAGAAAAATGAAATTGTGAAGTTTACAGGTAAATAGATGGAACTGGAAAATAAGATTCTGAGCGAGGTACCCCAGACCTTGAAAGGCAAAGGCTGCATGTTCTCTCTTATTTGTTTCTAGCTCGGAATCTTTAGATGTGAGTATAAAACCTGGAGTAACTGTATAAGGCAGGAAGGTAAGAGGGACCACGGAGGGCTCTGTGGAGAGGAGGAGCTCCAGGGACAGGGAGAGCAGGACACAGGTGTTATGAAGGGGGAAATGGGAAATGTGGGGGTGCGGTGAACTGGGATGAGGGAGGGAAGCCGATATAGTCACAGGGAGGGAGGAGGAAAAATGACAGACAAATCAAAAGCCTATCAGAATGTGATTTTTTTTGTCACATTTTTAGGGAAGCATAAATCTTACATGTTCTCTGTAGAAGGCATTCCCTTTGTCCTAAGTCAAGTCCTTTCATACGTCAAAGGATTCTTGACCAAAACACACTCAGATTTGGGGTCCCAGGTTATGGTATGCCTAGAGATTCACTTGGAAAACCCAGAGACTCCTGGCATATTCTCTTTCATCTCTCCAGCGTAAAGAGCTCAAATCCTGCTCTGTCCTCACACTGCAACTCGTCTTCACCCCGTTGGGGGCTGCCCTTCACTGGCTTAGCTCTCTCATGCTTTCTTTGAGATGGTAGCTAGCACTGAATTTGATGTCCGAGGCACAAAGTCCAGCAGCTTGGGGTTAGATGCAGACAGTCCTCACATCCTCCTTTTTTCCCCCCTATGATTATAGACGATGGCACGTTTAACATCATTTGGGGTTGCCCTGCCTCCATGCACGTGTCTCTACTGTTCGACATGCAGTGGTTACCTTTCTTAGCCTGCAGCCCATCACAGCTAGGCAGAGCAAGGAGAACTGGTGTTCTTTTACAATGGCTAGTTTTATCTCAAAGCATCCTTAGTAAACTTGCTTCTGCTTTATCGACACACACACACAACCTCTTTCTGCAGGTCTTTATTGCCGGTTTGGTCTCCATCATTGCTGCTGATTTGGGAGGCTTCTCTTGCCCTGACCAAATCCTACTTTTTAAGATAAGTTTTTTTGTACTTGTTAAAGAGGACGAGATAAGACATAACTTTTAAGGAAATGTACTGACTTGTCGCTATTAAAAAGGACAAATACTTCTTATATTGCTTTTCCCCTACCAATAAATTAGCAATTAGGTGACAAAATAGTTCCCATAGCCAGATGGGAACTCAATATTTCTTCTCATTACAAATTTTGGGGGGTTAGTATAGAGGCTTAGGAGAAAGTTACGGGAATTTAAGATGTATTGTACCCCTGGAAGCTCTTTTTCTGTGAGGCTACCTAGGACTCACTTGGAGGGGTCGTGATAGGGTGGACAATATATGGGCTTTGGAGTCATGCCCACCAGGGTGGATCAAAAGCGCTCTGTTAAAGGTACTAGAGTAACCAGCCTTTGAAGAGAGATCTCTTCAAATGGCTAGAGAACTAGCCATCTCAGGAGAGGCTGGAACCCTAGCACAGAAATGAAAATTCTTGGCAAAAAGTTACCAGCAACTCTTCTAAACGTCCCGCTAGTGGACCCTTTTCTCTTGGTATTCTTTGCCACTTTTGTGACTCTGTTCCTCACATCCTACGCCAGCCTCTCTTCTCTCCTTGTGTTCTCTACTTGTGCTCATCCATCACGGCTTTCACAGGAAAAGACATCGATCCTCAAGTGTGCATTTCCAGCTCAGCTCTTTTTAATGAATCGATTTCATTAACAAGAATGTGTATGTGCCTGCTTGTCTGTATGTGTAGAGTATGGATGCAGGTACCCCCGGAGGCCAGGAGAGGGTATCAGATCCCCTGGAACTGGAGCTACAGGAGTTTGTGAGCTGCCTGAAGTAGGTGCTGGGGACTGAATTTGGGCCCTCTGCAAGACCAGCAAATGCTAATCATGGAGCTGTCTTTTCAGTCCTGCTTTTCAAATTTAACTCGTTTCGTAGTTTAGCTCATCCTATGGAGCTTCCTGGCTTCCCTGGACTCTCTATAGGATCTACAAACTCAATCCAACCCCAGTGGGACACCAGCCCCAGATATATTTATCTTTCCAAGTTTCTTAATGATTTTTATACTTTAGACCAAGTCGGGGATCTCAGGGCAAGCTCCAGTTCCCCAATTTTGAATCCCTAGCCACATCTTCTATATCCTCTGTACCATCTGATTCTGGCCCAGGTCTTTCTAATTTCCCTTCCTCCAGTCTCCTGCTTCCCATCTTTTCCATCACTACTGTATCAGGGAAGTTCTTCCATCCCTCACTTCCCATCTCCCTCCCTCCCCAGGATCTCCCTCTCCTTCTCCTTCCAGACCCATCTGTCCTACTTCCTGTCTCCTACCTCTCACTCTACAGTGAGCCATACTAAATTGTTTTTTTTTTTTTTTTTTTTTTGTGCCTGGAGCTTGCCACTCTGGGTCTCAGTTTGGAATGCTATTCTTTCTTCACACCCCTGCTCCCATCTGCCTAGCACACATCTGCTCAGATTTCAGGGCTCTGTGCAGCCTTCTTCTTCCCTGCGAGGCCTCATCCATTGCACCCATGCTCCTACTCTATGTGTTACTGACTGACTTCCTCGTTGAGCTTTGCCTCGGCACACAGCTGTCAATGGCAGTTTGCCCCTCCTGAATTGTAAGCTCCTCGAAGGCAATGTCTCTGTTTGTTTGTCTCCAGACTTTGCTTTTCAGCTCGTAGGCAGAAAAAACAAAACAAAACAAGACAAAACAAAAAAAAACCCTTTGAATGAGGAATGGACTCTAAATAGAGGCCAACCTATGAGCAAATTACAGTGGATGTCATGATGGCGGAATTCATACAGGTCACAGCGGTGACCTAATGCAGAGATAGCCCTGTTCTCTGCAACTCTCACAAGCCCAAGTTGGCAAACAAGTCACGTGGGTATTCTTTACAGTATGAGCTGACTTTTCCGGAGACAGCCCTGTGCTGGCCAGCTTCCTGAGCAGTTTGTGAAAATGAAACCTAATGAAACAATTCCCCTTTCCCCCAAAGTTGGCACTGGCCCAAGCTTTGCTTTCCCAGAGTATGTTGTTTCCTGGTCGGGCAATGCATCCTATGCTATAGCCGTTAGGTATCAGTGTGCTCTGAAGCCATTAGAGGTCAGTCTGAAACCCTAAACAGAAGCTGAGACTGAGCTACATGACTGAGAAGCGTACCAGTGGGCATTCTTCTTGCTCCGGATGTTCTAAGCTCCACCATCGCAAGTGTATTTCAGACACTTGAGCTGCCCTACTTCCATACCCAAATCGAGGAACAATTAACTGGAAACAGAAAAGTAATTCAGGGCAGTACTTGAGCTTGTCATACACATATTGACCCTTGTTTGAGTCAAAGCCACAGAGACAACTTGGATACCAAAGAGCAAGGGTTATTTTAATAGCAAAATGTTGTATTCAATCAATCAATCAAAAACAAAACAAAAAACCCTCTCCTTCTTCTGATTACCTATTAATTTCAGATGAAAAAGCCCCAGGCAGTAAGAAAAAAAAAATGACCCATGCACTAAGAAGATTGGATATTTAATTCAGAGTGGAAATGGCTAGGTAATATTAAGTTGTCATGGTAGAAAGCAAGTCCTGGACATTCTGCTTTCACAGTACTATCTAAACTTGTAAAAATACCCAGAGAGGCAGAAAGGAGGCCTAAATTTAGACCCGTATTTAATGCATTCAAGAGCATGATTCATTTCTCTCCTGCCTCGGTACAGCCTGAGGAATCTGAATCTACAGCAGGATGCCTTGTAAGTAAGAAGCAACCCCATCCATCGAGAGGCCAGAGCACGTGGAACCACCCTGTCTCCTCTGCTAATAAAGGTGAACTTCCAAGTACCCCACCCACCAAACCCAATCTCCGAGCGCATGAAAAGCCATTCAAGTTTAATTTTACTCCAGCCTTGGTGTGGATCCTGCTGGGAATTTACTTGTTTATTCTGTTGTTCTTCTGGTTTTTAAATGGGTTTTCCACCCAAGCACCTGTGGGCCCTGGCTAGCCCTTGGAGGCCATACAGTAAGGCTCACCCTCATGAGACTTCCCAGAAGAATGTTGTAGTTGGTATTGGTGTAGTGAATGGAATGGAATGAATTAATTATTTTGTGGAACCGGGTATTGAACCCAGAGCCTCCTGTGGACAAGGCAAATGCTCTACCCTTGAGCTACAGCCATCGGCCCATATTGGTATATTGAACATCCCAGACGCCAAGTCACTATGGTGGCCCGTAGCTGGGCTTAGCAAAGTAATATGCGTGTAACTTGAGTATTTAACATCAATTACAAGTTATCTGAAAAACAATAACAACAAAGCAAGTCAAATAAAACTCAATTACCAACTGACCAACGAACTAGCCAACAACAGCAAGTTCAGTTCACATGAATCAGATCAGCATGAGGCTCAGCCTCCATGGCAAAAATGGTTGCTGCCTCTTCTTTTTCATTCTCTTCTACCTCTAACCATACTCTTGCACGCCTCTGCTGCCAAGCCCGAAGCCAAACTCTATCCTCTCAGATAATTTAGACTAAGGCTGGTCTGTCATTTGTATTAGTTCACTATGGCTTAGATGGCAAATGTACTTGTTATGTTGTGGTTTTTAAAAATGTGACTCCATTTTTTTTCCTCTTAAGTTTTTAAGCACATTTGGAAAGTAACCGTACAGGTCTCATCCTATAGTCTGGATTTTTAGGAAATTTCTATCGAAAATAATAGGAAAGTAGATGAAATATATACCAAAAAAGCTACAGTTAGATGACAGTGCCTCCGGAAAGTGAGGGCATTCTAGCTGTTCATCACTCTGAGGTGTGACATTGGTATGAGTAACCCATTCTGAAGGTCTCATTGCATATTTCCATCCATTAGTCCCAGTTAAGAAAGAGATCATTTCCCCCAACATGAAATGGGTCCAGCAACGCAGAAATTGAAACAACCAGAATTAGATATGGAGCACGTGCATCAAGTTAGGAATGAGCCATCTGAGGTGTGTGTGAATGAGCAGCACTTGGAAAGGGCCACACAGGGCACATCCACAGCATGGGCTTGGTAGACCGTGGGAGGGCAGCGGGTCCGGGTGGATATGAGATCCAATCAGCCTGAAAACATGCTTCACACACCAACCTGGACACGGCACAGAGAGAAGGCCACACACTGTAGGGCAGCAGAAATGATTTGTACCTTTCTCAAACAGTTTGGTACTGGTTCTCCTGTGCAGTTCTCAAGAGCCAGGTGGGGGCAGGCATTCAATCTCCACTGCGCCCAGCTTGTGCCGTAGTATAGGCGACTGAGTCATTAATAGGACAGTGATGTCCGGTGACCTTGGCCAAATGTTATTTGAGATTTGGGGACAGTCATCTACATCCATTTGAGAAAGGACGGATACTCTTTAGCACTCTAGACAGAAAACTGGCTGATTTAGCTTAGAACAGATTCTGCTATTGCAGCCAACTTCAGATCCCAGAGGAAGAGGGCAGGGTCTCAAGAAGGTTGTATCCAGCTAAGGCTAGGTCAGTTATATTTGGGGACTTGGGGTCAAGATTTATCCTCACACACATAGAGCACCACAGATCTAATTCACAGAGTGGGGGAATTTATTTCCATCCTTCAGTCACACAAAACACCTCTATTCTGTCTTTGGGGGTGGTGGGGAGAGTTCAAGTTCTAAACTATAATCAGCCCTTCTTTGAAAACAGCAATACTAAATCCTCGTGTTCAGCAGATGATGGTGTTTGTTGCACTAGGCTGGGCCCATAGTACAACATCAATAAATGGCCACTTGTAGAGGGACAGACAGAATCCCATTTGTGAAACACATCCATACCTCCCCTTTCTCTCCCTCCCCCTTACTCCCTCCCGCTCTCTCCCTCACTACATTATTCAAATGCCCATGTGGGCTTCATCTCATTCTGGGAGAAAAAGGGACAACTTGAAAAAGCAAAATAATGTAGCAAAGTGGAAAAGCAGTTTCCAGGGGAAGCGTGTGTGTGTGTGTGTGTGTGTGTGTGTGTGTGTGTGTGTGTGTGCGCGCGCGTGTGTGTGTGTGTGTAATAGCATGCTTAGTCTCTGAGGAGAATCATCATAGCAAGCTTTTTAAGTGTTGT
This sequence comes from Peromyscus californicus insignis, assembly GCF_007827085.1. NCBI lineage: Eukaryota > Metazoa > Chordata > Mammalia > Rodentia > Cricetidae > Peromyscus > Peromyscus californicus. Next base: position 39,463,516 of record NW_026294562.1, read on the forward strand.
TTTGCCTGTAGGGACCATTTGAAAGGATGCTCTCGACAGGAAATTCCTGTCCCTGGGAGACTGCCTTCTGAAGGCTGCACATTGTCAGCCAAAGATATTATAACTGGAGGATGGAGCTAAAATTCTTCCTCCATGAGTTGGCTAAGTCTTATGGAACAAATATTTGTTCCAATTAGGTGTTCCAAAAAGTCTTGCTCGCCTCAGAGCCTCAGATAACGTGTTGTGAGAAGGAAAGCTTATTTGTTCAAAATCTATCATGGAGGGAAAATGACGTGTTGCTGTGTTTTGTTGCCAGGATACACACGGTGGTCTTCATAGGCTCGAGGACTTCCAAGCTCAGATGTCTTTTGTCCTTGTGTTCCTAGGCCCCATTCTACCTGGGATGAGGAGGGAGAGTGGGGTGCTGCTAGACTCTACTCCCACTCCTTATTAAGCTATGTGGTTATGTGACCCTAATCCGTGTTCACAGTCCAGGGCTCAGATGGCTGGCCTGTCAGCAAAAAATGTCTGAAAAAATGTTAATTCAACAGTGTTGGAGGGTTGTTATTTTCAGAGCTAAACTCCTCAGGGAAAATGAGAAAGAGCTGCGCCTGGGATTCAACTCCACACTGAAACATGCTTCTTCCCTGATGCTTTGTGAAGTCATTTCCTGATGCCTGGTGTGCCCTGACATTTGGTCCAAATAAAATCCTGGAACAGACTTCTGGACTACAACTATCCTCCAACTCCACACAAAAGGAGTTGTTTATTGCAGAGACTCAGTATCTAGTAGACTGAAGGTACTGGGGGGCTGCTGGCTCTTGGTCCACACTAAATTACTTTATGATATAGATCCCCCCACCCTGGCATTTACCATGAACAACTCGGTCTATGACCTACAGGCATTTTCCATACTTCTTGGTAATGAATTCTGGCTTCATCTGTGTCTCAATAGCACTTAAGAATGGGAAAGGCTGTTGGGGAATAGTTTCTAGCATGAGGAAAATACCATACAGATGTTTGCCCTTAATCTTGAATTCTAATGATGAAATTGAGAATTGTTTATTTGTTCTACACTCAAGCCCAAGGAATTTATTTTCTAAAGCCTAGCAAGCCGAGGGCTAGGGTAGGAGTAGGTAGTTTTGACATAATATATTCCCAGTAATGAAATATAAAAAACCTGGCCTTAAGAGTTTGAGTTATACACAAACTTATATCATTTAAAATGGTTCATTTTTTTTTTGTATCAATTTTGGTATACTAGATGTCCATTTGTATTTTAGGAAGGTCATACCTGGAGAAACAGTTGATGGCTACTTTGCTAACATAGCATATTCACCTCCAGTGATTGTTTCCACCAAGATAGCAAACTAGGAATCGGTCCTCTATCTTGAGCCATTTATTGAGGACGAACAAATGGACTTGGAAAAGACGTGACTCAATCAAAGTTAAATACCTGACTTTGGTGTATGAGAATCATAAACTTGCTTACGGTCTATCTGGTCTGCAAACACTTCCCCATAAATCATCCAATATGGCATGTAGAAGATATTCTTGGCCAGTTTCCAAGATGGCTCCTCATTGGGAAAGAGAATGGCTTGTCTGGCGACCCCAAAGCTCATCAGCACCACCAGCATAATGATGACAAAGTACATCATGTCTATCATCTGGAAGGGTGGAGAAGGAGAAATAAAAGAAAAGCCATGTGATTGAAGGTGCCTGTGAATGCTGACTTTCAAGGAATCCCCAGCTAAGAGGACAACTGGACTACTGAAGCTGACCTCTACATGCTGAATGCTAATGTAAGTTGCTAAAATAATTTTTTTTTACAAGTACACACATAATGGAGCCCTTTCATTTTTATGGCTGACTATGGAATATATTTACATTTAGGCACAAGAGTACTATTCCTCAGAATTTGGGTTCTCCACGTGGTTCCCATTTTTAAAACAAAACAAAACAAAACAGTTATTAGAGAAGGCAAGTGGCTTGTTTTGGTTTCTTTGTTCTTAGGAAAATTAGGATTGGGATAGTTGGACTATTTTTAAGAACAAGTGCAGAACAGTATATTCCTACTCTTAGTTCTAAGAGGCTAACATGACTTGGAAAGCTCAAGAAAATAAGGCTTACAAATAGACCTAGGGCAGAACAAACGGGAGCCCATCACATTGCTTGACTCTCTGCCGTGGACCCGGCTCTCATAGAACCATCCCGTTTCGATATTTCTCCTGCAGGGTAGCTTATTGTGGAGGGTGTTTTCCCAGGTCTTAAAACCATGTGGCTTCATGAACTAGACCAGTGCCTGTTGTTGACATGATGGATCTCCTCCTAGGTGTGTTTCTCAGCTCCTCCCGATGGAAGCCCGCCATTCTTCCTTCCCCTCTTTCCCTTCTCCATGCTCTCATTTGTTTCAAGGCTACGTGACTAGACATCTGTTTTTTCTTTTTCACCTGCCCGATTGCTTTCTTTTCAACACTGAAAACTGACAAGGTACACTAAGTGGTGATACCGATGACTCCAAACTCACAGCTTCTTTAAGAGACATTTCCAGTGTCTCTGCCTAGAAAGATGAGTGTGCTGTCCAAGCTAGGCTAGTTGTGGGACCTCATCCCATGGCAGCCATGGTGAGGTAGGCACGTGACACAAGACGGGACTTCACCAGAATTCTCAGAATCTTTTGGTTTTTGAATTTGTTTTTTATTTTTTGGAGACAGGGTCTCTGTATGAGCCCAAAGTATCTTGGAACTCACTATGCAGATGAGGCTGGCCTGGAACTTTGTGATCCTCCTGCTTCAGCCTCTAGTGTGCTGAGATTACAGCCATCTCTCTTATAGAAGTAGAGAGAGAAGTTCCCTTTCATTCTTCATAATGTTCATTCTTTGTGTGAATCTTGCATGCTGGAGGCTGAGTTTCCCCCTAGTGAATGAGCAGATATAGTAGAGGAAGAGACCTAGTCCCAGCAGTGATTGGACCCCTGTCTCTGTAGTCTTTATGGCCAGTTCCCCCTTGTCCTCTTGTAAGTCAGTATCCCTCCCACACTTAAGCTGCGGAGATCGGTTTTCACTCCTGTGTCAAACTGTCTGATACCAAAGACTTCCTTCTCTTGGATAATATAGTGTAAGGGGTGCCCACCCACAGAGAATGATGAATGGTAATTATCAGTAATAAAGAAGGTTCCGGATTGTTTTATTTATTATTGTTACTGTTGTGCTGGGGATTGGACCAAGGTCCTAGTGTACACTAAGCATATACTCTACTATGGACCTATTTCTGCCTCCAGCTTCAAAGAGAATATTCCATGGTACCTGCTCCAGTAACTTAAACATTATGGTCTTCTTGGGTGCCTTAGGACACAGGGGCCTCAATATATTTTAGATCAACTCATCAATTTCCAAGACAACTTCAAAATACATCTGCCAAAATTTTTAAGACCTTGAGGTGAGATAGGAATTTCCTCAAGATTCCTCCTTTCCATATCCTCACAGGTATATGCTAGCTGTTCTTCCTTTCTCCAGTTGGGGGTTGCAGGTCTCTAAGTGGGTGAGATGGCTGGGTTGGATCAGGTTCATAGGAAACCCAAGTCTGTGTTTCATCTCCTCCCTTCTTTTTATTTATTTATTTATTTATTTTTTATTTATTTTTTTTTTATTTATTTTTTTTGGTTTTTCGAGACAGGGTTTCTCTGTGTAGCTTTGCGCCTTTCCTGGATCTCGCACTGTAGACCAGGCTGGCCTCGAACTCACAGAGATCCGCCTGGCTCTGCCTCCTGAGTGCTGGGATTAAAGGCGTGCGCCACCACCGCCCGGCTCCTTCTTTTTATTTTATAAAATCCTTTTATCACTTATTTACAGAAAGTTGTATCAATGAAGGAGCACAGATGAGTCTTCATGTTATATTTGTTCACATAGATTAAAAGATGGGCAGGGGAGGACTAGGGAGTACTCACCAGAGTGAGGAGCCAGTCTGACTCAAGAAAACTCAGCCAGTAAATACAGAAGCTGCACCAATTTAATTCCTCAGCTTTTTTTTTTTAAAGATTGTTCCTAATATCTATTCACAGGGTCAAAAGAGCAAAAGAAAAATATTCTTCCCATATGCTGAGCTTTCTCTGCTTCAAAGTCTTTACTGTCATAAATATATCAGGGTCTGAGCATCATTAATAAGAAGATAAACAGACTTCTTTTGTTTTCAAAGTTAAATTATCCAGTGAGTTCAATGTCAAGATTCTTCCCAGTCTTATGAATACCTTTTGGTATGTTGAACAGAGAACATCCATGTTGGTGATGAATCAAATGCTCTTAGGTGCCAGACAACCTGGATTTTGATCCTGACTCTTGCTAAAATAGCTACATGAAAAAAAAAAAAATCCACCACCACCACCACCACCACCACCACCACCACCACCACCACCACCACCACCACCAAAAACCCTTTTCCCTGACCATTAAAAAAGAAAAAGAAAGTTTGCTAAGTGGTCTGGAGTGAGTTGCTTAATCTTGTTTTTAGATGTTGTAAGTGGGATAATAATAACAATCACATGATTACCTTTGACTAAATGTGATGGCTATGGGGTAAGTTCTCATAAATGTTAATGTGTTGTTATCGGAAGTTCAGGATGTGGAGTCAGGAGTTTGAACCTTGTCCTTGTCTCTCTCAGGGTCTGTTTATTTAATTGATATAGGAGGGTTCTAAGATCTATTCCATGGGGTTGAATAGTGAGGGCTGAAATGTGTCTCACATGGTGCCTGGCACAGCAAAGCAAAGCTACTATCATGGTTTCTATTCCACATTACATAAGTGAGTTAGTCCCAGGTTTATAGAATTTCCCGAAGAAATGAAATATGAAGGAACAGAGTCAGGATTTCAAGTGATCCTGGACCTGCATATCAACAGGACTCAGTGGGGATGAAGGAGTTCCGTTCCGTCAGGCATTTATTTGATGCACTGGTTTCTTCTACATTGCCAACACACAAAACCATTTCAGAATGAGCACCTAGCCATCCTGTATTTGGTCTCCAGATATCAAGGCACTGGGCTACCTGGGTGCGGAAGAACTAAAGAGGGGCCCTCTAAAGTTGAGGACTTTGTATATAACACATCTGGGAAGACTCTTCAGCTTTCAGTTTGCAGTCCATCTGGCTCACTGATAAACTCTAGAGATGTATTTTATCTACTTTCTGGATTGATGACTCAATTATTGAACTAATTATCTTAAAAGCATTCTGTAAGAACTCAAAGTCCCCAAATTTTCTACTTATTCTTGACTGATAAATGAAGTCATTCATAAGTTAAAAAGTAGAGAAAAGGCATCACAAGCCTTCCTGTTCATTTCTTAGTAAGGTTTCATTCTAGTCAAAACTGGAGTGATTATGCCATTATTAAAATGATAGGCACAGAAATTAAGATAATCTTACTACATCAATGTAACTTTAGATATTTCAAATATTTAAATGCCACCTAGACTTTTAAAAAATAATTGACTTGGTTTGGTTTTTGAATAGTCTATCTGTTAAAATAAGGTAATAAAAAATAACTGTCAGATTAAATAATCTCCTAAAGTTGTAGTTCTTGACAGAGGGCAGTTTTGTGCTTCAGGGAACATTTGGTAATGTTTGGAAACATCTTTGTTGTCCTAAGTCTCTCTCTCTCTCTCTCTCTCTCTCTCTCTCTCTCTCTCTCTCTCTCTCTCTTCTCTCCCTCCCTCTCTCTCTTCCTCTCCCTCCCCTTCCTTCCTCTCTTTCTTCCTCTCCCCCTTTCTGTTCTCCCCCCTCTGTCTCTCTGTCTCTGTGTGTGTATGTGTGTGTGTGTGTGTGTGTGTGTGTGTGTGTGTGTGTGTGTGTGTGTGTGTGTGTGAATGCTGCTAAATATCCTGCAGTATACAGGGACTCTTCAACCAAGAACTCCGCAGTCCCAGCTGGGTGTGGTGTGCATGCTGGTAGTCTCAGCACTTAGGAGGCAAGGGCAGGAGGAGGTAAAGTACAGTCAGGTTCAGTTACACAGTGAGACATTCCTTAAAAAAAAAAGAGTGTCAGCCAGGCGGTGGTGGCGCACGCCTTTAATCCCAGCACTCGGGAGGCAGAGCCAGGTGGATCTCTATGAGTTCGAGGCCAGCCTGGTCTCCAAAGCGAGTACCAGGAAAGGCGCAAAGCTACACAGAGAAACCCTGTCTCGAAAAACCAAAAAAAAAAAAAAAAAAAAGAGTGTCAAGGTGGAGAAAAATTGGCCTGATTTCCAAGCTATTATAGTTTGATTTTTTTTCATTTTACTTGGAAATATATAAAAAGGCCTGTTCTCCCTAGAAAATCCATATGCACATTTTCCTGTGTAAGCTGGGAGCAGGGATTCACAGGTCCCTCCTTCAAGCCCATTCCACTGAGCCTACCTTTAGACACAAGAATGTTCACCCAAATCTCAAATCCATTGTTAAATGAAGGCACGATGGCAGAATAAACCAATAATATCCACATTTTTCTCCTTCTCAAACAATAGCAAGTCCAACTGGGTTCGGTTTGGGTAACTAAAACTCCAGAATCCATGTTTCTGTTCTCTAGAATGTGTCTGGTGCTATTTACTCTAAACACCGTTGGTGTGATCATTCCACACTTGGGTATGAAAGGGTTGGTTCTATGGAAGGGCAGTGTGTTTATAAACTTTTCTTTCTTCATTGTCCTTTAAAACGACAATATAAGCACAACAATAGGAGACATAATTTATCAACCAGCTAACTATGAGCTGGCTATTGTTTAGCGCGGGCCATTCCCAATTATCACAGCTCTACAAAGTACATGTTTACTGTTCTTTGTTGCCTGAGAAGGCAGTGAACTGAATATCAAAGAGTAAAGGAAATTCATTTTGAATTTAAATTTTTCCTTTCTCTGCCTGGATTTGTTTTTTTTTTTTTAAAAAATAGGAACATTTTTGTTTATTTAGGATATATTTCAGTAGAATTCATGGACAGATGTTAATAAATACTGGTTTAGCAAGATGTCTATCGTAAAAATTGAGTGACAGTAAGAAGGGACATCTATAATGCCACCTGCTTGTTTCAACAGCTCGCAGGATGGAACTAGAGATGGTACCGAAGAGATTTTTATGAGGGGGTGTTTTTCCATGTAGGGTGGATATGCTTAGCTTCCCACATGTCGAAGATATACAGGTGGGCATCAGAGAAGTGGGCATCAGGCTCTGGGTTCTGCTGGAGTGTCTGAGGAAGGAGCTCATGAACCCAGCGCCCCACCCCGACCCCACACCTGTCACTAGGTTCACACTGATGCCGGCCATCTCAGGCTCAGTCTTCCTGGGAAAATTCTGGAATATACTCAGGAACATTGAAGTTCTCAGGCATTTGTATAGAAGGACATTAGCTCGCCACTTGAGATTCTTTCATTTTAAAGAATTTAGAGGAGCAGGTGCCAGGAGCCAGGTTTAGTCAATAGTTTCCCCCAGTACTCACAAAACCTCTGGTACTCAAGATTCTGCCTTCCTAACTCAGATCAACTCAAACCCCTCCCCGCCTTGTGGACCAGATGCCACTTTTTAAAAGAGCCTTATTTGATCTGATTTTCCAGTAGGTTTTTTTTTTAGGCAAATTTTTGCTATGTCACTCTGGATGGCCTGGGATCTGACTCCTTAGCTCCCCAAGTGTTGGGTATTCTAAGTGAGTTGCAAATGTCACCTCCAAAACTCATCTTTTACGAGTCTTCAAGATCTGTTAACATTTTTTTAGTCCTCCTCCAAGCCTGGCCACCGTGAACATTTTGTGTAACCTGTCCTGACCTGCGATCCTTCTGGACTAAATGGGAGTCACTCTGAGGACCTTTTCACCCTGCATGCAAAGTACCCTTCCTTTCCCTTTTTCTCAATCTCATGAAATGACATCTTTGCTCAACTATTTTTCTTTTTATTTTCCTAGACAGGGTCTCTCTGTGTAGCCCTGGCCATCCTGGAACCTGATCTATAGACTAGGCTGGCCTTGAACTCAGAGATCCATCTGCCTCTGCCACCTGAGTGCTGGGATCAAAGGTTTGAGCCACTACCTCTTGGCTTTGCTCAGCTCTTAAGCCAGTGCCTGGCAAAAAGCAAGTGATTGGTCCACATACTTCAGTTAGTAAACAGGCAGCTGATGATTACATTCTTTAGTTTCTACATAGTAATAGAGTCAAATTTGTAAACACTCAAAGGGAATTAAAAAACTAAAACCCCCCTGGGACCATCTCCTGCAGACTGAAGCAGCAAATCCAAATGAATCACATCTCTCTATTATCACTGATCTTCCTCTGGGAAAGGGTAACATGGAACCGAATGACCTTGCTTACCATTTTCCCAATCATCATTACATATGGGCCCAGATACTTGTTCACGCCGAAGATGTCTAGTAAACGGATGTACCAATAAATGATGTTCACACAATAGATGACCCTCCCATCACTCCTGAAGGGCTGGTCTTGAAGTCGAAGGATCATTCCCACCGAGAAGAGGAGGATGGCGATGAGGTCTGTGACATTCCAGTATTCCTGCAGCCACACTTTCACTTTCTGCAGCAGCTTGCCAGGCTCTGACATCAGGATCTACAAGGCAGCACAGAGGGTTAGGCCTGGGTTCTCCTGTGCTTTCAGCTTGGCTGCAAAGTGCTCTCTCTGTCTGTTAGCTGATGGAAGGGGCTAGCTAGACCTGAGTCTAGTTGAATACCTGTATACTATGAATGCATGATTGAACTAAGCTTAGGTAACCCAGATGTGCACTGTCTAGAAGCAGATGTAAAGAACAGGTTCGATCCTTGGGATTGTCTGGCAGTTCTGAGCCACTGCAGGCTTTTGCTATAACATTATATATTCCTAACACACCTCCGACCCCCACAATCGTCTCAGTAAACAGTGCTTCAATACTGAGTGACATGGACCACGACTACAGGACACCGCCATTCCTCTCTTGTATCAGCAAATCATTGTCTGAAGTACAACCCCGTTAATGACTTATCATCTCCATGATTGCCACTGAATTCTAAGTCCCATTACATCAGGAACATGGTTGCAACTGTTTTCTTATGGCATATCTGTTGTCATTATGGACACCAGCCTACCATCCATTTTCTGAGCAACAAACACACAGTGAGCTCTTTGAAGACCTAAACCATGATGGGGTTGGCAATTACAAAGTTGCTTTTTATAAGCAAAGACTCATAAAGCTGTACCCAAGGGGGATGTTTCCTTTCATGACCAGTAAATTATACCTCATTTCTTAAAAAAAGAAACAAGGGACAAGCAAACCATGTTAAGTACATACTCAGACTTTCTGATGGTTTTCATTATAAACAGATCAAAAGCCAAACTCCTTACCATGTCCACTTCCCATCCCACTGCACTCTCCCTCCTCTTGCTGTAGCCCCACTGGCCTGCTCTGTAGCAGAACAAGGCCAGCCTATGCTCAGGACACCTAATTCCTTCCACCGGGGACTTTCTTTTCCAAGAGTTTGCAAGCTTGGCCTCTTCTTATCCTTAAGCTCTTTATTTAGTTGTCTCCTTCCTAGGAAGGCCTCTGTTGACCATTACAGCTGCAGTAGCCTCCATGGTCCCCAAACACAGATACCTGGCTCCCACCACTGAGTTCCTACTCCAGCAGGTGTGGGATCAGGCCAGGGGATTCACCGTCCTTACATGTTCCCAGGTCATGCTGGTGAGCATGGTGTGAGATCCACTGTCCTATCATCCAGCAGCACTCTCTGTGACTGATGCTGTCCTGTTGGCTCCTCCCCCTCTGGGTCCGTCTGAACTAGGTAAAAATCTGTGCATGTGCATGGGAAAGGAGAGGCAGGGAGGATGGGCCATGCCTTAGCAATCTTCTACCCCTTGCTCACGTGTTGCTAAAACTACTACTATGAGAGAGAGAAAAAGAGAGAGAGGGGTGGAGAAAGAGGAGGGGAGAGAGAGGAGAGATGAGAGAGAGTGAGGAAAGAGGGGGTGGGGAGGAGGGCACCTCCTCTGCCCCATCGCTGCTAAACCAGCCCTCAGCTCAGGCCTTGGTATCCTGGGACCCAGTAGCGCATCACCGGGGAGCGGAGAGGAAAGAGAGTTTCAGATGACCCAAACAGGTTTCAGACCTCGCTCTCTTCTCCAGTTGTAGCATACCAAACAATTGCTCCATCTTGTTTCCCAGACCTGTAAAGCGGGGATGGATGTGATCATGGCTGTCACTGACGTCACAGACTTGAGGGAGACCTGGGTGAGATAATGTCTACTAAGGCTTGCTGTAAACAGTTCCATACTATTAAGGGGTTGCTGTGGCTGGCTCTGGTGACTACATGCAGAAGTATGTGGTGAGAAGAGAATGGGATCAGCAGCACACGAAACCACAGCCTTCCGTGTGTTTGTTTGGGAGGCACGGAAGCATGCAAACTTTTCCAGGCTTCCAGGATCTTGCGTCTGGGTTCCCGAGGGCCTGTGTGCCAACCACAAGGAGGCAGGGAGGCGGGTGCTTGTGGGAACTGTCACCCACTCAATAGTTGAGCCTCTCTTCCCAGAGTTCAAGGCAGGGACATGGGGTGAGAGGCCACCTCACCAATTGCAGAGAAAAAAAGATCAGGCACAAAAATGGCCACAATCCCACTTCCCACATCTTCCTCAGCGGCAAGCACGCTTCGGCTGACCCAGCCCTGACCCGGTATCGGAAGCCCCACCCTGCCTGCCATGACACGCAGCTTCACAAGAAATGGATGGCCAGGCCTGGAGGTTTCTGGCAGCCTGCCCGCTTGGCAGCCATTCTAGAACAGTCCAAGGAGTACAGGCTGCTCCCCGTCTCCTTCCAGCCTAGTCCCTGGACAGTCTCCAGTCTCCACACTCCAGTCTTTCCCTCCTCTGCTTGTGATGGGGAAGGAATATGTGGCGGGGTGTTAAGTCTCGGAGTGCCAGCTGGCATCCCGCAGAGGCAGGGCCCCTTGGCGGGAGCGGGCTCAGTTCTCAGAGCTACACAAAGTCCCAGGCAAATTTATTACTGTTTTTCAGTTTACAAGTCCGCTGCCCTGCTCAAGCAATGGGAGAACACTGTGAATGGTGGAACACAGTGCAGAGACCCGGCTGCAGCAACAACACACGCCGCCGTCTCACTGCCTTAGTCATTTAATCCAATCTCTAATCCTCAGGTGGGACTCGGGTCCCACTCCCAAGCTCTCAGGAGGGAAAAATGCTAATTAGAATCAAAATAGCACCCACACAGCCCCAGAGAAAGGTGCTGAAGGATGTGTGTGTGTGTGTGTGTGTGTGTGTGTGTGTGTGTGTGTGTATTTAAATCTCAATGCAATCAAATTTAGTAGATATGGCATCTTTCTTCTTTGGAGAGCATTCCAGAGATGAAATCCACTAGGGCAAGAACCTTTGAGTCTGTCTGGTTGATGAAGGTGGGTTGGTGGCCCCGTTCTACTCGGTGCCCACCTACTGAAATACAGAGACGAGGATTGTGCTGGAGCTCCCGGAGCTGCACAGACTTGACAGGCTCCTTTCCTACTCAAAAGGCCCCTCCCACTCACTGCAGTTTCTGGAACATGCAGAGGAGTCGCTTCACCTTGCAAACCTGCCTTCCCTGAAGGTTTTCTCTGGTGAGACAGGAGTTTGTGGAGAGCGCTGAGCAGGGTTGCTGCGCCCTCTTGTGGAACGTTTCTTGACCACATAGATTTTTAGAAGCTCTTGGAATCTAAAGGGCCACTGACGTTAGATTTATTTAAGTTTAAAAAACAGTTTTAAGTTCACAAAAAGCACTTTCCTTGGTATCTCCTGATCCCTACAGCTTCTTCCATTATCAATGGCCTCTTTTTTTTTTTTTTTTGAAAATGGTGGAATGATGTTACCACATCACCCAAAGACTACAGTTCACATCAGGGTTCACTGTGGGAAGGGTACATTCTATGGGTTGGAACATGTGTAGAATGATATGAATCCGTCCATCACTACAGTAGCATTCAAAATATTTTTGTGACCTTAGAAGCCCTGGACTTCACCTACCATCCTTCCAATGTACAAACCCAGACAACCACCAATCTTCTTTCCACTCTCTAGCCCCCCCTTCATTTCCATAGCTCCCCCACCAATCTCCGTAGCTCTCCCCATCTCCATAGGTTTTCCCAGAATTTCATATAGCTGGATTCATATAGAATGTATCCCGTTCGGCCATTTTCTTCTTTGTAACACACACCTGAGTTTTCCCATTGCCTCATAGCTCATTTCTTTTTAGCACTAAATAAGATTTCCTGTCCCCATGGTTAGCTTTGACTTCAAACAAATCATGTAGGGGGTGGTATTTCAGTGAGGTGAGGGGAGACCAGAACTGTGTTCCATCCTCCACAGTGCTTCCTAGGAGTGGGAGGACTGGCGGATGCCCAGCAAGGGGGGGGGGCGGTGATAGACATTGAGAAGTAATCAACTCCAGAATAAACTGAATAAAGGAATCATGCAGTGTCTCCCCCTCCCTCCCTGCTGAAGTTGTTTCTCTCTGTCCACCATGTGGGTTCTGGGTATTGAACTCAGGCCATTGGGCTTAACAGCAAGCTGCTGGAACACGTTTGGAGAGGTTGATATTGGACTCGTGGACAGTGTCCAAGGAGACCTTAAATAAAGGGTTGAATTGGGAGTTAAAAATAGCAGAGTTTAAAAAGTCATCTTCATAGGGATGAGGAGAGAGAGGTGTAAATGATATGGAAACCCTCTGGAGAATGTCTTGGAGCAAAAGGCGTGTAAGCAGGAAATAGACTTAACCACCCTTGGAAACCTCTCTAGGTTGGACAAAGAGGAAAGCAGCAGCCCTCGGCAGGATTTCAGGACCCTGTTTGGGGCTTAACTTGGACCCCAAGCGTCCCTCTCGATTCTCCACCCTCAGATATGATGAGCCACCCTTTCCCTCCTGACTTCACTCCGGAAGCACTTACCTCTCTCATCTTCTCTATTCCCAGAGTGAAAATGTAGGAGATGACGATCCATTCTTGAGTGGAAGGCCAGCGCTCCATCTTCACTAACACAATGTAGTTGAAGAGCATCAGATATCCAATATATGCCAGCTGCAAGAAAATACAACACAGGACTCTAACTGCAGGGAGCCGGGCCCTGGGCAAGACCACCGCATGGCAATGCTGAGCAAGGTCAGTAAGTGGGTCAGGGAAGCCATGACGAAGGAACTGTAGAGTTCTAAACAACCAAGAGTATTTATTTATTTTCTGTGTTCATTCTCATGGAGGTCTGAGGACAAGTTGCAGAAGTTGTTTCTTTCCATCCACCAAGTTCTGGGGATCGAACTCAGGTCATTGGGCTTGATGGCAGATGCCTTTACCTGCTGAGGCACCTCTACCTCAAACATTTGTTTTAAAGGCTATAGTAGTTAAACTAATTGAGTATGCAATGTTTGTTTTTGAGCTTTATATGTGTCTCTGGGGCCCTGGGGCCTTGCTTGCACCTTTGTGTCACCATGTAGGAATTTGCATGACCATCACCAGTTGATTGTGTGTGTGTGTGTGTGTGTGTGTGTGTGTGTGTGTGTGTGTGTGTGTATGTGTGTGTGTGTATTCTGGTGTTCTGTCTTAGAAAAGAAACTGGCCTATCAGGGCTCTTGCTTAGGTGCACACTTGGCTTTCCATACTAAAGTGATTGATACTATATATATATATATATACATATATATATATATATTTCTGAAAGATGCTAGATAGATTAATGCCCATCAGAAGAAAAGAAAGACTCATATAGTACTTTTAAGTTGGTAAAACTATAGTGTAAGCAGCCGAGATTTAATCTTAAGGCTCCATTTCCATTTTCTCCTGAGTAAATAGCATCTGCCTGGTGTTTTTGACCTACAGTGGTTGGCTTCTTAGGGAGGATTCCAACCTCTTTTCCACTGTACTGTCATCCTGCCCTACCCTGGTCGGAACATTTGAATTTGCCTTCTGCTTCTTTGAAACAAAACAAGAGAAAATAAAGCTGTTTACAGGAAGGCGTGGGGTGTGTGGCCTGTTGTGAACCAGAGAGGATTTAATCATCCAGAGGCTCCAGCATCTGGAATTTGAGTCCTGATGTGACTGACTGGATGTGGGGAAACACTCCTCAGGGCCCAGGCTTGGAATCTGTTACTGAAAGATGCAGTGATGTCAATGTGGAAAGAAAAGAATTGGTGGTGCTCTTGCATAAGAAAACTTACCCTGAGGGGGATGGCAGATGAGTAAAACATCCTGTGGGCAAAGCCTCAAGTTGAGCAAGGCATTGACTGGCCTCAGGGGCTCTGAGCAGGGACCTAGAGTGAGCTGACTCAAATCTGTACTCTCTGGGGGTGGTGTGGGAACGAACAGGGCAGCATGTGGGCAAGAGGATTGAGGATTGGAGGTGAGGAAGACATTGAGTGACTTTGGGGCTGTGAAGACAAGTTAGGAGGCAGAAACTGCAGCCTGGCGAGGAGATAAGCCATGTGGGACCAGAGAGATGTCTTATCTACCAATGGGCTTCTTCCTTCATTTTCGTAAACTGAATAGACTTTTAATGTAAATCAAAGGTACCTCTGACATCCCCGTGACATTGATGACACATGTCCAGGTACAAGTGGCACAGAATTCCCTTTTCTGATAAGCCAAGACCTGGGCATGGTAGTCAAACACTCTACCACTGTGAGCTACTTCCCAGCCAGCTTTTCCTTCATCTAAAGGGTGAGGTTATGCCAGAGGTAAAGGATACCACATCTGGAACAATCAGATTGTGACAGAGAGTGAGTGCTTCCGCAGCTGAGGGTTAGCTGAGCTCCTCTACCTGGGTGATTTGATTTTTCTGTCCCCATGACCACTGTTACATTATCCCGGGCCTAGGTTCCCATGGCTCCCTACTTCAGCATCACTACTGAGTCATGGAACTTTCGCATGAGAGAGGCATCCTTTAGAAATTGGTTCCAAGTGTGACTTGGTTCACATGGTTTCAGATCAAGAAAACACTGCTACGCTCTGCAGTCCTTATATGCATAGTTACAAAACACAAAGGAAGGAAATCAGTTGGTAAGACTGTCTAATACACTCTCTTTCCTTTTGCTTGCAATTACTTCTGTCTTCCTGGTCACTTCCTTTTATTGAAAAAAAAATTGGTTGCTTCAAGGTGGAGAGACGCTTAAGTGCACTGGTTTTAACATTTTACGAAGTTCAATGCAAAACATCCCAAGGCACTGTCTCCTCTTGTCACACTTTGGCGCAGTGGCACATGAACTCATTTTTTCAGAAATTCCGTGTCTTTGAATTTAAGTGACTTTACTAACAGGGTCCATCCTCTGTCCAGGCCTAGTGTATGTGAAGGGAGGAAGTTGGCAGAAAAACTTAGAACTCAAACTTAGAACTTGGGTTTAAGTTTGAGCTCATGTGTGTCATCTTGTGTAAGTCACCTAACCTAGGGCCTCTGGGGGAGAGCTTGTCATGACTTGGTAAAACCCACAGTACACATCGTGTCCTCTGATCTGCGGTCTTTTTTGTACCTTGAACTTCAATCTTCTCCAGCTCATAACTGAGAAATGTTCTCTGCATAGACAGGGGCTGTGAGCCAATTGGATCTCTGCTTCCTTCTGTCTTGGAACTGAGGAGGACCCACCTGTTCCTCTGGGAAGCTGAGATGAGGACAGGAGGTCATAGGGGAGTGAGGTGGATGCTCATTTGGACAGTGTCAGAGAGGAGGAAGGGACACTTCTGGAAATCAGAGAGAAATACCCTTACAGAGAACACAGGTCACAGCAAATGGGACCACCAATCTGATGGTGAAGTTTGTTGTTAAGCATTGTTGGGGGGTCTCAAAAGCTTGGCCCTCTCATTTCCATTCATTTACCTTGAGGCCTGGGTTTTGTCAACATTTGAACACAAGTTGCTGGAATTGTTTGAATATAACTGGGGAATTTAGTGTGATGGATTGGCTGAGGCTATCCCAGTCAGTTATGGGAAAGGGAGCTGGACACCGAACCCCAGCTGCCAAAGACACAGCTCCTGTGGTGGTTCGAATGAGAATGGCCCTCATAAGTTCATATGTTTGAATGCTTGGTCTCCAGTTAGTGGCTACTTGAGGTTTCAAAAGAGTCACAGTATTTTGAGTTAGCTTTCTCTCTTCTTACTTGCAGATCAAGATGTGGACTCTCTCAGCTGTTCCTGCCATGATGCCTTCACTCCATCATTGTGGGCTCTCAGCCTCTGAAGCCACAAGCCGAATTAAATGCTTGCTTCTATAAAGAAGCTTTGGCCATGGTGTTTTGTCACAGCTATAGAAAAATAACTAAGATAGCTTCTCAAAGCATGCTGCAAATGGTGTTTGAAGCAATGCGGTCCAGGTTTCTGTAATCATTAGAGACACCTGGGGCTTTTGGTAATTGCCTCCCCACTACTTCCACAGACTTGATTCAGTTGGGTCCATGATAGATCCTTGAATTGGGATTTCTAATTAATCCTTTTATATTGTGGGCATTTAAAAAATAGTGGGCTAAAACTCACTACTCTCTGTTCTGAGTGAGGGCTTTTTGACTCTAGCTGTTCATTACAATTACCTGGGAAGCTCTACTTTAGTACCCAGAGGGATGACATAGTAGCCCTGAGGGTGGAGGATAGGTGTGAGCATGTTTTTAAAGTGTTCCAACAGATGGACAATGACACATGCCTATAATACCAGTCCTTGAGAGGTGGAGGCAAAGTAATCAGGAGTTTGAGGAAAACCTGGGTGAGACCATGGTTAAAAAAACAAAACAAAACAAAACAAAAACAAAACCAAAAACAAAAGTGTAATGGATGATTCCAATGATCTTGATCTGGAGGTGTCAAAGCTGAGAGACACTGGCCAGGGCACTTGCGATGAAAAAGCATTTGGGGCTGAAAATTGCCTGAGTTGAGTCAACAGGGAGCAAGAGGATCAAGGAACTCAAATGATGGGACTGCTGAACCCCAACGAAGAAGGAAAAGCAGATGACTTGGAAGACTAAGTGAGGCCAGTGTCCATCCAAGTGCTGGTTAACTCTTTATGGGATTCCTCACACCAGTTTCTCTTATGCCTTAGACCAGGAGTCTGCTAACATTCGCAAAAGGCCACAGGACGAATCTTCAGGGTTCTATAGGTCAAGAGGTTTTTTTTTTTTTCTTAATGCTCATAGTTAACTTTTTGTTGTTGTTGTAGCACACATGTGGCCACGTGTAGTAAACATTGGAATTTGAATTTCTTATTTCACAAGCTGATCTGTTTTTAAAAGCTTATTTCAACCTTTTAAGGAAAGGTTAAAAACAAACCAAACGCAAACAGGCTGGGGTTATAGCTCAGTGGTACAGCACTCACCTAGCATGCCTAAAGCACCAGGGGTGATACACAGCATCACAAGATAAATGCAAAAAAAAAAAAAAATGAGTTTTAGTGTGTGGACCATAGGAGTGGAGTTTCCTTTGTCTATAGTTTTCACCCCCCCCCCCCCTTTTTGGTTGTGACAACTGAGTCAGAAGAATTGAAGGAGAAGGGCAGATGTGGGCATAAAAGGAAGGGACAGATGTTGTATTGAGGAAGTCATTGTAAGCCTCAGGGAGATTATTTAGGAAGCATCTGGATCCTTGCTTAAACACAGTAGCTGCTCAACAAATGATATGGCATTGATTACCTCTCAGAAATGTGACTAGTGTAGGAATAACACTAGTTACTCCCACATTGTACTTACAGCTCCAGACACTATTATAAGTGTTTTATGTCCTTCAATACCTTAATCTTCATAAAGTAGAGAGTAGTATTATTTCTATCTTACAGAAGCACAGAATGGGAAAGTAACGTTTTTGGGGTCACATAGCACAGAGGGACACAGGTAGACCTATATGTAGACTATCTTTTCTCAAGCTACTTGCAAGTCACAAGTCTGCTGCTTTCTACAAGGCAAACTTGAAAGAGTGCTGCTGTAAAGAATTTAACTGAGTTTTTGAATGTATGCTATTTTGAGGTGGATATTATTTTGGAATGTCAATATATTGGAAATTTTATTTTACTAAAATAAATATAAAATGTGATATATGTGTTTTTATATTCTCTCATACTCTATTAAAATCATCCTTTGAAGTTGCGGCTTCTAACTGGTGGTAGTTTTGATCCCACAAATGCCTGGAAACATTTTGGTTGTCATCCTTAAAGGACAGAGTGTGGTTCTGGCATCCTGGACCAGGATGCTGCTGCATGACAAAGAATTATCCTAGCTAAAATATCACTAGTGCCGAGGCTGCAGAGTCTTGTTTTAAAGCCAGTGTTGAACATTAACATCCGGGACTGCCCAGGAAGCAACCTAAATGGTCATCTGAGCCTTCATGTTCTCAGACCTAGATCACCCTGTTGTTGACTCAAATGACAGCTCTGCAGCTGGTTGTGAGAACATCTAAAAGTCAAGAAGCATTGTCCTTCATCTGGTGGAGCTCTATCGGGCTGGACAGAATCACTGTAGGCTTCAGTGGTTCTCAACCTGTGGGTCATAACCCTTTGGGGGTCAAATGGCCCTTTCTGGGGTCAAAAGACTCTTTCACAGGGGTCACCCGAGACCATCAGAAAACACAGATTCATACCAGTAGCTAAATTACAGTTATGAAGTGGCAAAGAAAATAATTTTATGGTTGGGGGTCACCACAACATGAAGAACTGGTAAGGGTCGCAGCATTAGGAAGGTTGAGAACCACTGGAAAACGTCATTGAAAAAGAGAGGGGTGCCCCAGCAATGTCCCTTTCTATGATATCAGATGACATTTCAGGGACAGTCCGTGGCTTTGCAGGTAGGGAGTATATGTAGGGTGTGATTCCTGGAGAATATTTGCCAGGGCTGGAGGTCTTCTTGCTTTGAACTGCCATGCTGTTTAATTGTGCCCGAGTAAGAAAGTGTGACTGATGTCATTACCAGGTTGGAAGTTGTTACTTATAGATGCTGTCTGTCCCTAGAGGTGCTACATCTACACCGTGCTTCAACCTGGCCCACCAAATGTTCCCCCAAAGCCCAGGATGAGCATCGGTAATGGGCCATGCTGTTCTCATCCATGCAGCAACACAGCAGTGTTCTGGCAGAGGACATTTGTTTTCATATTGAACTAACTCACACACATCTCACATCTGTAGCTATTACTTCTCACCTCTCTCAGTTCCTTTACCTTCTGTGGGGAGCATAAAGGCAGTCTATGGAAGCTGCCCAGGAAAGTCCACACATCTTGTGAAACTACTGGAAAAACAAGGTCACAGAGCTTTCATTCCCGCACACGTGGTGCTTATAATGCTGTTCAGAGGAAGCCACACTGGTGCCTGAGAAAGGAACGCCCACCCCTGAGGCTAGCCTTTTGGAAAGGGGGAAGGAAAATGCTTACGGTGTAGAACCAGAACTTCACAATGGGTGCATTGTAGAACTCATAGATCTTGCGGCCCACGGGGATGAGGCGGTGCCTGCTTTGGACTTCTTCTTCATCTTTTTTTCTGGATGACTCCCCGTTGTTTCGCCCCAACATCGCCTATAGTGGGAGAGAATGGAGACCATCATGGTTGGGCTCTCTCGGCCATGCTGCAGAGGAGGAGTGGATGCTCATGACACCCGAGAGCTCACAGAACCCACATCAAAGAGCATAAAGGCATGCCTTTCTTCTGTGTGAGTTTGCACTATATTAGTGCAAGCTGTGTATTTCTTCTAAGGACGGAAGGCTTGGGTGATAGTTCTTGAGTCTTCTTTTCTTTTACAACCTGGACCCTCTGAGTGAGACAGGCAATGGGATAGGCATAGAGTTCTGAGAGGGATAATAAGCACTGTCTGGGAAGGCCAGGCTACAAGAATCTGTCCCAATTCTGTTACTTTCTTTCCATATGTATATGAGACATGCGAAACCTGGATTCAAATTCTGCCTATACCTGTGTTAGTGACTTTCCAGTCAAAGGTGGGTTGATTGGACCAGCATCCATTATATATATATATACAAAGAGCAGGAGTATTCAAGTTATAAGTCATCTGAAGTGCTTGAAGTTTAGTTAGGCTAGAAATATCTCTACCCATACCAAAGCACGGGCATTGGTCCCTCCATTTTAAACCTTGTAAGACTGAAATTATTGCTGTTGCCAATTTTATGGTAACTCAGGAGTACACTGCCCTCCTCTGCAACCAAGTGGGTTAGCAGAAGGATTTGAGGCAAGCCTGATCTGCAATGGTCCTCATCTCTAAGCTGCTGGAGATCTCCATAAACATGGATTCCCTTGCTGTTCATCACAACAGTCGCAGTGTGAGTAATAATGATCAAATATTGCAAAAACAGCAGAATCTAAGAACAGGAAGACAAACCCTGTCTGGGTAGCAAGCAACAGGATGTCCCAGAGATGACTGAAGATCCTAATAGTGAGGGCTTGTGGGCTTTAGATGACTCAGATGGGAGGTGAGTGCTAAGATGAACACTCAGAATCTGTGGACTCTTGGGCAAGTTATTTCAACCTCTCTGAGACCTACTTTCTTTAGCCATAAATTAGGCTATGGTCCTTGGGGGCCTACACATTAACATCTGGCACCTAATTAAATGCCCAGGAAGTAACTAGGTAGTCCTCAGAGTAAACTCGGACCTTCTTAGATACTCTCGCCTGAAGGGTCCCTCACCAGAAAGTTGTGCATGCTATGAGAGTCTATAACAGGGTAAAGTATTGACTTTAATTCTTTGATATTATTATAAGATATATAAGGTTAATTATACACTGGTGGGAAGTTGAATTTTTTTCTTTTTTGTAGATATGTGGTGAATGTGTGATGTATGTTTATATGTGTACACGTGTGCATGCAGAGGCCAGAGGAAAATATTAGATGTGCTGCTCTATCACTCTCCACTCTATTCCCTTGATACAGGATCTCTCACTGAACCTGGAGCCAGTCTGGTAGCCAGTAAACCCCAGTGAACCTCCTGTCTCTGTCTACCATCCCGACACTGGGATTACAAGTACATGTGACCATAGCTGGTTTTTTTTTTTTTTTTTTTTTTTTTTTTTTTTTTTTTTTTTATGTGGGTCTGGGGACTTGAACTCTGGTCCTTATGTTTTACAGCAAGTTCTCTCACCTGCTGAGCCTATCCCCTAAGCCTGGCATTCTTAACAAATGTGAGAATAGGATAAGACATACATTATAGCCGCCCAGAATTGACAAGGATTTGGGATAAGACACAGTCCTTGGCACTGAAGTTTGAAATTAAGAGATCTAATTATAGCAATGATTGCAGTTTGTTGTGAAGTTGAGGAGAGAGAGAATTCCTTACATGACTTAGTTTCCAACCACTAACATACATATACAAATGTTAGTTTCAAGTATTTCAATGATTTCCTCATAGCCAACTCTATGACACTCGCAAATGGTTTATGTCCATCTAATAGCATTTCTGGGGAAGCAACCCCCATTCCTTTGTATATCCCGGTGAGAAAGGTGCCTTGAGCTAATGGATAGGAAGATTTCACTCAATGGCTATCATATGTATCTATTTTCATCAGTGAACTGAATCAATATTCTGATGGGTTAAGCACAGGAGAGTCCAGTAGAGTCCTGTTAACATTGGTCACTGGCCTCAAGAGACTGACGGAATGAGAAAGTTGTCCTATAGTCTATGCAATAATTATTCTTCTCCTGTTCTGCTTATTTCTATGTCCAACAATCCAGTGCCATCTGGGGATATGATGGAATGAAAGTAAAGATAAGTTGAAGGTTTTTAGGTATCTTAGGGAGTGACATCTTGGGGTAACCTCTAGAGACATTGACTTTCCTAGCAAAGCATAGGTAGCCCTGGCGCTCTGCACTGGCTGGGGCTTTTTTAGGCTTAAGTGTAGGGTGGCACATTTACTTGGTCATGCAGGTGAAACAAAAACATTGCAGCCTGCCTTTTCTTTTGTTCTTCACATATGTTCTGAGGGGCGGGGGTACATTTGCAAAGTCTTGTCTTTCACGGATTTATCATTTCATCCGTTCCAGCCTTAGCATTTTAACTCTGATTTTGTTGATTTTATTTCCCTGTAGTCAAATATTTCCTTTGACATTGCTTAAAGCAGAATTTAACAGGGTTCTTTATGTAGAAAAGAAACACTTAAAATAGAAAACAAAAATATTTTCTCATAGGAAAGAGGTGTGAACAGGGTTGAATATATCATTGTTCAGTGCAGATGTGAGACCTTGCCAGCTGGACGCAGGTGTCAAAGTGGAGAAAGATCCTTTGAGGTAAATTAAGCTGCTAAAGGCTACGGAACATGGTGCAAGTGGAGACTGATATTCTTAGGTGTCATTTTGGAAGCAACCAAGGATGTCCTAGTCTCAGAAAGGGTGCATTCAATTTGCCCGAAGCTCAAATATCCCTGTGAAGGGAATGGGCTTGTCAACAAGCTCCTTTCTTCAATCTTGTCAAGGGTGAGATGTTCACCAGAGATGCAGCAGTGGACAGAATCTGCCATCAGGGTGAAAAGAGGCTCCCTTTAAAGACAATGCTGCCCCCACTCAAAGCTCACAGCCCACACATCCTCGCCTTAGTCCTTCTCTGTGAGGTTTCTGTTCATCACGACACCTCCTACTCAGGTTCACAGTGAACAGTGTTAGGATCTATTCCCTGGCAAGCCCATTAGGCTCTGGGACTGGAGAGACATCTTTTACTGTGGCTTCCTGAAGGATCAACGTCCCCAAATCTCTTAGGAGACAAGGGAAGTTCCTTCCGCTATACCCAGCCACTGAGAGCATCATGCAGCTTCTGGCTGTCCTCCCAGAATGTCTGCCTGTGAGGGAGCCACACCATACTTGATCTGGGACGCTTGGCATCCCTTGGAGGCTCTCTACTCTGTGGTGAATTAAATCCACTAAGCAGGACCATCAGAGAATATAATAGAAAATAATTCTCTCTTGCCCTTGACAATTGACTGAGGTTGTTAAATGTACAATAGCCAATGGAGTTTGTATGCCTGGATTCTAATCTCACCTTCACAACTAAAATTTGGATAAATGTGGGCAATTTAATCTCTGAGTCCTTGCTTTCTAATCTGGGAAGTAGAACAATGTGAACCTGATGGGCATGATGTGGTCCCATGAGTGAGGTCAGATAGAGTGAGCAGCACCATTTCAACAACATAAGCAAATATTTGTTAATGTTTAGTTGTTAGTCTAAGTAATTTACATGTATGTGGCTAAGTCGTTTACTCTTTAAACCACAAAACTACCTGCAAGGCAGACAAAACTATGCTCCCACTCTTGAAGGGATGAAATTGTGTTTAAGGTCACAAAGCAAGTAGGTGAAGGGGCAGGATTCTGACTGTAAAGCACATACTCTTTCCCTCTCTGCTGAGAGAGCCAGCAAGAATTCAGAATCAGCACTAACCATGATTAAAATACCATTTCTCATCTGAGGAGTTCAGAGATCAAAATTATGACATGATCTGCAGAGAAGGCAATGTCTGCTGCTATTGCAGGGCAGGGCAGATGCCTACACAGATTTTTACAAAGATCTGGGAACTGAAACCAAAATTGGCTTTTCATGCAGTGAGTGAAGGGTCATATCTATCAACAGATTCCCCAGGAAGGGGTTCCTAGAAAGAAGTCCTGTGCATATGGAAGAAGAACATGTCTCATGGTGGTCCCAATGACGAGACTCATGAGAAGTCTTTTTATCTCCTGACCCACACCAATTTTTATCTTCTCCTCTTACAGTTCCTTCTGGGTTATTACTCCTGTAGCCAGTGGCTGGGGTGGTGAGGGAGGCTGAGGTGCTTCAGAACCGTCCCTTTGGAGTTACTGTGTGATGCAGCTCTCCCAAGCTATGAAGCCCAATTTGTCCCTTTAATAGCACAGGGTATTTTTAGCCTTTGGACACAAGCCAGTGGCAGTCAATGTTGCTTGGGTGGGGGCTGCGGGGGAAGTGGTTCCATGCACAGCTGTCTTGTTCTCTCTGCAGAACAAAGCATCCATGTTCTATAATTGTACCAGGAAGCACTAATAAAAGCTTTCCACACAAACCTCAGAATTCAATTAGTGATGCATTTGTGACTTTGACCCTGAAGACAGACACAGGCTTAGCTTCCGACCAGCGGAATGGCCCCAGCTCAGCAAAGCTGGCTGCTTCCCGCTTATTGCGTCCTGTTCTTCCTTGTGTGTTAAGACTGCCAGTCACAGCGTCATGTTTATAAACGGATGCTTGCCTGGAAAATTGAGGGCGTCTGGCTTTGGAATTTCACTGATTTGTTCTGCAGCACCGTTGGCAGAAGGACTTTACATACAGTTGCATCCTATAGCCATGCTGTTTTCACACAAAGAGGAAAATTTTAGGATACTATCGTCTCACACGTGATTAGACCCGGCAGGAGGCTGGGGAACCCTTCTCTCAAGCATGATTGAACCTCGGCAGTATGAATGTGTGAGTGGACTGCGGGAGTCACCCCAGGCAGAAAAACCGCATGGTGTTATTCTTACTGTGAGTTCCATGTCCTCTTCGTCTTTGTCCTTTGTGGTCTTCTCTGGCTCCTCTGGCTCCTTCTCTTGGAGATGAATTTCTTGGGCCTGAGTCATATAAGGCATGTCATCTTTATTCTTGAACTCCAAGCTGAGAATTGAAGGAGGAAGTAGAATTCCCAGAATTACCTAAAGCAATAACAATGATAATAATAATAATCACATTTAAAGGATTAAGATTAGGGTGGTTGCTTAGCATCAGAGAGCCTGGGGTGTGGCATATGAGTGTGTGTGTGTGGTGTGTGTGTGTGTGTGTGTGTGTGTGTGCACATACATGCACACACGCAGGTGTTGGACTTGCTGTACAGGAATGTGGATACCTGGAAATCTAAACACACAAGAAGGTGACTTTTTGGACCATCTCGGAAATACTTATTTTGTCCAAATATATCTTATCCTATTAATTCTTACTTTATGGGAGACACTGAGGAAAGAGAGCTTACTTATTCAAAGCAAAGGTGGAAAAATATGAGATCTCCATTTAGTCGTTAGACAGCACTTGGCCTTGTAAAATCAATTCGTACACGTACTGGCATTTATTTGTGAATATATCAAGCAGAGGTGATGTGTTAGCTGATGATCTCTGTAAAGTATTGTACCTCGAAGGAGCATGTAGAAAATCATTTTATCTACCCTGGAACATTCTGCTGGCATTAGCTAATGTACAGGCAGAAACATCCCTCCCCACAGAGATCTCTGTATTCGTCAAGCATAGTTGGTCTCCTCACATAAAAGCCCCAGGAAGGCCAACATTGCCTCGCTCTCATGGGTAAACACTGTGTGGAGCTCAGTGTCAGGATGCTCGTTACATAGGTCTTTCTTCATGGCGGAGCAATCTCCTCCATCAGCAGAAGACAGTGGCTTCCCTAGCTTCTCTCAATTCTAAAATGGCTCCAGTGCACAAGGCTCCCTAAGAAGAGCCTTCTTGAAGACACTGCACTGTAGTGGGTAGCCATTCCAGCTTTGATCTGGAAGTTCCAACCCCCATTGAGGTTTCAGCAACTGTCACGCCTACAAGGCAGGGCCAAGGGAGGCGCAGAGAGACCCGAGTTCGGGATGGGCCAGCGCTCGCTCTCTCTGTTCTGGGACCCTGGACGGTGGAGGTTGACTGAGCAGAGCTCCAGAAAACACCGCTGGACTGTGATACACCTTCCCCAGACCCCGGGACCTACCTATCCCTTCATTTGTAAGTTACCCACTAAATAAATCTTCCTTTTAACTACGTGGAATGGCCTTAATAATTTCGCCAATACTGCACCGAGGGGAGGGACTCAGACAAATCCTGAGGGGTCAGTGAGTATCATGCTTCCACGGGGGCAGTCCTGTGGTTCTGAAACACCCATGGGGACTTAGGGCCAGTCAGGAGAAAAGGGTCAGAAATGACTCTGAATTACAGGTGCTTTGGGAGGCTCAAATGTCATGCTGGCAATCTTCATAGGGTACAATGTCCTGTCCTCGTGGCTGAGAACCTGCTTAGCTCTCTACTTGAGGCCAAGCCTGGCAGCTACTAGCAGCTTGACTCTGGAATGTAGTACATGACCCACTTCATAGAACCATTTTTGTAACTTCAGGCCAAGAGCCCACAAGAAAGGTGGAGTGGAAGACAACCATCAAAGAGGGCAGGATGCAGAATTGTGGTGTGAGTCTAAAGAGCTTGTGCGTATCATGAGCAACATGGTCACGACGTCATACAGTATACTAGTAATTTGTTAAGAGAGTAGATTTCAGCCAATCTTACCACACGCAAAAAAGGGTAACTGCAAGACGATGAATATGCCAATTTGCTTGACTCTGGTAGTTATTTCACTGTGTATGTTAAAGAATCATATTGGTATCTTAAATATAATTATTAATTAATAAAATAATAAAAATAATTAAAAACTGGCATCATAAAAATTAAACCAAACAAACCCCTTTCCATTTTTCTCTTGTTCATTTCTCTCTCTTTTTAAGAATTCTTTCACTTTACGTTTTGTTTTTTTTTTGAAAATCACTGAAAAGGATTAGAGGAAGCAAAGACTGAGCTGAGTGTATAACCCAATGGTGAGAGCTTGCCCAGTATGTGTGGGGCCCTGGGATCTTCTCTCAAAGGAATAAGGTAAAAGCTTCCACCCAACTTTCTGTTCTTAAGAACAAGTCCCATATACGGTCTGTTCAATCCCCAAGAGAATTGCTACAAACGATTAACTACATATCTTCTTCTTGTTTTTCCTTAGTTAATCTATATAGCTATCTCTATACAGACTCTTAAAATGAACTTGGGATGTGTAGACTGGCCTGTGACTTGCTTTCCCTCATTTGAGAATAGATCAGGGGCTAGGGATGTAGCTCACTGGCATGTGTGAGGTTCTAGGTTTGATTTCAAACTTTTTTTTTAAGTGAGTAATGTCTTGATAGACAAATCTATCTCAGCTTTAGTTCAGTTAAAGTTTCTCAAGCCCATGCTACCAGAGCCCATGTCTCTATGATATGATGTAATGCAAGGATAGTCTTGGTGGGACCAGGAGGGTATTCAGCCTCACAGGGCACTGAAGCGTGGCTTAGGTGAGACTCCTGTGGTAGCACGGCTGTGCAAGAGTGTACAGTGCCCCTATGGGACCTTTGTGTACTCTGCATCTTTGGATCTGAGACAAGATTTTAGTTTAATAGACCTCAAGATCTGCCCTCAAGACCCCCAATCCACGGCCTGTGAGGGTAGAGGCAGAACAATCAGTCAATGACTAGAGTGTATTCAGACTGCCTTCTTAAATGTGACAGACCTCAAGTTCAAATCCTTGACTCTAAATGAAAGTCACATCTCTACGGAGATTCTAATGAATGGTGGTGGGTTAACACCACCTTCCAACACAAGATAACCCCTAGACCCACCATAGATTTGGCTCAGAAAATGCCAACCAACCCTTGGACTCTATGGCAACAGATCTTTTTTAGGTATGCTGACCTTGAGGCCTGAGTTCTTGCGCATGCGGAGCCGGCCCATCCACATGTCAGTGAGCAACATCTGGCTGCACGTGTGTGCAATGAAGTCACGGTGCTTGGCAGCCACAGCCAGCTGCAGGCATGTGGCGTTGCTCCAGTTCTTCAACTCATACGTTAGCAGTTTCATGGCCAGCTGCTCATCTTGCTTGTAGGATTGGTCCAAGAGTTCCACAGCCAGCTGGCCAAAGTCCCTGAAAGACAAGGCATATGAGAATCATTCAGGCCAACTTGGAGACTTCCATGAACAAAGATAGGCCCCACTGTTCAATTATAAAAGGTAGCTTGCTGTGTGAGTAGCTGTTTCATGTAAGGTTTAGTCTATTCACAAAACCACCCAGTCAACATCCTTTAAGTATTCACTATGTGCTAGATACTATGTCTAGAACTGAAGATATTAAGTCGAAGCTTGATTCCTGCACTCAAGACCCCCAGTTCAAGACATGTGAGGATAGAGGCAGAATAATCAACCAATGATTAGAGTGTAGTGTGTCTTCTTAAATGTGACAGACCTCAAATTCAAACCCTGTTATTGCCAAACATATATGATCACAGCCAAGTTACTTAAATTCTCTGAGGGATGATATCCTTAACTGGATGAAGTACATGATGATATGACTTGTTGCTTGGGGCAGTTGAGAGGATGAATGAAATCAATGTAATCTCTCTGTACCTTTATGCAGCATTGTGCACAGTAAGGGTAAATTACTGTGCCCACTCTCTGTGTGCTCTAGTGGGGTGACTCTGTTACCCCATAAGCTTTTGTGGAGCTCAGAACTTCTGGCATTTGGAGTCTACCTTTCCTTCTTCCCCACCCTCTTCAGGAATGGCTAGCCAACCTGGAGTTGTGGTTCAGCTCCTGGGAAATGTCATCAACCATGTCATTCTCAGAGGCCTCGTGAGCCATGGCTTTGCAGAGCTTGCAGGCCACCAAGGCTTTGGCCATGGCCTCTTCTCCATGCTGCCAGAAGAACAGGGCCATCTTCTGCCTCTTCATGAGGACAGCCCACACCATCAGCTCATGGAAGGGGAATGGGAAGTGGTTGATCTCAGGGTCATCCAAGTCAATGTCCACCTCTTCTTCACGCTTCTTGGTTGTCTTTCTTCCTCTCCTCAAGGGAATGTCATCCTGCAAATTTAGAGAAACAAGTATAGGCTGAGTGGAAAGTGAATCATTAGTTCATTACATACTTTATGTATAGCTTCCATTGGCTCAGCTCTAGAATCACACTGAAATGGACCAGACCAGTTCTTATCCTAAAGAGACTCACAAGCTCCTTTGGGGCTAATTTAAAAATAAGACTTAGAAAGGCATACTCAACTACCAACATGTCAGTTTATGCTTTACTTTAAACAAAACAAAGCATTTTCTAAGCTGGGCATGGTGGTGAAACCCTAAAATCCCAGCAACACCTTGGAGTCAGAAACGGGAGGATGAGTGTTCGAGGCCAGGCTGGGCTACATAATGAGAATCTGTCTCAAAAATTCCAAAGATATTTTCATAGGCCATTTTCTTTCTTTCTTTCTTTTTTGGTTTGTTTGTTTACTTTTGTCCGTTCTTCTTCCATAGGTGTGGCTGTCTATATCTCATGACGGACAGCATTACCATGTTTTTTCTTTCTTTTTTTCTGAAAAAGCAAGGTATTCTATACTCGTGTTTTCACATAACAACAATAAACAATGAACCAAAGATGGGAACAAAACTGCTCAAGTTTCTGCATCCCTATTAGAAGCATCTGTGAAAGTCTTTGAATCTGTTGCCATTTGTAAATCTTTCTAATTAATTTTGCCTATGGAGTTTATATACTTGGTTTTCAAGTTAGTATTTACAATAGGATTTATTTATTTTTGTTTTCCCCCAATGCTAACATAAATTCATTGTGGAATTTTAAAAGCTACTGTGAGCTGCTACCATGGCACTTGGAGAATCTTTATTTCCTTGTTTTAGAATCATGCACTAGGCCTTACTATTAAAATGAACTCATATATCTTTTAAATATGTGAGAAAAAGAATAATCGACACTAATAATTTGAGCAAACACTAACCTCCATTCCCAGCAGTTTCAAGGCTTTGGGCTGTTTAAAAAAACGTTGTGAACAAAGTTAGATTTTTTTTCATTGAGGTAAGAAACGAATTCTACTATATTGCAAATAAGTAATATAAGAACTCTATGGTATCTATCATATAGCATTAATTTTATGTCACTGAGTAAACACAATAGAAGGAATATGTTTTTAAAAAAATTTTTTTAGGAGAATTAGGGATGTTGTGATTTTGGTGAACCACAGTGAATTAGGAAACTGAGGTGATATAATTGAAGGCTTACAATGACTTTTGTGGGTTGAAGTTTCTTTCCCTTCCCTATAACTGTCCACTTGAGTGGTACCTCCAGGACATCCAGCACTTCAATAAGTTCTATGGTCTGAATGTTTTCTTCCTCATCCGTCCCCAACACATGATGAAATTCTAACTGACAAGGTGTTGGTATTGGGGTGGATATTTGGGGGACAGTGTTAGGTCATGATGGAAGACACCTTCTAAGAGAAAGTTACATCCTTATCAAAAAGGCTGATGGGAGCTCGTTTGCTTTTTCCCGTGTGAAGACACAGCCAGAAAGTGCCATCTGTGAGGCAGAAAACAGGCCCTCAGCATAAAGTCAGTCTGTTGGTACCCTGTTCTTGAACCTAGAGCTGTGGGCCGTATGTTGATGTTGTTTATGAGCTTATGGTATTTTGTCACAGCAGTCTGAGCAGAGAAGAAGACATAAACAATGAAACAATCAACAGATCAAACCAGATATTTCTCAAACCTCTGGAAAACTATCATGCAGAGACGTGGGGTATAATTCAAAACGTTTGTTTAGCTGCTTCCTCTGGCTGTCTTCCAGCGCTGCACAGTAGAGCGAGGGTGTGTGGGCCACAGTAGGTGCTGCTGGAGGTACAAGTGGCCCCATGGCTGGGGAACATCAGCACACAGGAAGTGGCTTCCCTGGCCATGTTGGAACGTGTAAAAGGGCACACCTGAAGGCCACAGAGAAGGCCACTCGGGAATTATAGAACTTGCTTTGTATTTAAGAATGAGAGAACAAAATCACACCCATGGGCCAGGAGTTCCAATTCTGTGTTCTAAGTGCATCGGAGCAGTGGGTGTCATTCTGGAAGCTACTGAGGACATAAGAATTATGAGCTGACAGTTCCTGCGAATTTGATGTGATTATATAAGTTAGAATAGCTTGAAGCTGTCTCCCTTCTTTTCTCTTTCTAAAATTACCACAAGTCTAAGTTTTTTGTCTTTCTTCAAACTTTTTGTTCCCCCTCTCCCGGTTTTCTAATAGCCCCACAAAATACTTTCATTAGTGAAAGCTTTGTTCAAAACAAAACAAACAAAAAACCAGAAAAACAAAACCAAAAACTTCATAAAATAAAGGGAAAACCATAAAACTCAAACATTAAGAAAATCATAAACATTTTTTTTAAAAGAGAGAAAAAAGAAATAATCATGCCCACTACCAGCTGAGACTGGCAGCTTTTGGAATGTCATTTTGGGGTCCTCAGGGTCCCCCAACCCCTTTCAGGGAGTGAAGTCCAAGCTATGTTTCTAGTAGTAACACGCCTTTGAGATTCCACTGTGTTCATGAAAGTGCCAGCGGCCCAAAGCTGTGGGGCCCTAAGCTTGACGTGCACAAGGGCGGTGGAGAAGCTTGGCTACTGTCCTTAGATCCCATGGCTAAGCACAAAACAAACCAACTAAATAACCGCAAACCAACCAACCAACCAACAAAAACTCAAAACAGCTTCACTTAAGAATGTCCTCAAGACGTAAACATTGCAATCATTGGCTAAATCGACCCATGAAGACATGGTCTAGACATGCCCTATTACCATCCTGTGGGATATAAGTGGAAGCTGTCCCTTCCTGGACCACTTTTGCCACAGACTGACCCAATGATTCCCGTGGAAAAGTGCAGTTTTCTTCTGGAATTGAGTTGCAGACATAAAAAATGCAAAATAGAAAACAAAAATCAAAATAAAAAACAACAACAAAAAAAACCGCAAAACAAAACAAAACAAAAAACAAATCCTCCCCCAGTGGAAAATCCTCCCCCCAATGGAAAATCATTTTTATTTGAAGGAAAGACTAGCAGAGAGACTGCAGCACCACACAGACGCTTTTAGGATGACCAAGGTGGGACTGTCACCTCACGGAAAACAACAGATAGAATCTGTTTGGCCAGTATTTTAAATACATTTCAATAGTTTGAATGGAAAAGGAGGGAGGTGCACTTTCTGTCTTTTCAATTCATTTTCCCTTGGAGACAAGAGGCCAAATACCCCAAATCTCTGGTCCCTAGTCTTCCCCAAACAGCCTAAGATCATGCTAGAAGCTCACCCTTTTGGGGCCAAACAGATTGTGGTAGAGGGTCCGGAAGCGCTTGCGCGTGTAGTTGCAGCGGTAAGCCCCGCCCATCAGGTACTCAATCACCAGGCCAATGTCTATGAGGCTGATTCTGTAGTCCGGGGGCAGGTTTCCCTGTTGGGGAGGAAGAGAACAACAGACAAACCCAAAAAGACGGCGTGGTTTACTAAGGGTTCAATGGCAAGTGTTTTGTAACTATTTTAGAGTAAAAATTATAATGAAAAAAGAAACATGAATGTATTATTATGCTGGTTAATTAATTCACCTTAAAATAGATCCAACCGAAACCTGGATACTCTCGCTTGGAAAGAAGACATAAGTTAAATAAGAAGATGTGGTAATCGCCGGCAATAACAGAAAATCAAATTATTTATTCAAGTCTTCAGCTGGGGAGAAAAAAACACCAGTGTAGCAGAAAGAAACACAGGCTAGACAAGGCAAGGGCTATCATTCCCAGCTTCTAGATGCAGGGTCCCCCGATGCTCCTGAGCCTCTCTCTTGACCCAGGCCTGTCTCTTGCAGGCCCTTTGTTTTCTCCCCACTCACAAAAGGAAGGCTCCTCTCAGAAGATGAGTGTCGCTACCAGGGCGAGGACCACTTAGAGAATATCAATTCTACTTGAACACAAGACCTCCTCTGTTAGCTGCTCACATACACTGGCCCACCCCCAGCCCATAATAAATAATGGGGAACAGGGTAAGCATTTCATAGTGTCAGAATGGAGCTCTATGAGTGTCCCTTGTGCTTAAAGGGGATGTGTGTGTGTGTGTGTGTGTGTGTGTGTGTGTGTGTGTGTGTGTGTGTGAAGTGTGACAGGAGAAGAAATTTTAACATTGGAATTAAAAATTTCACAAAGTTAAGGTGGTTTTGTCACCTTTTGTTGCAAAATAGCTTTGTTTGGTTGCGGGGAGGGCATTTAGGATGGAGCCCAGGACTTTGTACATACTAAGAAAGCATTTTAACATTGAGGCACATCTCTAGCCAGAAAGTAGCATTTCTAAAGACCCAGAAGTATGGTGTGTCTTTCAGTTTTTATTAAAAACATTCTTTTTTTGAGTGCTGGTTCTAGGAATGGGACACAGGGACTTGTTCATACAGATGGTTCAAAAGAGGATTCTTTGAGCCCAAGGAAACTCTTCACTCTGTTAAGTCAAGGAAGAAGGGATGCACAGTGAATTGAAGAGGGCATAGATGACTGACTGGCAACTCTCACTGCCTGGCTTAATTCCAGATGCAGGCCAGCATCCTCTGCCAGTGATGGCCTATATCATACACACTGTGGGGAATTCAGTGACTATGTGGAGGTCTAGACTGTGTCCTACCTACTTCAGTGTGTTGGGCATCTGTATGCCTCATTGCCTCCTCGGGTGGCTTCTGATGCAAGCCTGGATTTTTGGAACCTCTTCTCTACCACCTAAGGCTCAGGTGGCAATGGCAGTTCGCCTGGGGATCTCCAGAGTGTGATATGGGAATCTCTGTAGGTAGGAAATCCATCGAATTGGTTAAAGGAGGCTTCAATGTAGCCTGTCATTAGACCTATAGTTTTAAATTTTTCTTGAATATTTTTTATATCTTTATACTTGTCATGCCTTTTATAACATGTGGGGTGTGGTTGGTTCTTGTGATTTTTGTTGTTGAAAATATGTATCAATGAAACAATGAAATTAATTGATGTGGCTGGGATCCAGCCTGGGTTGGGCTTTTTGTGTTATGTTCTCTTCAATGAAATTAAGTAGCTACACTCTCTTTCCTCATCTCCCCTGGTTGGGGTAACTATGTCCTGGGTAGGCTCTAAAGAGAATGGCAGCCTCGCTTCATGATGATGAGGATGATGGCCTTGACTTGGTGTGGTCTGCACACATCAATGACAAATCATCTATATTGCTTATCCCAGGACACAATTGTTGGACAGAAGGGGAGCTTTCATGTATTTATGTCAAGAATTCTGGCCAGAGACATGAGTCCTCAGGGCAAACAGCAATGGGCTAGACTCTGTTAGCTCAACCCCATGTGACTCTATCCTTTCTGTATCTCACTTTATGCTCTAAAATCAGGTGACATGGACCATTGCTCCTCAGGCTCCACATGTTTCTAAAAGCCCAACTGTTAATTAGCACCCATCAACTGCTTTTATTTTCTACTGCTCTCCATTGGGCAAAGTTCCTTGTGCAGAATGCTCAAGGTTGGTGTCCCCTGGAGTTTGGTGTGTGGGGTTGGGGGTGGTCAAGGAACCCATGTGGATAGACCTGTGCCCTCCCTTCCCCTGCTCTGGAGGAGGCAAAGAGGGTGAATGGCACCTTGAATGCCCAACAGGTAGCGACAACAGCCTTCTGGAGGAGTCTTCCTTTGCTTTGGAATTAAAAAAAAAATGATACCAGAGTCATTCTTATTCTGTCTGCTGTTTCCTAGTCCTGTCCCCACCCTGTGGGTCATGACTTCAGTAATGGGCAAAGCCTCAAGAATGATTTCCCATTTCATGCCTTAACAACACAGGGTAGGTCCCGAGATTCAAGTGATTTAATAGAGAGGATTGGGAGGCAGGTTGACAACTTGAAAATGTTGCCTTCATGCTATGAACCATTACTTCAAGGTAAAATTTAAGTCATGCCATGCTTAAAGATGTCCTCGAGAGCAGTTCAAACTCACAAGTTGAATCTGCTCTTCAAAATGAACTGTCTTTGAGTGTCAGCTCATGGTATGGCTGTCAGATTTTAACTATTTAGGAACATTGATTTTTTTTTCCTTTGAAATTCATAACAAGCCTTGAAGACAATCTTGTTTCCTCCAGGATGTGGAAAGTCTTAAATGATTGCTGATTTTCAGGTTCACCAAAGGAGACTGTGGAAAAGACTTGGGGGACAGGCTTGACGGGGAAAATCGTCACTGGATAGGACTCAGTCTGGGGAGCACTCAGGAAGAAAGGCAGTTACCCACGGTTTAGTAGACTAGCAAAGTAAAAAACCAGGCAATGAATTATTTTAAAATAAGAATGCTCCTACAAATTTGCATGAATTTATCATATGGGCTTATGAAAATCTCCTTTTCTTACCCAAAGTTTCAAAAACCCTTCCTTCCTTCCTTCCTTCCTTCCTTCCTTCCTTCCTTCCTTCCTTCCTTCCTTCTTTCCTTCTTCCTCTCTCCCTCTCTTCCCCCTTCCCTCCTTTCCCTTTGTCTATTTTCCCCTCTTTTGTATTCAGCAAAACTGGGTCTTAGTTCCCATGTAAATGGACTTTAAATCTTAATTTCACCATGGCCCTGTATTGTACTCAAATTACCCTCTTCTGGCGGTGAAGGACAGCACAGAGAATCTGAAGTATTAGCACATATAAATTGACGAAAGAGAAACTACTGCTTAAAACATCCGGAGCCACAGACTGAGCAGGCAGCTACTGAAATGGCGGGTTATGTTTTACAGAAGTGCAGACAGACTTGCGCCACTAGTCTAGTAGGAAAGCCATGAGTAGAGTTGATGGATTTATGCATGCAACTGCTTCACGGAATTGGTGTGGCTTGTATCAAACTCCTGGTGGATGGAGAATGCAATTCTTTACCACATTACTTATAGACTGTTCTCTAGCTATAAAAGAATTTGAGATCTTGACTAGCTTGGAAGCATTTCTCCTCACTCATTTCTGTAGGTTACAAAGAACAACTGGGCTTGGAGATGACCTGATTGGCTTATGGTGATGTGATAATCACAAAATGTATCCTTGGGTTTGTAGACATCATTTACATTTAATTTAGAGGTATCTCACTAGATAATACATTTAAGGTCCAGAGCTATGTTTCTAATTCATGTACATGTGTGTGTATATGAATATATTATGTATATAATGACTACTGGTTAAAATTTTCACAGAAAAATATATATATACCTATAAGGAAGGAGGCCCTTATTACTCATTATATTCTTTAATTTTAAAAATTCAATGTCCTAAGACATTCTTAGATTTTTAAACCTAGATTTTTGAATCCCCAGAGTAAGTACTTGGTCTAAATTAGGAAAAGTCATATGGGACCATGGGAGAGATTTGCGCCCAGATGCTAATTTCTTTCCCTTTCACATCTTTGAGAAACACACAACAAAGAGTCCCATTTTCAGCTCATTTCATCCATGATCATAAACTGTTGTTATGTCTGGTTCCTTTGCTGGCGAAAAGGCTATACCTTCCTTTCTTCCAATAGCCAGAGGTTCCTCTTATCAGAGACAGGAGTCTTCATTTCTTGTTTCTACTTTTTTTCAGGAGAAGAAACGGAACACAGGCATTGTCTTTGCTCTCCTCTTACTGGCAGTCTGCTCTCCAAGTGAGAGGAGAGACTGTTTCTAGGCCAGTTCAGAGCTATTCTGGGTGAGTTTTAAAGTCATTTCCTCTGGTTCCTAAGTCAGTGAATAAATGAATGCTCACCTAACTACCCTCTCGCTCTATTATCCTGTTACTCTTAAAGGTCTGCTCTTAGCTCACAGCCCTTCCTCCCATGTTCTTAACATCCTTTTCTTATCAATCTATAGCGTTTTCAAGGTATGTTAACAGCTAAGAAGCTTTAAAGGGGGAAGAAAGTACTCTAAGGG
Source organism: Peromyscus californicus insignis (assembly GCF_007827085.1). Classification (NCBI taxonomy): domain Eukaryota; kingdom Metazoa; phylum Chordata; class Mammalia; order Rodentia; family Cricetidae; genus Peromyscus; species Peromyscus californicus. Next base: position 39,499,917 of record NW_026294562.1, read on the forward strand.
TATGCTGCATGCCTTCTAATAAGACTCTCAATATGAGCAAATGCAGGAGGCAGCTCAGGGAGCTTCAGCTAATGGATAGTGGTCTTGCAAAGTGGAAATCTATGGAGAAGAGAAAGGAATATGAGAAATCTTGATCATTTATACTCAAGGAACTATAACTTCAAAAATCTCCTTGAAGATCAGGCAAGACCTTACTGCTGGGAAAGGGGGCAGGGAAAATGCATGTGTGACTCGTTCCAAGGCTTGGGTTGGCTGATGGATGAGATTCTGGGACCGAAGCATAGCTATATTATCAGAAAGTTCCACATTCTAGCTGGACACAGACTAGTCTGAGGTGAGGAGATGGTATCTTATCTATTATTTTAGAAACACTCAAAATAATTTCTTGAACATGAGAGTCAAATGCTTTTCAATGAATATGTTGAGCATGTGGGACCCTAATCACCCGAGTTTAGTTTCCAGGAAAATTTAAGTCAGGATAAATTAAGCAAAAGGAGAATGTATGAAGGAAAGGGGTTTGCTGGAGGCACAGAGGCCACTGTGGCTTGGAATGGGCCAGTCTGAGGAAAGCTGGGATCTCATAAAGAGGTGATTTGGGTAAACAGGCTGCACAGGGTCTGCTTTTCTTGAGTTCAAGGGCTACAGGCTTTGCTCAGAAAGCTGGACAGTCCTCATTATGGTTGTGTGGAGCTGGAAGGAAGGTTTGGAGTAGCAAAGGAAAAAAAGTGTATATGGATTTTGTTTTTGTTCTTATATCTTTTACTCATTCTTAACTAAGGCCCAGTCAGTTAAAAGAGGCTAATTACAATCAGCTCCCACAGCCTCTGGCACTTTGAAGACTATATCAAAAGTTGCTTACAGTTCGCTAAGGGTCAAGTCCAGGTGAGACTTTCTATGAGATGATGTACTTATCCAGTACTTTTGATTCTCAGTTGAGAATCAAACCAGTCCAGGACTTGCCCTGAGTCCATGATGTATGGAGAAGGAACTTAGTTTCTTGTCTAAAACCTGGAACATGCTTGGCAAGGCCAGCAATGACTCGGGGCCAGGACTCTGGGAGAACTGAGGTTTCTAATCCTGAGAAAACCCTTCCTTCCCCTTCTTGAAGGGCTGTGATGATCAGTCAAGGCTGCCGAGTCTGGGGTGCACTTGAAACACCCCTTGTTCCCTTTGGGCAGCTTGATTAGCTCCTTTCTGACTCTATCCTGTTGTATGATAGTTTCCTGATGACGCTCTCATTTTTTTTCCTGCACACTGTGTATAAGGTGCTGCACTTAATTAGATTGCTTGGCATGTGATATAGCTTGTGCAAGACTTCCTGATCCCAACTTTCCTAGCTTCTTCATTTCTGATCCTATGGTCCTCCCTCTCAAGAACCTGCCACTGAAGAATGACCTGCTGGTCCAGATCATTTCTCTAAGTATGTCCTTGGGTTCTGGGGTAGTACTGTAGCATTCCTAGGAGATAGGGAAGGTCTACAATGTCTGTTTTGTTCTTTGGAGTTAAAGGTTCTGAAGTCAAGACACTCTTAAAAGAGACTTGGGCAAAAGATGCAAGTACGTGCTATGGTTAAACATGACCTCCTCATGTTCAACTTTACATGAGAATATTATGTAACAGCAATAAAGACATTATAACCCTACTTCAGACAGTTTTTTAAAATTTATTTATTTCATTTTATGTGCATTGGTGTTTTGCCTACACATGTGTCTGTGTGAGGGTGTTGGGTTCCCTGGAACTAGAGTTACAGACAGTTGTGAGCTGCCGTGTGGGTGCTGGAGGAGCAGTCAGTCCTCTCAACCACTGAGCCATTTCTCCAGCCCCCCTTCAGACAGTTTTTGTGGCGAGCAAATGAATTCCGGTGTGTAGAAAGCCTATGGAATCCTGGGTACCCATCACTAGTAGGCCTCACTCATTGCTACTTTTCCTTGATAAAGGATCTGTGGTGATATTAGCATGTTACCAATCACTGCATTTGGTCATCACCTCCTTACCCTTCAGCCTCCTCCATAAACTGTGAATAACTCACTTGCACCCACCAGCTTTAAAAAAAATCAAATGGATAGATGTACGTAAAACATATTTTGGAAAAATAAAGTGTTGTGAGGATGAAATGCCTAGATGAGCCACCTTTTCTCAGCTTCTGACTATACTTTATATGAAGGTAGATAGGATGTTGTGAGGAGCTGGCAGGAAGGTACTTCATGTGGTAAGCTACCATGGAAACTAACTCCCCAAGCAGTAAGGGGCATTTGGAAAGACGTAGGTAATGACATAAATCCACGTTGGCATGGGGGAGAGCCTGGAATCTGCTATAGAAAAGCATTACACTCAATAAAAGCATCTAAAACCATGGTGACTGGAGGAAGGACCACAGCGGCATCGTCAGCAGAGGTGTCCAAGCTACCAAGCAGATGCACATACATTGCTCTGCAACGATGGGGGCCGGCAGGGACATGAAGACTAGGCAGCTCATGCACAACGGGTACAGTCTATGACAGGAAGCACTCAGCACAGGGCCTCTGACCTGTGGTCTAGAGGATTCTTACCTTTTTGACGTCCCTGACCAAGTGGTACAATGTATTTGAGGGCCCATGTCTCTGAAAATGATAAAGAACAATCAAACAGTTTTGCTCGTCAGGGGCTCCAGGTGGTGACGTGAGAGGGAGCTGGAAGGAAGGGTGCTGGCTGGTGGAGGGCAGCTCTTTGTTCTGGGTCTTGCTCTAGTTGCTCAGTTGTGGTTGTGACTTTGAAACCAAGGCTGGCTGGATTTCTGGATCACATGTTCTCCAGCGAAATGTGTTTGAAACTGTAGGTTCAAGCTTTGTAAGGCTGATTATCAACTAATAGTTACCTGGGCCAAATGGTGTGGAAAGAGCTAGTTTTCTAGCAAGAGAGAGCAGAGGGGTTTTTGACACATTGCCATAGAAATGTCTTAATTTTATTTAATGTAGTTTTCCAAGTTGTCATTGAAAACTTGTCTCAAACATGCACTGGCCTGCTTTCTCTGCAAAAGGCCAGGAAGTCAATAGTGAATGTTTGCGGACTATGCAGTCTTCTCAAATCTGTTTAGCTGTTATTATTGTGTGGAAGCAGCTATACATAAATGAGTGATCTTGGCTATGTTTCAATAAAGCTTTATTCATGGTCACAGAAAATCAAATTCCATATAATTCTTTTAGGAGAGAGTTTTTATTGTGTAATCCCAGCTGGCTTCAAAATCATAGCCCTCCCGCCTCAGCCTTCTGAATTCTGGGATTACACGTAGATGCTACTCTATCTGGCCAGATTTCATAAATTTTAACATGTCATAGAATATTGTGGCTTCCTTTGGTTGTTTCAGCAATTCAATATAAAAGAAAGTCATCCATAAGTGGGAGGTGACCACTCCCAGGCTGTACAGAAATAGTGGACTTGTGGTATCTCCCTGACATCTGACTTTAGGAAAAGTCATAAGCTAGCCGGGGAAAAAGAGGTCAGGAAAGGGTGTGCATGTATTGAGGCTTAGAATAAAGTAGATGATTTGTTATTCTCTGGACTCTCAGGAGGAGGGATGCTAAGTAAACTACAGAATACCCAATGAAATTTGAATTTCAAATGAGCAATGATGCCCCATACAATATTGGGAATATATAGTCAGCCCTCCATACTCATGATGTCTGTATTTGTGGAGTCCACCAACTGGATTGAAAATATCTGTGGGAAGTTGTGTGTGTACTGAATATGTACAGGTATTTTTCTTATCATTCCTTAGATCATTGGTTTTCAACTTTCCTAGGGCTGTGACCCTTTAATACAGTTCTTTATGTTGTGGTGACCCCAACCATAAAATTATTTTGTAACTACTTCATAACTGTAATTTTACTGTTATTAATCATAATGTAAATAGCTGATATGCAACCCCTACAGGGGTCATGACCCACAGGTTGAGAAACACTGCCTTAGACGATACAGGCCAATAACTATTTACCTTGTATTGGGTATTGTATATGAGAGTATAAAGTCCCTGGTTTAGCTGCTTCATTATTTAGCTTCCAGAGAGAGGTTACTTAAAAAAAAAATGGGTGATGTGTGTAGGTTTTGTCATTTAGATGAGGAATTTGAGCATTTAAAGGTAATTTTTTCTTTTGTGGTAACTCCTAGAATGAATCCTATGAAGACATGAAGGACAACCATATTTATGCTAACAATCATTGCATATCTGAAAACCAAATTTTGCTGGTGTGCTGCAGGTATTTGCTAAATCTGGCAACATGGTTGAAGGATCTAAAACAGTGATAATGCTCTGGGGCTGAGATTCCTGGCCCCAACCCTGCTTGTGCATACAGGCATCGCAGAGCCTGCTGTGATGCACTTTCTCCTCATTACAGTGAGGAGAATAACATCACTTCATCTGATAGGGCTATCTGACGACTCAGTGATGCAACACTTCTTTATAAAGCTGCTACGTTGTGCTCAGCATTCAGCAAATGATAGATAGCATTATTATTATTGTTGTCATTTGCTGTCCCATGTTTTTTCTCAACACGGTACTGCAGGTGACCACCACCAGTTGATCTGAGTAATGAAACCTGCTGGTCTAAGGTCTAGGAACAGGGTTCTTTCATTCTTTCCTTCTTTTCTAGACTTTGGAAAGAACCTTTCCACTCCCATCACTGTCTAACTGATACCTAAGTCATGATGCCCAGGTGTATTTATTTCTCACTGTAAATCTCAGTGTGTTGAGGCAAGACAAGGCTGCAGAGAAAGCGGAAACCTGGACCCACTCTGCCAGCTGGCTTCCTTCCTTTAGTGGCGTTAAGATGAAGCACACTGCTATTATCTGTTACCTACCTTCTTGAGTCCATAACTCTATCACATTGCACTCATGGTGCTGGGACAGACATTGTATCCAGTGTGTGGAAAAGAAACTTCTGAGAAGAGGCTTGGGTTTGGTACTGGGCTCTTTTTGTTGTTATTATTCAGAGATTTAGGTCCTTCTATAAATTACTTCTTGCCTCTGACTATGCTTTACACTTCCATGACTCCACAAAATTCATGTTGAGCTTTATATCAGTACAGAGGTGTGGAAAGGTGGGGCTCTTAGGTGATCTAGTCACAAGGGTATCTACTTTGTAAGCTGAATTGAGGTCTGGACAGAAGAGGGCTCACACTTCCACACTTCCAACCCTTCTGCCCTAAGAGGACAGTGTTTGTCCTTTGCAGTGGATACATTCTGGGAAGAGAGAATGGCCCTCACTATATAATGAACCTAGTGGCCCCTCGATCTTGACTTCCAGCCTCGCCTCCAGCACCGTGAGAAAGAAATAAATATATGCTCTTCATAAATTACCCAGCCTCAGGTATTCTCTTGTAGCAGCACAAAGAGACTAAGACCTCCTCAGTTTTCTCATCTGTAAAATGGTAAAACACAACATCAGCTCTTTAAACTCAGTTGGCTTGTTCAGCGAATTGCCACTGCAAAGAACAACCACCACCACAAACATTTTTGGATGACTCGAAGATACTTTATACTATCGCGGGGAAAATGAACTTCATTGCTCTGGGGATGACAAAACGATACAGGATGATACTTCATCAGCCTGCTTGGGTGCTTGGTGCTAAACCAACCCTCCTCTGCAACATTTGTCCCAAACACTCCCTGGGCTTACAGATTACACGTGTTCTGGTAGACAGAGACTTGCTGGTGGTTTTGTGTTAGAATCTGAGAACAGTGCCCTCTGATGATCACATCCCCTTTTGCCTAAGATGCTGACAACTGAGCAGTTAGAACAAGCAAAGTCCCAGGGACTTGGTGTCTGTTGGCTCTCCAGGTGTAAGGGAGTGCATGTGAGGAAGGATCCATGCATTACAGGAGAGACAGGAACAGAGTCACAGGCATGGGGGGCAAGGCAGGAGAAGGTAAACAAAGAGAAGAAAACCAGAGGCTGAAAGGCATCTTAGCTTGGCCCTACCGTGTTGTACAGTTCCTCTAGTCTGGAGATGGTGAGGAAACGGTGCATGCTTACTCCGTTCTCTATGAGTAATTTCACAAAATCCACTCTGTCCAGGACTAGGGCATCCAGCATGGCTTGCTCCAGGGACCCTACCTGTAATCCAAGACATTCAGTTAGTCTGCCCACAGCAGAGAAGTGCAGTTCCTCAGTGCTCACCCAGAGGGCTTGAAACAGATCAGGGACATGTGCCAATGAGAGAGACCCAGCACCCCGCCCTCCAGGTGCCCCTCCTGGTCCTGAAGACTCATGTCTTGGGAAACAGACATCAAGGACTTCCAGATCTAGGAGCTGCTTTCTCCCCTAAATCTCTTGTTCTGGAGCCTCAGGACCCCAGGTTTTCCTCCTGAAGGATTCCCTGGCTAGTTATCTGCTATGCCTGTAGAGGTAATCCTAGACACTTCTCTCTCTCTCCATTTTCTTCTTCCTTAGGTACTGACTGAGAGCCCTGGCTGACTTGAGGATAGGAACGAAGGTAAACAGAGCCGAGGGTCCAATAGGTCTGGAATCTCTATGTAGAAATGGGCACTCCAGAGGCAAACAGGGGCCACCTAACTAAAAGAACAACACGTTTTCTAGATGGAGTACTGGCTGGGATATATATTCCTTTTACAGTTTTCATGTTTTTTTCCCCCAACGTCCAGATTCCTTGACGAATATGCCCTCAACTAGCAGTCTGTGAACCCTAGGAAGACAGGTGCTCAGTTGCGGCCAGAGCTCCTAAGGTTCAGGGAGCATTACTTCCAGGCTGCTACTGGGCTGCCACCCGTGGGTACGCGTGCACATCACCCAATGGCCCATTTCCCAAGTTCTTATTTTTGACAGCCAAGCGACAGAAAAAAAGCCACGGACAGTTATATAAAGCTTTGGTTCAATTGTGCTGGGCATCGGGCAGACCTGTGCTCAGCCACCAGGACCAGATGGTACCTGCACCCAGAGGCCTGGCCCAGTTGCAAACCAGCATGAGCGCCACCATCTGGCGGCAGCAGCTTCCTCCTTCTGCTGTCCTAAAAGATAACCAGAAACATACGAATCTTCTCCTTCCTTTATTTTAACTTTGTCTTGTCTGTATCGTTAAAGATAGAATAAAAAGATAGGATTTGCATCAGAAAATTGTTGAGAAGAGCCAGGGTGCACTTAGTTATATCTTCCACTAGGTGGCAGTATGTCCCCAAACATGAGAGGGGTGCCCTGGCCACATGCTGTGCTAAGCACAGAGTGATCTCTCCTCTCCCCACACCTCGCCCTAATTTTCTGAGCCACTTTCAAAGGTTCCTTAAACACCATTGCCAAGCACGTGGGCTTTTCAGGGGTAACGATGTATATATACTCTACCGGCCACTGTTGCCCGTAAATAAAGATCTGGCTGCGAGCGATGTCAACTCTGTTCCAGGCTAAAGCTAAGCTCAGTTGGTCTGGGGCAGATGCGTTGGCTCCTGTACAAAGTGGGAGAAAAAAAGAGGGCGAGAGAAACAGTAGTTAGCCATGCCAAGAAGAATCTTTCAGCCACTCCTCCATTGATCCCTCTTCCCCCAGGGCAAACTAAGGAACTGTGTGACTCCATTCCACTACTGACATTTTGGGGAGGATCCTTCTTTGTCATGGTGCTTTCCTGTGCACTGTAGATTTATTTTAGTTTACTTATTTGTTTTTTTTTTTTTTTTTTTTTTTTTTTTTTGAGACAGGGTTGCAATAAGTAGCCCGACCTCGCCTTAAACTCACGGGTACTCCCAGCCTGGCTTCCTGAGTGCTGGGATAACAACAGGTGAGTGCCAGCACTGGTTGAATTTCAGTACCCAACAGCCATGTGTGACTGGAGGCGGAGATGGCATTTATATCTCTACAGAAGATTCTGCTGTGACAGGCAGTCTAGATGATGCATGTTGTCCACATGTGCAACCCTCAGCAGCTTTTGTATAGCTGAGAACAGGTGCAGTCTAGAAGGCAGGGGGACGATCTTGCAACCCCTGTCCTTCCTGTGGCTGGGTAAGCTGGGACCTCTATAAGCCACACTGTTCTGTTATCTTTGAAATGGGAACAGTAAGAATTATCCCATTTCATTCAACTGAGATGCTACAAGATTGAAATGGGATCCTATAAGGGAATTCAAATGCTGACTTTTGTTGTTGTTGTTAACACTTTATTGACATCCATGGTGTATGGAGGAAGAGACTTCATTGCACACTGGTTCATTTTTACCCTACTGGGTCTCCTATCAGCAGGGAAGAAGGGAAAAGAGCAAACAGTCTCCTTTGGCTCAGAGAATTTGAAAACTGAATATATGTTTGGCAAACTATTGGAGATTTCCACATGTTGTGGTAAGGAATGTCCCAAGTGGTACTGGACACTGGCTCTTGCTATCTGCCTTGGCTCCATGAAGATGCTCAAGTCTAGAGATGATAGAGTGACACTAAGGGAAAGGTCACACGGCTCCTAACAGAGGATAAACGGAAGAGTTCATTATGCTGCTGTGACATTCCAGCCAGAGCCAGTCATTGTGAATTCTGCCCAGCAGGGAAGGTTGGCATCCATATAAGGACCCACCTGCTCACCACACTATGAATGTATGCGACTTTTACCTGTTGGCCCTCATCAGCCTTACCAGGAGATCTTTACATTATCACTATGGCAGCCCCATATCAACTCAGTGACACCACCTGAAGGCGTGTCTAAATGCCCCAGGTGTTTCCAATGCACAGCAGGGATAGAGAACTGCTGGCACACATGGCTCTTTTCATGCCTACCCCATGCCTTTTTCTTCTGGACGCTGCAACATTGATGCAAGAATTAGGCACATGACTGGGGAGGTGTAAAGTGCTTGATAAATAAGCATGGGGACCTGAGCTCCATGCCGAGAAGGGACATAAAAACTGGGTATGGTGGTTTGTGCCTGTAATCTAGTACTGGAGCAGTGAGGTGACAGAGACAGGAGGATCCCTGGGGCTTGCTGGCCAGTCTAGCTGGATTGATGCTCCAGGTTCAGGGAGTCACAGTCTCACAATAAGGACTAAGGAAGATAGAGAGGACTAGAGGAAGATAGGGAGGACTAGAGGAAGATGATGGAGAGGACTAGAGGAAGATGATGGGGAGGACTAGAGGAAGATGATGGGGAGGACTAGAGGAAGATGATGGGGAGGACTAGACTAAGATGATGGGGAGGACTAGAGTAAGATGATGGGGAGGACTAGAGTAAGATGATGGAGAGGACTAGAGGAAGATGATGGGGAGGACTAGAGGAAGATGATGGGGAGGACTAGAGGAAAATGAAGAGGACTAGAGGAAGATGATGGGGAAGACTAGAGGAAGATGATGGGGAGGACTAGAGTAAGATGATGGGAAGGACTAGAGGAAGATGATGGAGAGGACTAGAGGAAGATGATGGAGAGCACTAGAGGAAGATGATGGGGAGGACTAGAGGAAGATGATGGAGAGGACTAGAGGAAGATGATGGGGAAGACTAGAGGAAGATGATGGAGAGGACTAGAGGAAGATGATGGGGAGGACTAGAGGAAGATGATGGAGAGCACTAGAGGAAGATGATGGGGAGGACTAGAGGAAGATGATGGAGAGGACTAGAGGAAGATGATGGAGAGGACTAGAGGAAGATGATGGAGAGCACTAGAGGAAGATGATGGGGAGGACTAGAGTAAGATGATGGAGAGGACTAGAGGAAGATGATGGGGAGGACTAGAGTAAGATGATGGGGAGGACTAGAGGAAGATGATGGAGAGGACTAGAGGAAGATGATGGGGAGGACTAGAGGAAGATGATGGAGAGCACTAGAGGAAGATGATGGAGAGGACTAGAGGAAGATGATGGGGAGGACTAGAGGAAGATGAAGAGGAGGACTAGAGGAAGATGATGGAGAGGACTAGAGGAAGATGATGGGGAGGACTAGAGTAAGATGATGGAGAGGACTAGAGGAAGATGATGGAGAGGACTAGAGTAAGATGATGGGGAGGACTAGAGGAAGATGATGGAGAGGACTAGAGGAAGATGATGGGGAGGACTAGAGGAAGATGATGGGGAGGACTAGAGTAAGATGATGGAGAGGACTAGAGGAAGATGATGGGGAGGACTAGAGTAAGATGATGGGGAGGACTAGAGGAAGATGATGGAGAGCACTAGAGGAAGATGATGGAGAGGACTAGAGGAAGATGAAGAGGACTAGAGGAAGATGATGGAGAGGACTAGAGGAAGGTACCTGGTGCTGACCTCAGGCTTGCACATGAACACAAATACACACATGTATGCACAGCTACACACACATACACACACACACACACACACACACACACACACACACACGCAGAGAGAGAGAGAGAGAGAGAGAGAGAGAGAGAGAGAGAGAGAGAGAGAGAGAGAGAGAGAGACTCTTTTAGGTAACTGCTAGACATGGTGGCTCATTCCATAATCCCACCACTTGAGAGGCTGGGGCAGAAATGCTACCGTGAATTCTAGACCAGCCTAGGCTACAAGGTGAGCCCCGTCTTGAAAACAAACAGGGCTGGAGAGATGGCTCAGCAGGCAAGAGCACTGGCTGTTCTTCCAGAGGACCAAGGTTCAATTCCTAACACCTACATGGCAGCTTACAACTGCCTGTACTACCTCCAGGGGATCCGACACCCTCACACCGATGTACATGCAGGCAAAACACCAATTTTCATAAAAAATAAAAGTAAATAAGGTATTGAAAACAAACAAACAAAAAACAAATAAATCAACCAAGGTGATTTATGCGAACAGTGTTCACCAGAGGACTGCTCAGCACTTCTCCAGTTTGTGCGTGCATGACTAGCCCGGCATGCCCCTGCAGACCCTTGTGTCTCAACTCCACATTTTGACTCAGGAGTTCAGGGGTGAAGCCTGAGGGTTTGTATTTCTTTTTTCTTTTGTGAGAGAGGAGATTGAACTCAGGGCTACGCAAGTGCTTCCCAATGAGGTACATCCCCAGCCCTGAGTCTGCATTTCTAACAGGCTCTCAGGAAATGCTGCTGTCCCTGTCCTGGGCCTATCCTTTGAGTGACAAATTCCTTGAGGTTGCTGGGTTGTGCTCCCGTCACAAGTCTCGCCCTGGTGTCCACAGTTGATGGGTTTAGTATACGCTGCCGCATTCTTGGAGTGAATTGATTACCATTTGGAATAATGTCTATTCATTTGATTTACATAGAATTCTCCATTAAGAAAATTGTCTTCTCTGTTGTCTTCTCAGATAACAACAGAGATTGCAATCTCATGTCAGGGTAACTGAAATATGTGCAAATGTATGTTACTTGTTGGAGAGAGAAAAAAAAGTGAAGTTTCACTGGGATTGTGTTTGGAAGGTGGCATTTTATAACTACTTGTTTCCCCTCTTTTAGAAGTCTATTTTTTTTTTAATTTTAACTGACACAGTAAGTGTACATTTATGGACTATTGTGTGACATTTAGAAACATGGACACTGTCTATACAGATAAGATTAGAATCACAGGCAGAGTATATCAGAGAACATCGTGTGTATGCATTGAGACCATTCCAAAGTCCCTCTATTATCTATTTTAAAAAATATAGTCAGTTGTAAAGCCTAGCTTTCCTACAGTGCTACAGCATAGTTACTGCACTTACCAGGCTGTCCCCCCGAATTCATTAAACACCACACTCCTTCCTTCCCTCCCACTGTCTATCTCTCCACTTCAGTGATATCAATGTTTAGTTTCCGAATCTAGGAGGAACTTGCAGTATTTGCCGTTATGTGCTTCATTTTTTTTTAACTTGTCCTCCAGTTTCATCTGTGTTTCTCCACTTTTTTTCTGATGAATGATATTGCATTCTGTATAAACACACCACACTTTCTTTAGCCATTCATCTGGTGATGGACATCTGGGTTGAGCCCATATCCTGAGTATTGTGAGCGGTGCTGTAATAAACACAAGAGCGTAGGTGTTTCTTTGCTGTACTGATTTCATTTCTTTTTGCGATACACCTGGTTGTGGGACAGCTACATCACACAGTAGGTCTGGTCTTAGTTTTCTGAGGAAACTAACCTCTATGCTGTTTTCTCTAAAAATGTTTTTTTCTTTAAAGATTTATTTGTTTGTTTTATGTGTATGAATGTTTTGTCTACATGTATGTATATGTATCATATGCATGCCTGGTGTCTGTGGAGGTCAGAAGGGGGTGTCAGATCCCTTAGAACTGGAGTTACAGAGGGTTGTGAGTTACCATGCGGGTGTTGGGAATTGAACCTTTGTCCTCTCCAAGAACAACAAGAACTCTGAACTGCTGAACCATCTTTCAGCATCATCCACACTGTTTCTTTTTTTCTTTTTAAAATAATGGCCATATCAACTTAATTTTTAGTGAGAGAGAGAAAGAGAGAGAAAGAGAGAGAGAGAGAGAGAGAGAGAGAGAGAGAGAGAGAGAGAGAGAGAGAGAGCGCTTTGCTTCTTTTAGCTGGCCCACTGGTTGTTGCTTACATACTGTAATGGTTTAGTCACCCCCTGCATCATGCATATGTCACAAATTTCTATACTACCCAAGTCAATAGTCGCACAAGCCTGAACAAGAGACCACGGAGGAAGGAGTGATTTGAGGTCAAGGTGAGCTACAGGCCTGAATATAATTAGGTAAGTGTCAAATAAGAACATGAAGCCAATGAATTTTGGCTTTTCAAAAGTTGAAAATACATCACTCAAGAGTCGACCTGGGCGACAGTTTGAATCAGCACAAGTGATGAACCACCCGGGCTTGCTTAGGACAGTGACAGTTTTAGCACTGAATTTCCTTCATTCAGGAAGATGCCTCAGTCCTGAGTAAGACTGGGTGGTTGCTCACACTGTCCTTAATTGGCTGTGCACTGGAGTTTCCTGTACAAGTTTAATACACTCTTGCCTCAGACGTATTCCTAGAGATCCTGGTTAATCTGGTTTTAGGCACTGCATGGTCTAAAAAGCTCCCCCGGTGACTCATATGGGAAGACAAGGTTAAGACCCTCCAGTGTAGGTAATATGCACTCATTAATTCGCTCACTTTTCACTCATGTATTTTTGCATTCAAACCTATTGATGTCATGCCTTCTTAGATGACAGACATTATGCCAGTATGGAACCAAGATGAATCAGACCGGGTCCTTTGTCTTCAAACCTTACTGCTGGGAGAGGAGAAAGCTCTAGTTTAACATACCAGCTATGTGATTTACCTGCTCAACATGTACTTGTTGATTATGTTTGTTTCCGGGACTGTTTAGTTTTTGCATAGCTAATGGCCATCACCAAAGCCGCAGTCACCCTCTTTATGGAGTCCTAGTCACGGTGGGGCAGCATTCAGAAAACAAGCAAAGCAGCGCACAGTGAACCTTCACAGTGTGTGTTTGTGCTATAGAGGACCACTGCCACTCCCAGTGTATTTGTGGCCTGTATCTATACAAACAAATGACTGTGTCAGCACTGCTCTGCCTTCCCAATCTTGCTTGTTGCCATGACAATATTGTACCAACTAGCTGGAGCAGCCCATTGGCAGGCTATCCTCAATAATGAGGGCTGGAAACAGTGTCTTTGAGTAGCCTTGAAGGCACAAGTATTTGAGTTCTTTGGGCTCTCTGGTTGACTCCACAAGGAAAATAGAGGGTTGGAAAAATAATACCTTGAAAAATCGAAATAGGCCTGGATTCCACATAGGTCCTGACTTGAGCTTAGGGCACTCACCCATATGGCCTGCTTCCCAGGCTGGTAGGTAGGAGGCCTTGGCACCTTTGAGGAAAGCCTTTGTGAGCATGGATACAGGGTGAGGACGAGCGACAGGGGAGTGGCAGAGGTGTAGGATGAGTAGGCGGGAGGCATGTGAGAGATCATCTAGAAGGGGAAAGGGTCAACTTACGCTGCCCTAATGCGGGCACGAGTTCATATCAGTATAAAATGTCAACGTAGTGGTTTGACTGTTTTATCTTTCTGCAGGAGGCTGGTGAAGTTGTAAGTGCACAAATGGTGACCACAAAGAGTTCTGAAGGATGGACATTTCAGCAAAGGAACGATGTATGAGGAGAAGAGGGATTCAGCACACTTTGCTGCTGTATTTAAGAGTTCAGAGCAGTACGTGGTACATAAAAGGCATGTCTTAGTCTCTATGTTAAAAGACAATGCCAGAAAGTGGCAGCTCGCAAGAATAGAAATCTATTTTTGACAGTCGCGAGACCTGAAAACCCAAGATCAAAGGCCAGCAGGTTTGATGTCTGGTACGGGCCCACAGTGCTTCACCTATGTCCCTAGTGTTGGACAGTCCCACAGCACAAGAGCCATTAATGATGCTGGCACTGAGATTGCCAAAGAGGATGTCACACATGCTTCTTTAAATTGAACGAGAAACGATCTGGTTTAAACAGGACAGAAAAAATAATGTGGTAAAGCTGCTAAGACCCACAGGAAGAACACACATTCTCTGTGACAACGTTAAAGAGAGCTTATGTTACTACACATGCTACAGCCACAGTGTGGGCTAAGGGTTACCCCTTCACTCTCTTCATAACGATAGCATCCTCTCACATCACAATGGGGATGAGCATAGCGCAGGAAGATACATTTCTGTACATATACACTTTTATAGTCTTTGTGCGTTTGCAGTAATGATGGTGGTGGTGGTGGTGGTGGTGGTGGTGGTGTGTGTGTGTGTACCTGTAAATGTGGGCATGCAAGTGGAGGCTGGATGATAACCTTGAGTGTCAGTCTTTACCTTCCAGCTTGTTTGAGACAGGGTCTCTTGTTCTCTGCTGAACACAGCAAACTAGCTGGCCTATGCATTTCCAGGTGCTGGGTTGCAGCTGTGCATGCTACCACATCCAGCTTTACATGGGTTCCGGGACCTGAAGTCAAGTCCTCACACCTGCACATCAAGATCTTTCCCCATGTATCCACCATTCTAGGCCCAGTCAAATTATTTTGAGAGACCATGTCCATATAACTTCTATTACAGGATACTGTTATATGTATCCAGCTTTATTGGTTGTTGTACATATTAAACTTTACATTGGTATGTATGTATGTATGTATGTATGTATGTATGTATGTATGTATGTAAAGAAACACAATGTATTTGGACTCAGTTCCATCTGTGGTTTCAGGTATGTGCTGGGGGTCTTGGAATGTGTCCTCACAGATGAAGGGCAGCTACCGTATTCAAAGTTCATCTTTTTTCCAGAAACATTTTTTTATAAAGAATGTGATTCTTCTGTTAATGCAGTTTGCTCTTTTGTTATTTTCCTTAGACTATCTCTGTGTGCAGTCTATGCTAATCCATTTTTATTATTTATCATTTAATGAGTTGGGTTATAATGGGCCCAGGGTAGCATTCCAAGCTAGTTATTATTCACAACTGGAAGGCTTTCTCCTAAGCCATGCCAAAATCAAACTCCCTCCTGCAATCATGGCTTATCGACATAATCCTGCATGCATCCCACCTCCTTGATTTCTGCGCTCTGAGTTGGGGTGAGGAAGGACTTGAAACCTCTGTATCACATTTGTTCTTGCACATGCTGCTACAGACAAAGAAGAGAAGCTGCATCCTGGGGTACTCCTCCCATCTGGGGACAGGATTCTGAAAGTGCACAGCTGCTGCCTTTTCTCTCACACTCTGCCCTGCTCTCCAACATGGTTCCTGCATACGCAGATAGTTTGGAGTTTATTTCTTAGTTTTGCTAAAATGGAGTTGCTTGTTTTTTCCTGTTTTTTGGTCAGTTAATTTCAGATGCTTTCTGGGAATGGAAGGGGAGAATGATGAGTTTATATGGTCATGTCTGTTGGCAACTGGAAGGTTAGATAGATGAGAGAGGGGTCTTCACAGAGTAGCATAGCTCTAACTGAAGGAGGAAGGTGGGAACATGCTTAGCCAGAAGCAGGAGGCTCCTTTAAGAGGTCGCTGCAGAGTCTGAGAGGAGGAAGGGTAACTCAGACTAAGGATATATAAAAAGCCATATGGAAACCTACTATTTTACAAGCCTGTAAAGAATATAATCTAAAACAAGAGTTTGAACAGGTGTCCTTCATGGGTGGATAATGCTCCTACTAGAAGTTATGGGTTGTTAAATGAAAAATCCCAGTGCCAGGTGTTGGATACGTCCCTATAAACTGTTGGCCAGGGAGGCCCCAGAGGCCCCCGAAACAATACAGGCTACTGTCATTGCTCTTGATTGCCCACCAGAGCTTCATGATAGGACCCTATTGCTGAAAATAGATACTACACACTTGATCACAAGTCAGAGAAATAAAGCTGTGCATCCTGTGAGCTAAGGTGTATCCTCTAGAGTAATAGAGGCCCAACTATTATAGGGATAACCAACTGCTTTGTGATTGGATTTAAGGCTTGCTCCACAAGAGGAAATTCATGCCTAGCTCTGAAGATCTAATCAAGACCCTATGACTGGGAGGTCATAGGCCCTAGATGGAAACCTGTTTCTACTACTGTTTTACTGAATGGTTGTGCTATCAAACTGCCTTCCAAACACTTACGTTGACACCCACAGATCAGTACTGTGTCCAGCCTTCATCAACCAAGCTTCTTGCTGCTGGAGGTGGCAATGAATGCAGAAACCCGTAACTGGCTGAAGTATCAGGAATACACGATGGTAAAATGTTTGGCCCTGAATGGGACAGTTATACCACCCTCTCTAAGGCTCAGGGAACACTGAGGAAGAGGGGCTGAAAATGTAAGAGCCAGAGGGTGATGAAATATGAAGCAAAAGGCTATCTTTGGGTCACGAGCTCACTATGGTTGTGGTT